>NC_091455.1:174324447-174675697 GCF_027789765.1 Dendropsophus ebraccatus
CTATTTACCAATTCTCCAGCAAAACACAACTTGAGGTTTCAGGGGCAGAGGGTTAGGTGATGCAAGTCTCCAGCCCTGTGGATTGTATTTTTTTAATTTATTTTTTTTATACATTTTGTGGATTTTGTGCAGCCATCTTGCCTAAACTGTTTTAACAGAATTTGGTGATATTATTTACAGGAACCCCCATGGATATAGAGATGAATGCAAAACATTACTGAGCATACTTAATTTTTTTTTTTTTGAGGAAGTCATTCTACAGGGAGCTGCTATTTTCTTATACTGATGCTGATCTATATACTGGTGTCACATGTCGCTGTAATGCTGTACAGATCACTTTATGGCAGCCTCCTCTTATTAACACAGATAGAACAGTGGGAATGAAAGCTGCATCATTGCAGGATTATTTTACAATATAGATTAAAATAAAAAATCTCACCAGAAATTTTTAAAAATATGATTTTTAAATCATGTGTACAATCAGTGACATCATAACTGCTCAGTGACATCATTTTTATAAACTAAACCAACAATATAAAAAAAACATCATGTGCAAAGATACTGTCATTTATAATGATGCAATTCATTGTATGCAATAATAGGTATCACAATATAGGATTACTATTCATGTAATCACTTTGATTTTGCCTGCACTAATGCATGATGTTTTATATGAACATTAGCCTTGTTTATATTACTGATTTTACTGACTGTACACATGTGTTTTTCATTAAGAGTTATATATATATATATATATATATATATATATATATATATATATATATATATACACACACACACACATCTTATTGCACTTGATGTCTCCATAAAAGACAAATGTTTGTAAAAATAATTTGCTTTGATTGAATGAATTTATCAATATATAACTACAAAAATACCTCGGTGTTCAAACAGTATTTGAACAAAATTTCCTCCTGAAATTTTGTTTGGTTCGCAAGCATTGTTGTGTAACTTAAAATCCGGGGAGATAACTGTCAGCTGAACTATTGTTCAGAGGTGGCAGAGGGAAAGGCTGCAGCGGGTGGTGGGGACATGGGGAGGGTAGTCAGCGGGCTGGCCATGGGTGCCGACAGGCTAGCGGAGATATTGCCCGCCGGTGGGGAGAAGCAGTGGCCTAGAGAGAAGTCCTCACAGCTGGTGCAGTTAACCAAACCACCGCTACTGCTTCTCCCCACTGCGGTTACACCTCTGCCCCAGCTCTGGGCACCCCTGCATTGTCCACTGCACGCCAACTGCTGTTAGAACAGCCAGTTTAAATTTGCCAGCGTCCGAAGCGGGGATTCCCGTCATTATGATGGGAGTCCCCGCTCCTTTACAGTAAACAGTGGTGCAAGATGCATCACTACTTACTGATAGTCTTTACCCTTTGTGAGCCGGGAGCTCTGCCCCTGACCCATGGAGTGTAAAAGCCAATTAAACACATTTACATTGTTCCCTATAGGAACACACTGCTCGGTTCAGGAACAGCCTCCCAGATTGTGTTCCAGAACAGAGGTACTACTGTAAGTAACTATATCAACTATAAAATTAAGTAAATATCTAGAATTAGATTTTGATGAGTTTTCTAAAACTTTAGGATAAATTGAGAAGGTAATGGAAATCCTGACTGAAAGAATGGAAGCTGTCACAGCCATCCATGGCTCTGAAATAACATGGTCAGCGAGTAGTAACAGACTTCCCATGTTTACTATTTTATCATCATTCATTGTAGATTAGTAATTTGGCTAAATGAGATCTTAGTTTAGAGCCAAAAGAGATGATGTGATGTCTACGTAGTATTTGCTGTCACTGGTTAACAAAGGTACCGTGTGCAGGGCTGGCCATAGGGCTGTGTGACCTGTATGCTTGAAAAAGGAGACTGGCAACAGGCAGATGGATGCAGCTTTATTCTCCAGTTTATTGATTTTGTACAGGAATAGCGGAAATTAAGGAACATGGCGCTGAACCTCCAGACTGGAATGAGAATTTATTGTATCTAAGAAATAATTAATATTTTGGGGCAATTACAATTATCACAATGTACAAATATCTGAATGGTCAGTACAGAGATGTTTCTAGTGATCTTTTTACTCCCAGGTTTGTAACTATGACACGGGGGCATCCTCTACGTTTAGCGGAAAGAAGGTTTTACCATCAGCACAGATGCGGATTCTTTACTGTAAAAGCAGTGAGACTGTGGAACTCTCTGCCACATGATGTGGTCATTGCTGATTCATTAAAAAAGTTCAAGGGAGGCCTGGATGATTTTCTTGAAAAATATAATATTGCAAGTTATGGGCATTAGATTTCATGTGATAGGACGCTGATCCAGGAATTATTCTGATTGCCATTGGAATCTGGAAGGAATTTTCTCTGTGATGGGGCAGTTGGCATCTGCCTCATAGGGGTTTTTGCCTTCCTCTGGATCAACGCAGTAGGGTTTCTGTAGGTTGAACTTGATGGACTTTTTTTCAACTTTATTAACTATGTTACAATTACCGCTACATCAGATTACCATGTGTCCAATGTAATCTAATGATTAAGCGCTGCGGAATCTGTTGGCGCTATACAAATAAATATTATTATTATTATTATTATTATTAACCCCTTAACGACATCGGGCGTAAACTTACGCCCTCGCAGCCTGGTACTTAACGCACCAGGGCGTAAATTTACACCCGATGTTTACCCGACCGCTGCGTGTAAACACGCGGCGATCGGGTAATGATGGCTGCTGTTACTAACAGCAGACCACCGTAGCTTGCCGGCACGGGGGGGTGATTAACCCCTCCGTGCCGACGATCGCTGTAATTGGCTGATTTATCCAAATCAGCCAACTACAGTGATTTTCCGGTTCCCGGGTCATCGGTGACCCGGGGACCCGGAATTTAATGATGATTGGTGCTGTCCGAGACAGCACCAATCATCATTAGTGTGTATACTAGAGGGGGCCATGGTGCCACCCCCCAGATCGCTGCTATTGGCCGGCCAAGCCCGGCCGGCCAATAGCGGCGATCAAAGTAAAAATAAATATTTTTACTTTGATCTGCACGCCTCAGTCGGTTACCTGAGGTGAGCAGAGCAGGTGTGTGTGGTGTGTAGTGCACCATACTCACCTGATCGTAGCGTCCGGTGCGGCGAATCGGCGATTCCGTGGCGTCCGCGTTCGTTCGGCGTCGGCTTCTTTCCACATCATCGTTCGGCTTCTTCGTTCGGGTCTTGTCGCGTTTTTTCCGGAGATCTTCGGCTATTTCCGTCAGGTACGTAGTACTGCCCCCTAGCGGCTGGTTAGTGTATATCATACACTAATCAGTGGCTTTGGGGTGAAGAAATAGCATTTTTTTTTTTTTTCCCCTCCATTTTTTTTTTTTTTTTTTTTTGCGTCCTTTCGCCGCTGAGTGCCGATCAGCTTTGCACGTAAGTGCGCCGCTGATCAGCAACTCCGCTTTTTTGGCGTAGGGTTTTTTTTTCCCCCCTTTTCACCCTTTTTTTTCTATATCCTACTGCCACTGTTTGCTGAAAAGTACTGCACATAAGTGCGACATTTATCAGCAACTCTTTTTTTGGCGTAGGTTCCCCCCCCCCCTTACTGTGAAAAACACGTAAAACACAAAACACTACACTACACTACCACACATTACATTACAATACATCTAATAAAGCTTTACACTACACCACTACACCACATTACATTTACATACCCCCCTACCCCAATCCCCGTATAAAAATGTCACAGAAACGATTTTCGGTGGAAGAGGCGTACGCACTTATCGCCTCTGACACCGAAACAGCCAGTGAGGGTGAATGGGGGGATCCTTCATTCCTCCATTCATCCTCATCATCATCATCCAGTGATGATGATTATCCACCACGGCGTCCAAGGAGAACGCCTCGGGCTGCCCCCCGTCAATCCATCCCATCCCCTGCCCCCCAGACAAGTCATCCCATCCCGCCCCCTGCCCCCCAGACACGTCATCCTATCCCACCCCCCGTCCCCCAGACAGGTGACCCAATCCCGCCCACTGTCCCCCAGACAGGTGACCCCATCTGGACCCCAGACCCCCAAAATCATCAGCCCTGGATTCCTGGCTTTACGGCAACGGCAGGAATCCAGGTTAACCCCACAGGTCTCAGAGAAATAGACTTTTTCAAACTCTATTTCTCTGGTGACCTTGTAAATTTGATGGTGGCGCAAACAAACCTGTACGCGCACCAATTCCTGGCCCAGAACCCCTCCTCTTCTTTTGCTAGGCCCATGGCGTGGACCCCTACTGATGCAGCCGAAATGACTAAATTTTGGGGGCTCCTGCTGCACATGGGCCTAGTAAAAAAACCCACAATGCGGCAATACTGGAGTGGGGATATTATATATAATACCCCACTTTACAGAATGGCCATGGGACGGGTACGATTCGAAACCCTCCTAAAATTCTTGCATTACAATGACAATGCAAGGTGCCCCCCACGAGATGACCCCTCATATGACCGACTGTACAAAGTACGGCCGGTCATAGAGCACTTCTCAGCCAAATTTACTGAGATGTATATCCCAGAGAAATACATCTCAGTAGATGAGTCCCTCCTGAGCTTCAAAGGAAGACTCCATTTCCGCCAGTACCTTCCCAATAAAAGATCGTGGTATGGCGTGAAATTCTACAAACTCTGTGAGAGTACCTCAGGGTACACTTACAGATTTAGAGTGTATGAGGGTAGGGACACCCAAATCCAGCCCCCAGAATGCCCCCCCATCCTCGGAGTTAGTGGGAAGATCGTTTGGGAGCTGATCTTCCCACTGCTGGATAAAGGTTATCACCTGTTTGTTGAAAACTTTTATACCAGCATCCCCCTGTTTCGGTCACTCGCTGCCCGAGCTACAGTAGCTTGCGGCACGATCTGAAAAAACCAAAGAGGCCTCCCAAGTCACCCTGTTAGAGAAACGATGAGAAGGGGTGCGTGCAAGGCCTATTCCTGTGAAAACATGTTGTTGGTCAGATATAAGGACAAGCGCGATGTCCTTATTCTGACCACAATTCACAGGAATAGCACCACCCCTGTCACTGTACGTGGTACCACGAACGTGGTGAACAAACCTGATTGTATTCTAGAGTACAATCAGTATATGGGAGGAGTTGATCTCTCAGATCAAGTCCTCAAGCCATATAACGCCACGCGAAAAACCAGAACGTGGTACAAAAAGGTGGCCGTACATCTGGTACAAACAGCGATGTACAACGCTTTTGTGTTGTACCGATGTGCCGGCCACCAGGGGAAATTCCTTGATTTCCAGGAAGCAGTAATCAAAGCCCTGATATTCTACAGCCACGGAGCGGGCCCCAGCGCTTCTGGATATGAAGGACCCCGTATCGTAGAGGGACAACATTTTCCAGGTGAAGTCCCCCACACTGGAAAAAAGGGGAGATCCCAAAAGAAGTGCAGAGTGTGCCACAAAAGGGGGATCAGGAAGGACACCATTTACCAGTGTGACACCTGTCCTGATCACCCCGGCCTCTGCATAAAGGATTGCTTCAAGGCGTACCACACGTCATTGGAGTTCTAAATTTTCAATATTCTGTCCCTTATTCTTATTTCAGGGGTCACGTTGATCCAGGGATTAGTCTGATTGCCATTATGGAGTCGGGAAGGAATTTTTCCCCTGTGATGAGGCTACTGTTTTCTGCCTCACGAGGGTTTTTTGCCTTCCTCTGGATCAACACAGGTTGAATTTGATGGACTCCTGTCCTTTTCAACCTTATAAACTTCTAATTGGCCCAATACCCCCAAATTAATTAAAATTGTTCCTTTTCCCCAACTAAATAGGCATGGCCCCCATTCCCATTAGAGGATGCCATGGTGCAATTAGAAAGCCCCTGTGCGGCCAGGACAGTACAAACCCCCCACAAGTGACCCCATTCTGGAAACTACACCCCATAAGGAATCTAACAAGGGGGGCAGCGGGGATATGCCCCCCTGGTGACGGGCACATTTGTGCTGTGAAAGTGAAAAAAATAGTATTTTTCATCTTCACAGCACATGTTCTACATATGTGCTCGTCACCAGTGGGGTCCATATGCCCACTGCACCCCTTGTTAGATTCCTTATGGGGTGTAGTTTCCAGAATGGGGTCACTTGTGGGGGGTTTCTACTGTCTTGGCAGCACAGGAGCTTTGTAAATGCAACATGGCCTCCGTCCTCCATTCCAGCCTCTAAATGGCCCTCTGTCCCTTTGGTGGCTTGCCCTGTGCCCATATGGCATATTATGTCCACATGTGGGGTATTTTCGTACTCAGGGGAAATTACCCTACACATTTTGCATTTATTTTCTCTTTTAACCCCTTTTGGAAATGAAAAATATCAAGGCTGGACCAACATTTAGTGTAAAAAAAATATATATTTTTACACTAAATCATTGATCTAGTCTTTATTTTTTCATTTTCACAAAGGGTTAAAAGATAAAATAAACACTAAATGTGTAGCGCAATTTACCCCAAGTATGGAAATACCCCACATGTGGACATAAAGCATCATGCGGGTGCAGGGTAAGCCTCCAAAGGGAAGGAGCGCCATTTGGCTAGAATGGATGGTGAATGCCATCTCGCATTTACAAAGGCCCTGTGTTGCCAAGATAGTGGAAAACCCCCAAAATTGACCCCATTCTGGAAACTACACCCCTCAAGGAATCTAACAAGGGGTGCAGTGAGGATATTGACCCCTTGATGACGGGCACATTTGAGCCGTGAAAGTGAAAAAATGAAATTTTTTACTTTCACGTCACATTGTTCCACATTTGTGCCCGTCACCAGTGGGGTCCATATGCTCACTACACCCCTTGTTAGATTCCTTGAGGGGTGTAGTTTGCAGAATGGGGTCACTTGTGGGGGTTTACCACTGTCTTGGCAGCATAGGGTCTTTGTAAATGAAACATGGCCCTTGAAATCCATTCCAGCCAAATCCAGCCTCCAAAAGCCAAATGGCGCTCCTTCCCTTTGGAGGCCCGTCTTGCGGCCGCAATGCGCTTTATGTCCACATGTTGGGTGTTTCCGTACTCGAAACAAACTGCTCTACACGCTTTGAGCTTTTTTTCTCTTTTAAACCCTTGTGAAAAGGGAAAAAATCAAGTATAGACCAACATGTAGTGTAAAAATGTTTTCATTTTTACACTAAATCATTGACCTAGACTTGATTTTTTCATTTTCACAAGGGGTTAAAAGAGAAGAAACAAAACAAAACGCGTAGAGAAATTTCCCCCGTGTACGGAAATACCCCACATGTGGACTTAAGGCACTATGCAGCCGCAAGACGGGCCTCCAAAGGGAAGGAGCGCCATTTAGCTTTTTGGGGCTGGATTTCGGTAGAATGGATTTCAAAGGCCATGTTGCATTTAAAAAGTCCCTGTTCTGCCAAGCCAGTGAAAACCCCCCACAAGTGACCCCATTATGGAAACTACACCCCTCAGGGAATGTAACAAGGGGTGTAGTGAGCATATGGACCCCACTGGTGACGGGTACAAATGTGGAACAATGTGGCTTGAAAATGAAATATTACATTTTTTACACTATAATGTTGGTCTAGCCTTGAATTTTTCATTTTCACAAGGGGTTAAAAGAGAAAAAAAGCCACAAAATGTGTAGAGCAATTTCCCCTGAGTCCGTAAATACCCCACATGTGGACATAAAGCGCCATGTGGGTGCAGGGCAAGCCTCCGAAGGGAAGGAGCGCCATTTGGATTTTGGAGGTTGGATTTGGCTAGAACAGATGATGAACGCCATGTCGCATTTATAGAGCCCTTGTGCTGCCAAAACACTGGAAACCCCCCACAAGTGACCCCATTCTGGAAACTACACCCCTCAAGGAATCTAACAAGGGGTGCAGTGAGGATATGTACCGCTGGATGACGGGCACATATGTGCCGTGAAAGTGAAAAAATGAAAATTTTCAATTTCACGTCACATTTTTCTACATTTGTGCCCGTCACCAGTGGGGTCCATATGCTCACTGCCCCCCTTGTTAGATTCCTTGAGGGGTGTAGTTTCCAGAATGGGGTCACTTGTGGGGGGTTTCCAGTGTTTTGGCAGCACGAGGGCTCTGTAAATGCGACATGGCCCTTGAAATCCATTCCAGTGAAATCTAGCTTCCAAAAGCCAATTGGCGCTCCTTCCCTTTGGAGGCTCGTGCTGCGCCCCCTTGGCACTTTATCGCCACATGTGGGGTATTTCCGTACTCGGGAGAAACTGCACTACATGTTTTGTGTCTTTTTTTTCCTCTTATCCCTTTGTGAAAATGAAAAATTGAAGGCTAGAACAACATTTTAGTGTAAAAAATAAATTTTTCTTTTTTCACGCCATATTGTTCGGAAAATCTGTGAAGCACCTGTGGGGTCCAAATGCTCACCGCACCCCTTGTTACATTCCTTGAGGGGTGTAGTTTTCTAAATGGTGTCCCTTTAGGGGTGTTTTTTAGGTTTTGGCACCCCAGAGCCTCTGCCAACCTGAAGTGGTACAGTCAGAAATGACCAAATATAACGGAGCCACTGAAATGCACTAGGCGCTCCCTTATATCTGAGGCTTGTGGTTGCGTCAAATAGCGCAATAGGGCCACATATGGGGTATTTCTATAAACTGCAGAAACGGGGCAATCAATATTGGGGTGCATTTCTCTGGTAATAGGTTTATAAATATGAAAAATATTGGATTACAATAAAATCTCTGCACGGAAAATTAAAATTTTCAAATTTCTTACACACTTAGCTTTTATTTCTGTGACTCCCCTAAAGGGTTAAAACACTTTCTAGATATGCTTTTGCAGAGTGTGGGGGGTGCAGTTTCTGAAATGGGGTGCTTTGTGGGGCTTTCTAACATACAGGCCCCTCAAATACACTTTAAACCTGAACAGGTCCCTAAAAATATCTGATTTTGAAATTTTACTGAAAATTTGAAAATTTGCTGCTTATGTTTTAAGCTTTCTATTGTCTAAAAAAAATGAAAGATCGTTTAATAAATGCCGCCAACATAAAGTAGACATGTTGCTAATGCTATTTAATATATAATTTATGTGGTATAACCACTTTCTGTATACGCAAAAAAAGTTTCAAAGTTGGAAAAATGAATTTTTTTACAATTTTTCACGTTATTTGGGTTTTTTTCATAAAGATTTGTTATAAGTATCGACTCTAATTTACCAGAAATGTAAAGTACAATATGTCACGAGAAAACAATCTCAGAATCAGCCGGATAGGTAAAAGCATCCCGAAGTTATTAATGAATAAAGTGACACTGGTCATATTCATAAAATTTGTCTCTGTCATTAAGGCCATTTCAGGCTCTGTCCTTAAGGGGTTAATGACATGGTAAATGTAAACCTTAAGTAAATGTAAACGTTAGGATCAATGTAAATCTTAAGTGTTCCAGTACTTATCAGCTGTTGTATGCCCTGAAGGAAATGTTTTATTCTTTCCAGTTGGACACAGTGCTCTCTGCTGCCACCTCTGTCCGTAACAGGAATTGTCCAGAGCAGTAGCAAATCCCCATAGAAAACATTTCCTTGCTTGAGACAGTTTCTGTCGAGGACAGAGGTGGCAGCAGAGAGCTCTGTGTCAGACTGGAAAGAATACACCACTTCCTGCAGGACATACAGCAGCTGATAAGAACTGGAAGACTTAGAAGTAAATTACAAATCTATATAATTTTCTGAAACCAGTTGATTAGATTTTTTTGCTGGAGTACCCCTTTTAAAATTACATTACGTTTTGACAGTGTTTGAACATAGCCATTTAGTGAAGTGTATGGCCAGAGATGGCTCTTCTACTGTGTGTAATGGTAATTGTAAAGAAGGTTGAAACTTTACACAATATGAAATCCTGAGACTATAAAGCCGGACATTGAGGCCTACCTGTAATTCAGGAAGTGTACTGTAGGTATTTAGTTTTCAGCTGAGCTAGAGGAATAATCTGAAGGAATGAAGCTATAGAAATTGTAGTTTTTTATGTTCAGGTGTTCAGAGTATTAAACACAGATAGGTTTTCAATCTTGACTAAACTTGGCATTCGGTTCTTGTACGCTTTAGTTTCTTACACTTTGTATGCTCACAGTGTTTGTCCAAAGGGCACAGCTTAATGCCTGTCACAGGAAAGTAAAGGTAACTCCCTTTTAGTAAAATCCATTAAGCTCCTCTTATGTTCACTGAAATTGCCAACAGGTAATGTCATATCATCACTCCAGAGCTTTTTATTTAATCTCGGTAACTACATTACCGTTTCTAGGGTAAAGTAGATATTGGTAGAAAACTACTTTGGGGAAAAATAAAAATGAGCTGTCATTTTATTACCCAGGAGATTTGCAGCCTATAGCTTTATAAGCTGTGGATGTATTGTGTTCATTTCTTATGTTCTATGGAGCTATATTGTATGTTTCCTCTATACAGCCTTATTTAGGGGAAGGACTACCAAGATGGTAGCCACTACCCCCACCTGAGAGGAGTTTATCATGTGAGTGTGTACTACAACTTCCTGCAGTAATCCCTGGCACTTTTTCAGAGTTGTTGAAGGTGAGAAAGTGGCAACAGCCAGAACTGCAGAGGAAGGAACACGCTACAATAGGGCCAAGTACATTCATTTACATTCTTTGTAAATGGGGGTCTGCACAATATAGAAAGTCCTAAACCCCCAAGATGCACTTGCCTGAAGAATCTACTGTGATGGTGTGCACAGTAGAGACAATGCAGACTCCCTTTTACAAACAGGTGGTAAAATTTTCTGAAATTCACTAAACTAGACAATTAAATTTCTTTATGGCACAGGGTTGCAAAATTAGAATGGATATTTGAAAATAGAGCTTTTTTAAGATATGAAGGATGAAGGTTGCAAAATTAGAATGGATACTAGAAAATAGAGCTTTTTTAAGATATGAAGGATGAAGGTTGCAAAATTAGAATGGATACTAGAAAATAGAGCTTTTTTAAGATATGAAGGATGAAGGTTGCAAAATTAGAATGGATATTTGAAAATAGAGCTTTTTTAAGATATGAAGGATGAAGGTTGCAAAATTAGAATGGATACTTGAAAATAGAGCTTTTTTAAGATATGAAGGATGATCTGCGATTTGTTGCTATGGGCAAAACTGAACACTGCAAAACTGAACATATGGCAGACATCAGTGTTTATACAGTTGGATAATTCTGTACTGTTTAGAGCCTTTACAAATGGGTAACTGTGGTGAAAGAATCCCTATCGTAAGGAGTATGCTAAAGACAATTATGAAGTGTAAGCCACATAGCACTAACTAAGGGGGGCTCACAAAGAGTTAAGTGTGGGCAAGGGAATCCCTGCTCAGCTACTTCCTCTTCTGGCTAGATTCTCCCAATCGTAATAGGAACAGTTCTAGACACCAATGACTATAGGAAAGGATACTGTCACATCCTTTAAAATGAAAGTAGAGAGCAGGTCTAATTAAAAAAAAGTAAAGGTGGTACATAAGACGAAACACATTTGTATTTGAAATAACTGAATAACAAAAAATCCTGTATTAGTAACAAAAGTGAAACTTACTAAAGAAATTGTTACATTTTGTCAAAATAGTAGTGGAGTAGAGAGTACTTACTACCTGCACGTACTTACACTCCTTGTTGGTTTGGCCAATACACATGTGCCTCTTCTTACATCAAAATCTTTGTATCAGCACCATCTAGGTCGCCCTGTCTCCTGATGCCACTATTTAGAAGAAAAAAGAATTTTATCAATTCGGTGCAGCGGCAGTCAAACAGGTTTGGCCAAGAGCATCAGTGCCCTAGGCCTGCGGTGCCTCTCTCCTTGTCTCTCTTCACTTTAAGCACACCCCTGGGCTGGATGGAGTTGGGGAGAGAGGCGCCGCAAGCCTAGGGCATTGATGCTTTAGGCCACACCAGTGTGGCTGTTCCTCCCCGCCACACGCATTGATAATAGATGTCTTCTTCTAAATACCAGTTAGGGGGTGGCAAGATGCCAGTACAGAGTTGCTTTAAATGCATAGGGTGATGAGAGGGATGGAAATTGTGAAATAAGCCTAAAAAAGAGCAGTGATCATACGAAAAAAAACAAAAAACTTCTTGCGTCTTATGCATTTTATTAAGTTTGATGCAATTTGCCCGTCCTTGTACAGATAGTAAAAATAACATTGTGGTCACATGTTGTGCTTTTATTTAATGTGAACAAAGCCCTTGAATTCCCTTGTAACAAAATGTTAAAAATCAAGATAATTCTATAGTGATATTAAAATTGGTGGTAGAAGAGATGTAAGTCTCGATACATTTTGCAAGTTTGTGAGTTTAAGGTAAGTGTAGGGAATGGAAACATCCAGGACACTTTTAAGCAAACATAAGCTATGAGCCGACAAACAGTCTGTAGCAATGCAGGAGACATCTGTTTTGCCAGGTTATGTTCTCAGCTACTTACAACAGGTGTCATTTTTTAGTTTCTTTTTCTAACCTTTCTGACCAGCGTTTTACCTTGAAGTCGTGACCAGGACTGGAATTTACAATACAGCCCTTACATTTGTAGTGAGGAAAACCGCCCTGGTCATACGATATTTCAAACTTTTGTGTGAAAAAGACAATCGTACATCTCTGCCAATCCTTTTATAGTTTCTGTTTTGGCAGGTTTCGTTTCCTTTGATTGATTTTTTTCCACATAGAACTAGAGAATGTCATGGAGTGGAATGTCATTAACTGGCAAGGCGCGGGGGATATGATAAGCAAACCGCGTACACGCTTTCTATATTTCAGAAAAGCCATCATGACATATGACATACACTGGCAGGAATCAGAATGCTGAGCGGAACGGCAGAACTGAGCTTGCCACCATATGCATGTCACATATGTAGTGTTTTCTAACAGATTATATTGGACAGACAGGAAATGTTATATAGTCTAAATGACATGTGTATTAGAATATGATGGTTTACGCTGATTAATAGCTGAATTTTACAGAAAGTCTTTGAAGACCATTAAAAGTGATAAAATTTAAACATAGCTATTGGTACTAGAGATGAGCGCAACATCATCCGAACCCAGAATTCTCTGCATTACCGATGTCTGAAGGAGTTGGATGCATCCCTAGGGCTGCCTGGAAACATGGACACAGCCATAGGCCCTCAATGGAACTAAGGTGCCTAGGCCACCCACTGAAAAACAATGCCATAGAGTACCTGTCATTATAAAAAAAAAAAAACTGTAAGAATTATTGAAAGGCCGGGAAGTGGATCATGCGACTGCTGCACTCTCTCCCTGGATATATCTCCTGATCCCAGTGGGTTTCAGCGTCTGAGACCGGCTGCGATCAATAACCATTGACATGCCTGATGATGCGTCAAATGTTATTTTTAATGACAGGTACTCTAACAGTCAGATACCCGACTGATCCAGTACTGGCAATGTCCTCTCTCCCCATATCAATGCCAATCCTCACCATTGAGTTTTGGGATGCCTCTCCAAGTTGTAAGAAGAATGTTTGTGTGGAAATGTTGGGCCCCATGTCCACACAGGGTGCAGAATATTCTACCAATCAAGATGATGGGAGTGTCCAGGCAGTTAGATCCGGTGCTGGCACTCCATGCCTCCTTAGCTTTTGTGTATTTAATCTGGACACTTGCTGCTGTGATTGGTCTCTCTGAGCCTCACTAGTATGTATCCTGTTTAGCATACAGCTCAGGCTGCGTTCACACTACGTATATTTCAGTCAGTATATTTCAGTCAGTATTGCAACCAAAACCAGGAGTGGATTAAAAACACAGAAAGGATCTGTTCACACAATGGTGAAATTGAGTGGATGGCCGCCATTTAATGGCAAATATTTGCTGTTATTTTAGAACGGCTGTTATATTGAAATAATGGCCGTTATTTACTGTTATATGGCGGCCATCCACTCAATTTCAACATTGTGTGAACAGATCCTTTCTGTGTTTTTAATCCACTCCTGGTTTTGGTTGCAATACTGACTGAAATATACTGACTGAAATATACGTAGTGCTGGGTTCACACCACGTATATTTCAGTCAGTATTGCAACCAAAACCAGGAGTAAATTAAAAACACAGAAAGGATCTGTTCACACAATGGTGAAATTGAGTGGATGGCCGCCATATAATGGTAAATAACAGCCATTATTTCAATATAACAGCCGTTGTTCTAAAATATCAGCAAATATTTGCCATTAAATAGGCGGCCATCCACTCAATTTCAACATTGTGTGAACAGATACTTTCTGTGTTTTTAATCCACTCCTGGTTTTGGTTGCAATTCTGACTGAAATATACGTAGTGTGAACCCAGCCTAACCGATACCGTGATTTCCAACCTGTCTGATCTTATCCTTGATGATTTGGACCTGGCGTTGATCTTCCGGTATTGACCTATCCTGTCTGACCTGCTTTCTATGTTTATTCTCCTGGTTGATGAGGTTTTTCTCCTTTCTTGTGATTTTGCTCATATGTGTCAGGCCAATGTTGACCCGGCCTGTCTGACCTCTCCCTCCTGAGCACTTATCTCAGTGTAGGCATCGTTGTCCAATTTGGGGACAACAATTAGGGTGGATCATCCAAGTAGTTAGGGACAGTGGTGTGGGTCAGAGCAAGGCTGCATGATCCATACCTTATGTGACTTTGGTGCAATGCAGTCAGGTAGGTAACAGACTCCTTGCATTCACCAAACCTAGCTCATCCAGCAGTCTGCCAGACAGTGGGACTCTACAAATTGCTCTACAAAATACGTTTCCACTGCTACAGAGTCTTGTGGCGTGTGCTTTACAACAATCCATCTGACACTTGGCATTGTGCTTGGTGAGATGTAAGGCTTGCATGCAGCTGCTTGGCAATGGACACCCATGCCATGAAGCTCCCTGTGAAATTTTTGTGCTGATTTCAATGCTAGATGAAACTCGCTGCTCTGCAGTCACAAGAGCATTGGTCATTTTTATGCATTGTGCAGTTCAGCACTCAACAATCCCACTATATAACTTAAAGGGGTTATCCAGCGCTACAAAAACATGGCCACTTTCTTTCAGAGACAGTACGACTCTTGTCTCTAGTTCAGATGCGGTTTGCAATTAAGCTTCATTCACTTTAATGGAACTGAGCAGCAGAACTCCGCCAAAGCTGGAGACAAGAGTGGGGCTGTCTCTGGAAGAAAGTGGTCATGTTTTTGTAGGGCTGGATAACCCTTTTAATGTGTTTTGTAGTTCCTCAATGCTTCAAGATTTCAAGATTTGTTCTTTAGAGTGACCCATTCTTTCACAAGTGTTTGTAAAGGTAGACTGCATTGGTAGGTGTTGGGTTTTGTACACATGTGGCAATGGCACTGAATAGAACACCTGAATTCAATAATTAGGTGCATCCCAGTATCTCTATAAATGCTTGGCGGGCTCCTCCTGGAGTGATACTAGTACTACGCACATTGTCTGAACCAACCAGATGCCTCGCCAATACTGCTCCTCTCTCATACAGAAAGGTAAACTGCAGCTGCATCCCCCTCTCCCCATCATACGTCTATAATATTTAATGAAATAAAATAGAGATTCTGTATATATATCTACACATCATCAATCATAATTGGCTTTGCATTGTATAACAGAATATTATAACAGTGATTTATTGTTCAGTAAGCAAATAGTTAAACTGTTTTAAAGGGAATGCGTCATCATAAAATGAATTAATCCACGATCTGTCCTGGGGTCTGTTTGGCAGGTGATGCAGTTATTGTGCTAAAAAAAAACGTTTAAACTTGCAGCCCTGTGTCCGTGCAGTAGGCCTGTGACGCCCCCTCCCTGCCCTCTTCACCATAAGGAATGCCCCTGGGCAGGATTTCTCCTAATCATCACCTGTCTGAACACTGCACATGTGGTGGATCGTTAAGGCCCATGTGCAGTGTTCAGACAAGTGATGAATAGGAGAAATTCTGCCTGGGGAATTCCTAATGATGAGGAAAGGGACGGAGGGGCGTTGCAGGCCTAGGTTATGGGTACTCTAGGCCACGCCAGTTTGGCATAGGGCTGCAAGTTTAAGTTGTTTTTTAGGACAATAACTGCATCACCTGCTGAACGGACCCCAGGACAGATCTTGGATGGTTTGGGGGGACAGGTTGTGGGTACAGAATCGCTTTAGATAATGTTTTTATGTTAAACATATTTTTAAGAATTTTTGGTGACACTTTTTCTCATTTTCCGTTTTTCTATCTATGTTGTAAAATAATCCTGAGATCTGGCAGTTTTCATTTTCACCACTAGGGCTACAACTAAGCTGAGACTTCCTGTTCTGTCTGTGGTGATAAGAAGAGGCTGCTGTAAAGGGATCTGTACAGCACTGCAGCTATCTGTGAAGCCAGTAGACATTAGTAGCTCCCTGTGGAATGACCTCTTCAAACGCTCACTGATGTTTCACAGTTATCAGAGGACAAATTCTGTCTATTGTTGTCTATGTCCATGAGTCTTGCTGTAAAGCATGTCACTAAATGCTGTTAAAAACAGCCCAGGGAATATGGCAGCCCATGTTACAATGTACAAAAGGTAAGTGCATTAGTGTGCATTGTTGTGAAAAGGGTGTGGCCTATTTGACACTTCTGTGTACTGCAGACCCTGCGTCACCCCCCTTGACACTTCTGTGCAGAATAAAATAGGATTTATTATAAGATTATAAGCAGGAATAGCAAGAGTGAAGGTCTTACTAGTATCTTTTTATAAAGACCTCTATAACACCGCTGGTGGTTTGGTAATGCTTTTCAGGTGACAGATGCACTTTAAGAAAAATTGAGACCCTTACTATTCCAGGAAATGGTGTAGTTTCTGATACTATAGATAGTGCTCATACATCACAACGCTGATATGAACGTGGCTTCTATCAGAGACTACTCACTGATTCTGGTCACTTAGGTTAGCGGCAGGGATTCTGTCTGGTCTTGATGAATATGATGTTACCTGTAATCTTTTCTTTTTTTGAAGACAACTCCCATATACAGTAATAGAATGTAGAGGTGGGTTAAGGCTGCAGCTCATCGTGGTAGACGTATTTCTGTTATTGTGTTATGTCCATTATAATATGGTAATAATAGATCACACCTCTATGATCATATTCCAGAAAAAAGATCCTCTGACATGTCATGGATACATGTGAGACTGCACGGGTGAAGCCTGTAATCCGACCTGCCACTGAGTTCCAAAATTAGAGGGCTCTAAAGAACTCCAATACCACTGGCACAGTCAGGGTGGCCACAGTCAGGCTATTAGGCACCCATGGAATAGGAGCGTTGACAGCAGACGCTGCTGTATGCTATGGGCTTTCCGGACAATCTAGCGATCACCCGGGCAGCCCCCCCCCCGGACTCACCCGCTCGCTGCTGCGGCGTGGAACAGCGGCAGCAGTGAGCGGGGAACGAGGAGCAAACGAGCGCTGAGAGCGCTCGTTTGCTCCTCAAGTCGGCCCGTGGAATAGAGCCTGTAGCCAAATGTTACTCGCATGTGATCTGGAGCCAGTTCTCTAAGCCAAGCCCTGTACCCCTGCATTGGCAGCAGCGGTGTTCCACCTCAGCCACTGACGGGCAGCACAATGAGCAGCTCTGTGTAGCTTTAAAAAAAAAAAAAAACATAACAATTTGTATAGTATAGAAATGATGTGGTAAAGATGTTTTGCATGAAAGGATATACTGTAATAATGCATCTGGAGAATGCCGTTAGGGAGGTTTCACACATGACTTAAAAAAAAAATAGAAAAAAGTGCTGCAGAACCAAAGCCAGGAGTATAGCCAAAGGCAATGGGGAAAATACAGGAAGGACGTATACTTCTTCCCTCTGGTTCCACTTTGACCCCCCCCCCCCCCAAAAAAAAAAAAAAAAAATTGCATCTAAACCTGGAATAATATTTTTCCCAAAAATTCGGTGTGAAACCACTTTAAGGCTATGTTCACACTACGTATATTTGAGGCTGTATTTGGTCCTCAAGTCAGATCCTCATAGCAACCAAAACCAGGAGTGGATTAAAAACACAGAAAGGATCTGTTCACATAATGTTGTAATTGAGTGGATGGCCGTCATTTAATGGCAAATATTTGCTTTTATTTTAAAACAACCGCTGTTATATTGAAATAATGGCAGTTATTTACCGTTATATGACGGCCATCCACTCAATTTCAACATTGTGTGAACAGATCCTTTCTGTGTTTTCAATCCACTCCTGGTTTTGGTAGCTATGAGGCCTGAAATATACAGCCTCAAATATACGTAGTGTGAACCCAGCCTAAGGGTATAAACCCACACACCGTATATGCAGCGTATTTACTGCTGCGATACGCAGCAAACTCGCAGCAAAATCGCAGCAGATTAGATCTAAATAACTGAACACAGCATCAAATCTGTACCAACAAATCTGCTGCGTATTTGTTGCATATCTGCTGCATATACGGTGTGTGGGTTTATACCCTAAGGTTGAGTTCACATGCAATACAGTGGCCAATATTTATACAAAAATTAGGAATGGGTCCAATGCACAGAAAATGGTGCAAAACTTTCCATCATAGTTTCTTACTCAGTCAGTAAGACTGCAGTGTTAGTAAAAATACTAACCAATATCTGTAATATTTGTGGGGAAAAAAACTCCATTTATGATAATAAAATACTAATAATATTATACCAATTGAAACATATGTAGAAATGGGCCGTGCCTTAATCTCTCCATACTGAGCTATAAGATTGGGGTATGGCCCATCTCTACATACTTTGGAGCTAATGTACCCGTACTCTACACCACAATGTATGCTGGATGCAGTCTACACATCAGCACAAGACCAGAAGAGATGGAGCAAGGCGACATTTAGAAGATGGTAAGCCTATTACAAAGTGACTTGCGTTGCATGGAGACAGTGTCGGACTGGAGTATCTGGGGCCCATCAGAGGAAAAGATCCTGGGGGCCCACCAATGAACAACCAGTGAGAAACAACATGTCAGTCAGTGTTTGTGCAGGTTCTAAATCTGGGGGCCCACGGGAGGATTCTCCTGTGCTCTGGTGGGCCAGTCCGACACTGGATGGAGAACAATGGAAAATATGACGCAGGTGTGTACCCAGCCTTATGGTCCATTTACACAAATCGATAATTCGCCAAATCGATTGTTTAACGATTTTGAGACAACAATTTGTTTTTTATCACGATCAGCGCATAGACGAATAAATCGTTAGAAAAATCGTTATTGCGATCATTTTTAAGATCGCTTAGGCCCTTCTCACACGTGAATCTTTGAAAGACTGTTTACATGAAGCGATCTGCGAATTTTTAGCGAACGACCAACGGCGATTTAAGAACACGTTGAAAGATCACAATGAACAATTTCTCGCTCGTCGCTCGATCGTTCGCTGTGTTTACTCGAGCCGATTATCGCTCAAATGCGATCATTAGTGCGAAAATATGAGCGATAATTGTTCTGTGTAAACGCACCATTACTTTCATGTTATATAGATTTCATAGAGGGGAAACCCCAGGAATAACAGGAATGGAGGAAATTGTCCCCCAAACTGAACACTTGCCTAGTTGTGGGGCTTACGCACATTATCAGTTCAATGTTTGGCGGATTGGGAGCCGCACCGGGAATGAATGGAGGTCTGGCCACAGACATGCGTTGCGCTCCATGTGGGGGATGGTTTTCTTCCTTTCTTTGCATCGGTGGGGGTCCCAGCAGTCGGACCCCCACCAATCAGCTTGTTAGGATAGGGGATAACTTTTCAGGTTGGGAATACTCTATGAGTAAACCCTAATGCCATGTTTCCCTATCGCACGTCTGCTGCAAACCCAATTTATAAGTTGCTGGTGGATTTTGGCTGTATATGTCCCAGATTTGCCCTTGTATAAGCAGTGTCAGGGGCCGTGAGGGTATGCTGGGGGTTGTAGTTTCCAGCAGCTATTGAATCACATGTTAGGCAGCAGGGTTGTAGGGAATAAAATTCCCTGTAAAATCCACATCTATTGGGAACATTGCAGCATATGCAGTCACATGGCTATGTATGTCACATGACTATGGACGTGACGTCACTGGGAACTCGTTGATGACGTCATATACAGCTTTTAGACTGGGCCAGAATCATAAAGTGGCCTATAGAATATTATTATTTAAAGGTTTTTCTAACAGGAAATATAAATATCCCAGAAAACCCTTCAGCAGTCAGGTATTCTCGTCTTGGAAAGCCGGAGACACTTCCCGAGCCCAGTAACCTTTCCGTCTCTGCAGCCGGAGGGCTAGAAGGAATATACTGTACATCCCGCACATCCGGCTGCAGGCTGCTGTGATGTGTGAAGCCGGTGCCGCCGTTAACCCCTTCGCCCGCCCCTTCCTCTGACAGCGCCGCAGAATCCTAACGGTAGCTCGGGCAGCAGTGGGTTAAGGGGGCGTGTCTGCTGTACTGGATGACACAGCTTGAATAATTCCCATGCTATACATGGGAGATACTCAATGGGCGACCTCCCCCTTTTTTCGGTCGGCAGTGGTATAGGCCCACGTCGCTCTAGGAGCTCCCTTATGTTTGCATAAACTAACATGCCGGGCCGGGATTGACCCATTGTGGGGGGGAGGGGTGAAAAGAAATCCTGCTGACTTCACAGCTGCCGCTCTTTGGCGCGGAACAGCGCAAGCAACCGTGACCTTCAACCCCGGCTGCCGGCAGCCAATAAGAGCGCGGGTCGTTTCCAAACCCAAAATTTCCACGTCGGCAAAAGTCAAGATGGAAGGGGAGAGGGACGCAGGGGAGAGGGAGCGCTGCGGCGCTAGGTGCACGGGAGGAGGCGGAGGGCGGGATGTGCCGCACAGTCTCTGCGCTCCGGGGAGCCTGCCGTCCTCCTCCGCTCACACAGCCGACCTGTTGCATCGCTGCAACAGCTGTTCAGGTAACGCCACGCCGCCAGCCGGCTCTACCCCCAGGTGCGGCGGCGGCGGCAGCAACTTTCCCCGTGTCTCCTCTTCTCTCTTGCAGGCGGAATGCAGCAGTGCGGCTCCCATTGTGAATGCAAGACAGGAATGTGCTCGGCATTTTTTATTCTCTTTTCTGCTTCCCCCCCTATTTTTCTCTATAGATGCGACCGGTACCAGCTGGAACCAGGGTGATGGGGAGCACCATTTCAGAAAGGAGGGGTGAGAAGAATAATCGCCTGCATTGGGCTCTTTTATTGACAGCACTCAGTGCAATCTTTTATTTTTTATTTTTTATTTTACCTCCACCTTTCTCCCTGCAGCTTTGATCTCAGCCAGCTTTCCATTTCGGTCACCCTGTCATTGCCTGTGGCTCCTATGGCACAGATTGGCATGTCCTTGTCTGCCAAGCTCCAACCGGGACCTTTTAATTTGTGGAAGTTTCGACTTAAGCCTTCCCATTGTCTCTTAGATCAAAGTTCTGTGACACTTGGACTCTGAATATGATAGAAGTCAGTGCACTACAGAACTTTGTTTTGGGAGCCTCCAAGCTGCTTGCAGGAGCCAAGGGGTTAATACGGCGATCCGGAGCTGTTCAGGTGGACACGTCACTGCTCGGCAAGGAATCCACTCTGCAAAAGACTATGGGGAGGGCTGCGGAGGAGCTGCACTTTAATTTTAAGACCACCCTTGGCTTTGGCATGTTATAAATCCCTGGGCCATTCCTATGTGTTTGTTGCAGGGTGGCATGTTTCTTGGTATGCCAGCCGATGTGTAACGTGCTTCCATATGGTAGACGTCATATGTAGTGTTTCCTTATGGCTGACACAGCACGCCTTGCGATCACATAAGGAAAGTCTCTTTCCAGTAGGTTTACCCCCCCAGGGCTGGGAACTTTTTAGCAGTGAACTTGCACCTATTCTTCCCAGTAAAGGACATGCTGTGCACTTTCGACTGCACCAGTAAAGTGGAGAAGGTGAATACCATGTGGCTAATATTTAGCTATCTGACCTGTAAGTTCACTGAAGGAAAGGTTGTGCGTCTAACCAGCCTCATTTTAGCGTTCCCTTTTAATAAAGTCGTTATGGGACTTGTAGTGTGGACCATAGTCTGACTTGATAAATTGATTTACAGCAGTAAAGTGCGGGGGGAGGAGGTTAATAGAAGAGGGCCAGTTTGCTTGCATATTGTGTACCAGTGTTCCTCCAACCTGTGGATGTTGCAAAACTACAATGATGGGAGTTTTAATGTTGCATCAGCTGTAGAGCCACATGATGGGGATCCCTCTCTTAGACAATAAGATGCTGTTGGGGAAAGTTGTAGTTTGCAAGTTGTAGCTGGAGCCCACAGTCTCGTACAATAAGCAGTGCTGTCAAGGGATTCTGAGAGTTGAAGTTTTGCAACAGGTTGGGGGATACTACTGCATATAAAAAAAGCTTATATCTACTAACTTTGTGAATGTTACATAGGAGATGAGGTTGTCCACAGGCTTGAAATCTGCCTGTTTACCATGATGCATAACTCCTGGTTATCAGAGAATTTTCATAAAAACGGAGCAGTTCTCTAACCCTATTGATGAGCTGCACATTGATATGAGAGCTGTAATACATGGCTGCTTGTGATCTGTTTCCTGCTGAGTCAGTTCTATTGCCGGAGTGACTTCACAACATATGGCAGCGAATTTCATGTAAGTCCCGAACTCTGTTATAAATTGAACCATCCACGGTGCAATTATTAACTTCATCCGGCGCCGAGAACATGTGTGGTGCAATGTGGGTGAAGCCCCCCCCCCCCACATGTGAATAATTTAGGTCTGCATACAATGTGTGTAGTTGTCTCAAGCATGAGAGGGTTCAAGAATAAAGTAACATTTTTCTCCAGACCTTCTTGCCGTTAACAATGTAACTAACAGATGTGAATCTATTCTGCATATGGCCCATTAGTTGGATGGGTTCTATTAACTGCTTTTCTTCAGATGTGGCTGGAACGTGGGTTGTGTTTTTCTATTATTCCTTTGGATTAATTGTAGTTGCTTTATCTTAAGTGGAAATGCAGATAAAGGATCTCTGAGAAAACGTTCAGTAGCATATGGCAGCGGCCACCGGTTTTTCAGGACGTCATTTTGTTTAACGTTACAGCACAGAGAAAAGAAAATGTAAACCGGCTCGTCCCCATCTCAACTTTCAGTTCATTGGGTACACAGACAATCCTGCAATACCACTGTGGAAGGTGACTGTGTTTCCTGAAAAGAGCGTATAGGTTAGCAGAGGAAATGTCCCCTATATATTAGCTAGAGAGGACTACTTGGATGAGAGGACTCTAGTGGATTAATGGTTTTCCTTGCATAAATGTTGAGGTGCGTACATCCAAATGGTGCCCACAAAACTATATAGGGGGTTGTTTCGGGAAAGAGAAATTTTGCCAAATTCTGTGTTGTAAAATCTTTCTTTTAGGTCTTGTTCTCACATATTGCAGTTTTAAGTAGAACACACACAGTCCTATATAGAGCAGCAAGCAGGCGAGTGCGAAAGCAGCCTGTGAATCTGTATCTCCTCACCTACTGACAAGCTGTGAGAAATTGCAAGCCCTGGGAACTTCCTCCTTCTATTACATAATCCTGGGGATGCAGATATAGTAATGCGTGCACTGAACGTCGTGTTTTGCACACTCATGAGTTGATTTCTGACTTGTCTTAAGACCTGCAGTTTAAAAGTAATTTTTCGCTGTGTCAGTACACTGGGGCCAAAAAATAGTTGTTTTTTTAAGCTGTGTCAGTACACTAGTGCAAAATCTTAACCAGTTTTGGAGCTCCCGAAATCATAATCGTGATGCTGGGAGCTTCGAGGTCCGGTCTGCAGAACACTGTCCATGCGCGGACATCTGAATGCCCCCTTTGGGTCTATTCATCCCTTGAGATGCACGTTTTAATGAGACCATAGGGTTAAATGAGACAAAGGGGTTGTCCGGGGAGCAGAGAACACATTACATGTTCTGCACCCTGGAGCTCCATTCCCTCTTTTGGCATGTCTCCGTAGTATGATTTCTAAAAAGATGGGATGGGTGTGAAGTTGTGATCATTGTGAATGAGATAAACCAAGCCCACACACAATGTCCAGTAGCTGCATGATGTGACATCACCGCCCAGTGCCGCCCCCTCTCCCCTTTAGAAGGTATGCTTCTGAGATGTATTGGGGCCAAATAACAGCCACGATTATACAAATCATTGTAAAATTATGGCCGTTATTTGGCCCAAAATTGCGTCCGTCCTGAAAGACGACCTTCAAAAGGCCAAAAAAAGACAGTGTGTAAACATAGCCTAAACAGTGTTTTGTCCTCTATCTGACCAGGATGGGATGGGAAGGGAACATGGAGGTGTTAAAGCCCTCAGAAGAGCCTGGGAAAGCCTCTTAACCACTTTTCATGGGAGAATAAAGGTTCTGGAAGCACAGCTGAATATATGAAAGGTAACATATGGACACCACAAAAGCAAAGTATCCAACACTACTAGTCACAAGTCTATAGTGGATACAAGGCCATTTAGCCAGATGAAGTGAGCACAGGAAACAATGTAATCTGTGAGCGTTTGTCCTCCATCACGCTTGTGATGTGTCTGTAATAGAGATGAGCGAACCAGGTTCGGGTTAGAGTCCATCTGAACCCGAACTTTCGGCATTTGATTAGCGGGGGCTGCTGAACTTGGATAAAGCTCTAAGGTTGTCTGGAAAACATGGATACAGCCAATGACTATATCCATGATTTCCACATAGCCTTAGGGCTTTATCCAACTTCAGCAGCCACCGCTACTCAAATGCCGAAAGTTCAGGTTCGGATGGACTCGACCATGCTTGAGGTTCGCTCCTCTCTAGTCTGTAAACAATGTACGTTTTTTTGAATAAAGAAGAAAGAGATAATGGGTGCTGTGTTATCTACTTACCTTTTTCTTTGGATATGAAAGGTATCGGTTCTCCTTCACATAACAGCTATTTAAAGCGACTCTGTGCCAACAATCTGCCCCCACCCCCCAAACCACTTGTACCTTCGGATAGCTGCTCTTAATCCAAGATCTGTCCTGGGGTCCGTTCGGCAGGTAATGCAGTTATTGTCCTAAAAAACAACTTTTAAACTTGCAGCCCTGTGCCAAACAAGAGAATCTGTGCCCTAACTTGGCACCACCCCTCCATGACAGCTGCATCTGATTACCAGAAGTAGCTTATCCCTGGTGTCTAGTGGAGGAGATCGCTCCTCCGGGACGTTGTCCCAGAGGAGCGATCTCCGGTACTGCTGCCTTCCGTGGACCGCTCCAAGATGGCGCCGTCCCCGACTCGGTACTCGCAAACGAGTGCCGATTTCATTGATCTTTGTATAACTATACAGCAAAGATCTCAATGAGAGATCAAAGTGTATATACTAGAACAGCGTTTCACAACCGGGGTGCCGCGGCACACTGGTGTGCCGGGAGAACCCGCCAGGGGTGCCGCGGGACCGTGGTGGGAAATGTGCGATGTCTCTAAGCATCCCGAGAAGCTGCGGCCGCGCAGCTTCTCGGGATGCACGGATCACTTTCATGTTCCGCCCGCACTATGAGCAGGCGGAACATTAAAGTAAGCAGAATATAGGAACAGGAAGTGTCAGCGGCCTGCTCCTATATTCACTCCCATAGGCCGCCGGCACTTCATGCCAGCAGCCTATGGGAGGCCGGGACGTAACCTCTCCGGCAGGCGTGATGATGTGACGTCATCACGCCTGCCGGAAGTCCCGTCCCCGCGGCTCGCAAGATGGAGCCCGAAGAGGTGGAAGAGCTGCTGCCTGCAGCCACAGCGCGGATTAGGTGAGTAGGATGTTTTTGTTTTTTTTTAAGGGGCAGAGCAGGGGGCATTATTAGTATATGGGGGCACCTCTGGTGGCATTATTAGTTCATGGGGGGACCTCTGGGGGCATTATTAGTATATGGGGGCACCTCTGGGGGCATTATTAGTATATGGGGGCACCTCTGGGGGCATTATTAGTATATGGGGGCACCTCTGGGGGCATTATTAGTTAAAGGGGGCATCTCTGGGGGCATTATTAGCTCATGGGGGAACCTCTGGGGGCATTATTAGTATATGGGGGCACCTCTGGGGGCATTATTAGTATATGGGGGCACCTCTGGGGGCATTATTAGTATATGGGGGCACCTCTGGGGGCATTATTAGTTAAAGGGGGCATCTCTGGGGGCATTATTAGCTCATGGGGGAACCTCTGGGGGCATTATTAGTATATGGGGGCACCTCTGGGGGCATTATTAGTTCATGGGGGCACTTCTGGGGGCATTATTAGCTCATGGGGGCACCTCTGGGGGCATTATTAGCTCATGGGGGCACCTCTGGGGGCATTAGTTCATGGGGGCACCTCTGGGGCATTATTAGCTCATGGGGGAACCTCTGGGGGCATTATTAGTATATGGGGGCACCTCTGGGGGCATTATTAGTTCATGGGGGCATTATTAGTTCATGGGGGCACCTCTGGGGGCATTATTAGCTCATGGGGGCACCTCTGGGGGCATTATTAGTATATGGGGGCACCTCTGAGGGCATTATTAGTATATGGGGGCACCTCTGAGGGCATTATTAGTATATGGGGGCACCTCTGAGGGCATTATTAGTTCATGGGGGCACCTCTGGGGGCATTATTAGCTCATGGGGGCACCTCTGGGGGCATTATTAGCTCATGGGGGCACCTCTGGGGGCATTATTATATGGAGGCCACCCCTGGGGCATTATTAGTATATGGGGGCACCTCTGGAGGGCATTATTAGTATCTGGGGGCATTATTAGTTCATGGGGGCACCTCTGGGGGCATTATTAGCTCATGGGGGCACAGCAGTGGATCCTACATACAGGGGGCATCCCACATTCCTACTCGCTTTACTGCACATAACACCAAACAGCGCAGTTACTTTGGGAGCCTACAGGAGGGAGAAAGGAAAGGAAGTTGCTAGAAATGTGCGGAGCCTAAATTGTTTGTCTTGCAGGTTCTGAAGAGATGAAAAGTAGCTAAAAGAAATCATCATGGCGGATGGAGAGGAAAAGGGAAAGTGACTTCTCAGATCAAAGAAGACGTCACCTGTGAGTCACTGTATGACGGTTTTCTTATTTTGTAGAACATTATTTAGTAGGGGTGCCCCGAGGAATTTTTTTTTTCCATGGTGTGCCCTGAGGTGGAAAAGGTTGGAAAGCACTGTACTAGAAGTCCCCCAGGGGGGCTTCTAGTATATGTGCAAAAAAAAAAAAAAGTATTGTTATAAGTAAAAAGCCCCCTCCCCTAATAAAAGTCTGAATCATCCCCCTTTTCCCAGGTTTTAAATTTAAATAAATAAACATGTTTGGTATCGCCGCGTGCATTATCATCCGAACTATTAATTGAACACATTACTGATCTCGCACAGTAAATGGCGTAAGCGTAAAAAAATCCCAAAGTGCAAAATTGCGCATTTTTGGTCGCATCAAATCCAGAAAAAATGTAATAAAAAGCAATCAAAAAGTCGTATATGCGCAATCAAGGTACCAATAGAAAGAACACATCATGGTGCAAAAAATGACACCTGACACAGCCCCATAGACCACGTGGGCAAAATTGTTGGTGCCTCTCCGTCAAAGAAGAAAAAATTCACATTGGTCACTGAAATAATTTAAAACTGACAAAGATTTTAATTAACTAATGAATATCAGACATTGCTTTTAAATTATGGTTTAACACATAAAAAAATAACTTATGAAATTGCCCTGGAAGAATCATGAGCCTCTTATTGTTTCAAATAAACCATTTCTGTAACTCTCGATAAGATTTCTGCCCTACTCCTCGTAAGCAGACTTCTCTGACTGTCTCAGCAATGAAGGTGCCTCCTCCAGGTCTTGGCTATGTTCACACAATGTAAAAATAAGTGCAAATAACGGTCGTTGTTGCAAAGCAACTGCTGTTATTTATGCTCAAGTCCATTAAGGGTGCCTTCACACGTAACGGATCCGCAGTGGATTTCACGCTGCGAATTTGCAGCTCGATCCGCTGCGGATCCCTGCCCTGTACACTTTATGGGCAGACAAACTCGCAGCAGGATGGACATTCCACTGAGAGTATGTCAGGAGCCCGCCCCGTTAACCCCCCGGCTTGCTGAGGGGCTTCTGGTGTCTTCACGTCCCGCGGCGGGGCAGCGCACTGGTTGGCCGAGCGGGACGTGTCGGGAACCCCCGAAGCAAGTCGGAGCGGGGAGAAGTTGATGTATACGCTCCGGCGGCAGGGGCTAACGGTGTGGGCTGCTGACATACTCACAGCGGGATGTGCATCCTGCTGCGAGTTTGTCTGCCCATAGAGTGTACAGCGCAGGGATCCACTGTGGATCCTGTACGTGTGAAGGCAGCCTCAAGGGGGTTATCCAGCGCTACAAAAAAATGGCCACTTTCCTCCAGAGACAGCACCTCTCATGTCTCCAGTTCAGGTGTGGATTGCAATTAAGCTCCATTCACTTTAATGGACCTGATTTACAAAACTCCACTCAAATTGGAGACAAGAGTTGAGCTGTCTCTGGAAGAAAGTGGCCATGTTTTTTTAGCGCTGGATAACCCCTGCAGCCGTGGTTTGCATGTATTTTTACATTGTTTCAACATAGCCTTTAGCTGTGTTTTGGGTCATTATCCTGTTGAAGGACCCATGACCTGCAGCTTTCTGACACTGGGCAGGGTACCATGTTCTTTTCCTTGTATGTTTAATTTTTAGTGTCTGTTACCATAGAGTTGATGTCACTCACCAAAAAGTTTTGTGGCTTGTCAAAATGTATTTTTGGCAAGTTCCAGTCTCGCTTTTTTATGGTGTGCTTTCAAGATTGGTTTCCTCCCTGGTCTTCCATGAAGTCCAGATTGGCAAAGACAGTGATGGATGGATCTGACACCGATCTACCATGACCTTGTAAATCAGCTGTAATCTCTTGTGCCATCAGACCTGTTACATCAGTCCCTATGGCCGTGCAATCCTTTACTGTATAGATACACATTTTCACAGTGAAACTCTTGGCTCCGCATTTTGACTATTATGTTCTCAATTTTCCCAAGGTTTCCATGCCTCCATGTAGATTACCAGCCGTTTAGCATTAAAATGCCATAAAGCTATGCGGTAATGAAAGAAAATATACTGTGTACTACAACAGTTGGTTTATACTAATGTGTCATGATAGAAATATATAACATAATGGAAAGCTTTCTTCTTTAAAAATACATGAAGATCTTGCATGCAATCACCGTGAATGTTTTTCCAGAATTAATCCCCATTTCTAATAACTCATCCTCCCAATGAGATAATATAAATTCGTCGGCTGGAATTTCCCTCCTTTATAAATGGACCTTTCTACCTCTTTCTCTTGTGTCTCCATAGATGATAGTTGGATAACTGGCTTAGCAGTAAAGAAAGCATACGCACAGAATTGAATGCAGAAATGTAGAAAGTAATTGAAATTGACCATTGGACCATTCATACTGTCACGGCGCAGGACTCCCAAAATAATTCCAAGGACCTCACGAGGACTTGAGAGGACTTGGCGTTTGGCAGTGAGGAGGAGCTTCATCAAGGTGTCAATCAGACACCAAAACGCGTCGCTCATTTTTAAGCCTAGTGTGAATAAACGTCAAAGAAAGGTACTCATGAGGTCCTTGGAGTTCTTTTGGGAGTCCTGCGCTGTGGCTGTATGAATGGTCCAATGGTCGGTCCAAACAAATATACAATAATATAGCAACATTATTTGGGGATATTTATCAAACATGGTGTAAAGTGAAACTGACACAGTTGCCCCTAGCAACCAATCAGATTCCACTATTCATTCCTCACATACTCTTTGGAAAATGAAAGGTGGAATCTGAGCCAGTTTCACTTTACACCATGTTTGATAAATCTCCCCAATTATGTCTAAAAGTAGAACCTTGTGGCACGAAACACTGAGTATAACCACTCTGTGGACATGTAAAAGTTCAAGAGTCTCACCAGAAGCAAATTAAAAAGCAGTACAGAGCTTACATACTAGAGCCACGCATGGATGGAGACAACACACAATGCGGTTGCAGTTAGCTTCATGCAGGAAATGCCTCTAAAAGGCTGATGTTAAAGGAAATGTGTTATCAATAAGTTTACTATTTTTTAAGTAATTATATAATGAATGTCAGTTGACATTATGTGCAGTTTTGATGCATTTTTGTTTTTGTTGTTGAACCTCCCAAAGGGGTACTCTGGTGATTTTCTTTTTCCTTTCAAGTCGCCTGGTGTCAGGAAGTTATATAGATCTGTAATTTATCAATCAGCAACGTTTAGGGTGTTAATAAAAGACAGCAGTGCCATAGCAGCTGGTCCTCACCCTCTATGAAGAGAGCTCGGCTCCTCAGCTCGCTTCATGGAGCCCTGGAGCTATGCTGTATTGGTATGCTGTGGTGACCACTGGGAAGTTGTTATCAGTGGTATAATCCAGCTCAGCCAGAGGTGGAAATGTTGTAATGCCATTGCTAGTTCAGCACACAGGTGTGGTGGTATACCATGTTATATGTTATATGATTGTACTGCTCCCCAATGGTCGGTGACCTGCCGGGCTGTGATGGGTCCCTTGGGCTCCTGTCACGGTAGTCCTGAGTGGCAATTGACCCACCCGGACTATCTGTACCGCTACCCACAGAAAGGGGAAAAATGACCCAAGGTGTGTAGCAGAGGTGTAGAGGTGCTGGGCTAATACAAGGAAGACTAAGTCCCAGTAGAATAAATGCACCAGCTTTACTATACAGTCTCTTGGAAATACAGAACACTTTGGCAGTAAGTAGCTTATCTTGTTACATGCTTTAGTGTTTCACTGGATCTGTGCTGAGAGATACTTGCAAGTGCTGAATAGAATAGAGGTACATGTAGCGGTGGTTGGATAGTTGAGAGTTGAGCAGTTAAGAGGAGAGGAGTTTGTCAAGGGAGTCCCAACCCAAGGTAGTTTTGTGCTCTGCTGGAACTTGAGAGTAGAATACTTGAGACTTGAGAGAGATACTTGTGCCTGTGTTTAGACTGTGTTGTCTGATCACCTTCTGCCCTACAGTGTCGAGGTACTCGTCCTACTAGGGTGACACAAGCCCCAGTTGTGGTTACCTGGGCGAAGCTAAGTGTCCGAGGTTCCCCCGGTGTCACCTTTACTGCGAGATAGAATACAAAGACCTTCTTTTTGGTAGCTTTGTTCTATCCGGGTCAGTTCCTATTGTAGCCAAGGATACTGCCCTACACTTTGTAGAGTGGTTCTTGACGTGGGCTGGGTTTATTCCCGACTTGTACTCCTTGTAGTGTCTAGCACTTCATAGTGGAAGTAGGTAGACTAGAAGAAACTGAGTGGTTTCCTCATACACATGTGTCTCAGACTCGCCATCACAACTGGACTGTCTCAGACAGGGGTCCTGGCAGAGCCAGGCCCTGGCTTAACTACAGCAGAGATGCCAACCAATCAGATTCCACCTTTCATTCCTCACAGATTGTTTGAAAAATGTAAGGTGGAATCTGATTGGTTGCTAGGGGCAACTGAGCCAATTCTACTTTACACCAGTTTCATAAATCTCCCCCTCTGTGTACACTGCGGCCGGTGTTCTCTGCAGCTGCACAAAATAACTGACAGGTCTATTTTGTGCGGCCCCTATTCATGGAACAGCAACTGTACAAGATAGCCTGTACTCAAAATGTTAAATTCGGCTCCTGGAGGAACTTTACATTGTGGGCTATAGGAAATTGGAGTGCAGGCACACCCGAATGTGCCCCCGTTGCAATTCAAATAAAGTGATGCTCATCTGTCCAATACTGTAGTATCGGCTAGGTGAGCAGCTCAGACATCGGCCGGCTGGGTCAAATAACGGCCTATGTTCATACGGCGTCTGAACGTGGCCTTAAAGTGACAGAAAACCAGAATGAAACACACACAGTACATCAAAATAAAGGTAAAGAGAGATAAACAGGTATATAAATTGCAAAACTGTATGATTGAATGAAAAGGTAAATCTTTTATTTCTACTCTTTTGGGCAACAATGGGCATCTCAGCTTTTTTTCTTGCTTCACATAAGGAACCTGGGTGGATATCCCCTTTCTTCTATTCCAGCTGTGAGCTGCTGCGCCTGCATGTCATACTGAGAACTTATTCTCTAGAGGCGCATAAACTGTCCATATGGCAAAGATCTTTTCACATGTTCAGGGTGGAAACTACGATAATGTAAAATGGAGTTAGTGGCCGTAGGTTTTCTGTAAACTGACATTTTTCTTGAAAACCTTCACATCTAAAAATTCCTATACGTCTCCTACCATATTACAGGTAAAAAACATCCCCATGGTGTTAGCATTTAAATAATCCACAAATTCATAGAAAGCATGTTCTGTCCCTGACCACAGACCTAGAATTAGCAAATGGGCTAGGTGTAGCGAAAATATACAGTTTTTCAAAATATACCAAACATTTACAAATAAAATCTTGGAACATCTCAGATCGACCATCACGATCGATATTTTAGAGAAATATTGCCATGAGGAGAATGTGATTTGACATATATTCACAATAGAGGTTCTTCCGGAAGATTTAAAGTGACTCTGTACCCACAATCTGACCCCCCCCCCCCCCCCCAAACCACTTGTACCTTCGGATAGCTGCTTTTATTTCCAAGAACTGGGGTCCAATTGGCAGGTGATGTAGTTATTGTCCTAAAAAAACAACTCTTAAACTTAAAGCCCCATGCCAAATGGGAGTATCTTTGCCCTAACTTTGCACCACCCCTCCGTCCCTCCTCCCCTCCCTCTTCATCATTAGGAATGCCACTGAAACATTTTCTCCATGCTGAACACTGCACAGGTGCTTAACGATCCAGCCCATGTGTCGTGCTAGCACAGGTGGGGAATAGGAGGCAATCTGCCTGGAGCAGTCTGGCACTGTCAGAATGGCAGATTAGCATAAATGTTTTTTTTTTTTTTTTTTAAGTGCAAGTCCAGAGTTTGTCTCCTGCCTGTTCTACAAAGACCAATGCTTAGAGACATATCTTATTTTGGGTGATATAGTTCCAGAGGCAACTGTCCAACGCCAAGCCATTTCCATCCTGTTTATTAGAAAAGGGCTCATGTATGGGACTTTCTGGGCATCCGATGGTTTTTTAAGTGTGATTTAGGCAGAACGGATGGGAGACCATCTCTGCTGTTGCACTTTCATTGGGCAGGTCTGGCCATGATTAGACCTGGACAACCATTTAATGGTTGCTATTAGGGATTAGCGAATTGACAGTAATATGAAGCAATTTGCTTGGTTATTGGTGTAAATTCGCTCATCCCTAGTTGCTATGTTTCACTTGGGTGTTATGATTATTTATAGCACAAATATAATATGGATAGAGATGAGCGCAACTTAAGCATGCTAGGGAGTCTGGAAAAACATGGATACAGCCTGTATCCTTGTTTTCCAAGACTCCCTTGGGCTGCATCCAACTATTCAAATGCTGAATGATCAGACTCCTCTCTAGTTGTGGTTAATGGAACAATAGTAACAATCCTTCTGCTGTCTAACTGTCTGTAGCATGACAAACAATGTGTTGCGTCTTCTTCTTTGTACTTTTTATTTTTTTTACTTTCAACTTTGTACAGAAAACGTATGTAAAAATAACTGGTATAAATTATTCTGATTCATCATAACACACTCTTTCCCTTAGCGTCCAAAAAGATCTGTCTGTTTTACATATGCTTTTAGCCCTTGCTTGAGAATATGTAGCGCTGAGATACCATGGCCAAAATATTAATACAGCTAGGGCGTTTTTCCACAGTTTGCGATCTAAACACTGTGAAAATCATGTACATTATCCCTCAAAAAAGTATCCCAAAAAAAGTTTTAAAATGTTTTGTTTGTTTTTTTTTTTTGTTTTTCTCTTAGCGTTTTTGACTTGGTGGCCATCCATTCAATTTCAACAGTGTATGAACATAGCCTTTCTTTTCTATGTTTCTATCCACTACTGGTTTTGGTTGCAAAATACTGACCAAAACACTGTACTTCTACACATACACACAAAAATGCTATATACCATTTATTTTTGTGTACTTTTTTTTATATATATAATTATAAGCATTACAGTAAATTATGAAGTTAAAGTCCCAGCAGCTTTAGAATGAAACAAATCAAAACTGTTCCCCAAATCACATCAATGAATTCTAGACCACAGATCCAAAATTAAAGGGAAACTAAGAGCAGGTTAGAAGAATGTAACCTGCTGTTCTGTTCCCATAGAGCAGGAGACGCTGAGGAAATAGATTTCTTATCTTTATCCTCAGCACAGTTTTCCTGCAATCCTCCATAATACTTAATCGTTAATTAGTTGGTTTTCTGCACTGGGAGCGGGGCTACATCCCACGGTGCACTGATCTGCCCGCCCATCTCCTTTCTTTAGGCTATGTTCACACATAGTATTTCTGCCTTTTTTTTAACCAAACCAAGGAGTTGGTTGAAAACACAGAAGCTGTACAAATCTTTCCATTATAATTCTGTCCTGTCAGTTCCACTCCTGATTGTAGTTGAAAAAATACTGATCAAAAGACTTTTGGGGAAAAAGGGAATTTTGAGGTGGCACTCTGCAGCGGATGAGGGGGGCAGGAAGAAGAGCAGTAAGCTGACCCTGCCTTTTAATGGGCACCCCACCCTCTTAGCAGGGTTGCTTATCCGGTCTAACTCATAAGGGTATGGTGGGGTGTGTTAATAAGCAGTCTGACCCAGTTTCCCCCCCCCCCCCCCCTCCCTGAAGTTAAATAAAGTATACATACCAAATCACTGTCGACCCCGTCCTCTTCTCCCGGGCGCCATCTTGGGTCGATGGCGTCACAGCAGGGGGACGGTCCTGGTCTCCTTCCTCTTCGCTGTCTTCCACAGCAGTGAATGGGAGAGGAAAGAGTTGCTGGTGCATATGCGCACCAGCAGCCTTTCCAATGAAAAGGCTGCCGGTGAGCATGTATATGTATATATATAAAATTGCTGTTCATCCACTATTTTTACAAAATTGGTCATAATTAGAGATGAGTGAACCTGGAGCACGCTCAGCATTCGATTACCAGTGGCTGAAGAAGATGGATGCAGCCCTAGGGTATCCATTCAACTTCTTCAGCCACCAGTAATCAAATGCTGTGCATTTGGGTGTGAATAAACCTAAGCAGGCTCAAAGTTTGCTCCTCTCTACTCATTATTATGCATTCCAGCCCATGGCGTTTATGGCATTATATACCTCTTGCAACCACAGCTTTCAGGGGAATGTGGATTCCCTCTTCTGCAATCCAAGGTAGTTGCAGAAAGAAGGAAAACCAATAGAAGGGATAACTCTCTTTACCATATCAATGGCAGCTCCAAAGGCAGAGGAGCACAGTGATAGTCACATCAACTTTCTGTGACAATGTCCTTATATAAACCAAAAGTTTAATAGTTGTGTTTAAATTCTGATAAGTAAATGGCTATTGTGTTTCCAGTGACATTACTGCTCCCCCTGCAGGCACAAACAGCATCTACACAGTTATTGGTAATTGGTAAGCACTGAATATACAATATTTTAGTCCAAGCATTTTGCACATTTTGGGTTTATTATATGTATGTACGTTATCCTCTCAGCTCACAGTATAGAAACATATATATATATGAAGAACATATGACTACTGAGGTGACATGTTTTATTGTGTTACCATGTATGATGTTTGTGGATCACATTGTATATAGTCATATGGTGTAATGTAACATTATATGGCTCATGTAACATATTTATGATCACATAGTTGTGTACTTTGTTTCACCATAATGTTACTGTACCTAAATATGAGGTTTTGTTTTTTTCTTTTTACCCAATAGAGGTCTCCTCATGTATCTGTGTAACAGTGAAGAGTCTAAACAATTTAGTTGTACAATTACTTTCACAATTACTTTCACGATATACATGGCTGTATTTACAGCTCCGGCTGCCCTAAGCACTTAAAGTGAATGTACCACTTAGTACATCGCTTTTTTGTTTTTTACATGAACAGACCGGCGCTGGTGCGGGGATGACGGTGGCGCGGTCCTTGTTTTTGAACTGCCGCCCAGTTGCAAAACTGCAGGTAAAGTTCACATCAGTTCTGATCCTTGTGGATTTAACCAAAGGAGGAAATGTTTTGTTTTCTCTTTCTTCAGGCCACAGCACGGCAGCAAGCAGCTATAGCTAAGTATTTTTTTTTTTAAGTCACTGAAATGCTACCCCCTCAACACTGCTGCCAGTGTCGAACTGGCCCACCAGATGACCGGAGGATCCTCCGGTAGGCCCCCAACTTTAGAACCTGCACTAACACTGACTGACATGTCGTTTCTCACTGATTCTTCATTGGTTGGCCCCCAGGATCATTTCCTCTGGTGGACTCTAGTTACCCCAGTCTGACACTGACTGCTACCCTCAGCACAGGCCTACGGGTGCCTAATGGCAAATACAGCCCTGACTGTATGCAAAAGAAATTAAAGGGGTAGAATTATTCACAGAATAACACACATTACAAAGTTATACAACTTTGTAATGTATGTTATGTCTGTGAATGGCCCCCTTCCCCGTGTCCCACCCCCCCCCCCCCCCACCCGTGTACCCAGAAGTGTTGGTGCATTATACATACCTGACCCGTGTCGTGCATGTCCTCCATCTTGTGCCAAACGTCATCTTCGGCCGGCCGTATCGCTGTTGCCGTCCCCCCTCTGCTGCGTCATAACCAGGCCCGGATTGGTAATCTGGCAGGCTGGGCCGCCAAGATTACCAGTCAGTGAGGCCGCTGGTCCTGCTGTAAACTTGCATAAGCCCTCTGCAGTGGCCGGCCGCCGTGCTATTCACGCAGCCTCTGGGCCGGAATATTCCTCTCCCCCCCCCCCCCCCCCCCCCCCTCTTTAATATTTCCCTATACCTCGCATAGCAGGAGGTGCCGCACGGGCCGTCTGCTACAACTTTTACTCTCTCACAGCTGACGTCATTTCCTGCAGAGGATCAGCTTCCTGGAGGACAGAGGAGAACAAGCTGGCCCACGCTGCTGCTGACTAAAGTGTCAGTCTGAGGGGGCCCGGGCACTGCTTGGTGATCAGACAGGACCCTTTTTCCCACCAAGCTACAGCCCGAGTCTGCCATCTGCCCCCTGCTGTGCTGTGTGAGGAGGCAACCAAGTCTCTCACCCCTCACAGTGTTTTCATCATCTCCTTCCTGCTCTGCAGTGGGAGGGGCAGGGGAGAACCATGCTGGCTGTGAGGGAGGAGGCATACCTCCCAACTTTTGCAAAGAGCAAAGAGGGACATGTGCGCCGCGGTCCCCATAGCCACGCCCCCATAGTGACCCTCCATAGCCACGCCCCCATAGTGGCCCTCCATAGCCACGCCCCCATAGCGACCCTCCATAGCCACTTCCCTACAGTCACCACATGCGGCTGACTAAATAGTGCCCTATACAGTATCCAATCCCCCCAAAAATGCCCTATATAGTATCCAATCCCCCATTATAGTGCCACACATAGTATCCAATCCCCCCAATAGTGCCACACATAGTAGCCAGTGCCCCATATAGTAGCCAATCCCCCATATAGTGCCCCACATAGTAGCCAATCCCCCCATATAGTGCCCCACATAGTAGCCAATGCCCCCATATAGTGCCACACATAATAGCCAATGCCCCCATATAGTGCCCCACATAGTAGCCAATCCCCAGATAGTGCCCCACATAGTAGCCAATCCCCCATATAGTGCCCCACATAGTAGCCAATGCCCCCATATAGTGCCCCACATAGTAGCCTATGCCCCCATATAGTGCCCCACATAGTAGCCAATGCCCCCATATAGTGCCCCACATAGTAGCCAATCCCCCATATAGTGTCCACATAGTAGCCAATCCCCCATATAGTGCCCCACATAGTAGCCAATCCCCCATATAGTGCCCACATAGTAGCCAATGCCCCCAAATATGCCCCACATAGTAGGCAATGCCCCCCATTTAGTACCCCACATAGTAGCCAATGCCCCCCATATAGTGCCCACATAGTAGCCAATGCCCCCCATATAGTGCCCCACATAGTAGCCAATGCCCCCATATAGTGCCCCACATAGTAGCCAATGCCCCATATAGTGCCCACATAGTAGCCAATGCCCCCATATAGTGCCCCATATAGTAGCCAATTCCCCATATAGTGCCCCATATAGTAGCCAATCCCCCATATAGTGCCCCACATAGTAGCCAATCCCTCCATATAGTGCCCCACATAGTAGCCAATCCCCATATAGTGCCCCACATAGTAGCCAATGCCCCATATAGCGCCCAACATAGTAGCCTATGCCCCCATATAGTGCCCCACATAGTAGCCAATGCCCCCATATAGTGCCCCACATAGTAGCAAATCCCCCCATATAGTGCCCCACATAGTAGCCAATCCCCCATATAGTGCCCCACATAGTAGCCAATGCCCCCCATATAGTGCCCCACATAGTAGCCAATGCCCCCATATAGTGCCCCACATAGTAGCCAATGCCCCATATAGTGCCCCACATAGTAGCCAATGCCCCCATATAGTGCCCCACATAGTAGCCAATCCCCCATATAGTGCCCCACATAGTAGCCAATCCCCATATAGTGCCCCACATAGTAGCCAATGCCCCATATAGCGCCCCACATAGTTGCCAATGCCCCATATAGTGCCCCACATAGTAGCCAATGCCCCCATATAGTGCCCCACATAGTAGCCAATGCCCCCATATAGTGCCCCACATAGTAGCCAATGCCCCATATAGTGCCCCACATAGTAGCCAATGCCCCCATATAGTGCCCCACATAGTAGCCAATGCCCCATATAGTGCCCCACATAGTAGCCAATGCCCCCATATAGTGCCCCACATAGTAGCCAATCCCCCATATAGTGCCCCACATAGTAGCCAATCCCCCCATTAGTGTGGCCCCACCGAAAAAGACAATAAACCAGTAACTCACCTGTCCGCCAGTCCCAGCAGCTCCTCTCTCGGCAGAGCGCGCACTCCCGTCATCCTCCGGGGCGGGCAGCGGGATACAGAGACACTGACTGTGCCGGAAGTGATTCATGACAGAGGCTGCAGGTCACTTCCGGCACAGTCAGTGACTACCTATACCCCGCTGCCTGCCCCGGAGGATGACGGGAGTGCGCGCTCTGTCGGGAGAGGAGCTGCTGGGACCGGCGGACAGGTTAGTTACTGGTTTATTGTTTTTTTCGGTGGGGCCACATATAATGCGGGACACTGGGTGCCGTTCCGGGACCGCGGGACAGCACCCCGAAAACGGGACTGTCCTGCGGAATCCGGGACAGTTGGGAGGTATGGAGGAGGACCTGTCAGGACCAGAGAACTAAGGAGCTTAGTTATGAGAAGTAAGTGATTGTATCATGTGTAAGGGTATATTCACACGGACGGGCTCGCAGCGAGATTCTCGCTGCGAGCCCGGCAGGTCCTGGCAGTTCCCATACACTACATACTTGCTGCGGTCTAAACGACCGCAGCGAGTATGTAATTATACCGCCCTTAACCCCTTCTGCTCCCGCCCGGCTCCCCCGCTGTAAGCATACTTTACCTGACCTTGCTGCACGGGTCCGGCGTCCTGCTCTCCCGCCCGGCCAATCAGTGGCTGCGGCTGGGCAACACACTGATTGGCCGGACAGGAGAGCAGGACGCCGGACCCGTGCAGCAAGGACAGGTAAAGTATGCTTACAGCGGGGGAGCAGAAGGGGTTAAGGGCGGTATAATTACATACTCGCTGCAATCGTTCAGACCGCAGCAAGTATGTAGTGTATGGGAACTGCCAGGACCTGCCGGGCTCGCAGCGAGAATCTCACTGCGAGCCCGTCCGTGTGAATATACCCTAAGTGTGTTACTATATGCAGTGTGTTCAAGTATGTAATGTATGTGTGTATACAGTATATAGTGTATGCATGCCTCTAGAATGTTTATGATGTATGCATATATGTATGTAAAGTCTGTGTGGGTTTGTATGTGATGTATGTACAGTATATATGTGTGTATACATGATATATGTATGTACAGTATGTGTGCGTGTGTGTATATATATGTACAGTAAGTGTGTGTGTGTGTGTGTGTATATATATATATACAGGTATGTGTCCACTACAAACCCCAGCATCCCCTCAGTAATTGTGTCTTTGTACTTTCATTGGTATGTGTCCACTACAAACCCCAGCATCCCCTCAGTAATTGTGTCTTTGTACTTTCATTGGTATGTGTATTATTGTTTTACTTTCCCCACTGATAAGTTTCTCCCCTTTGCTCTGCCCCCCCCACCCTTTTTCACACCTGAGCTCTGATCAAATCTGATTCAACTTCCTGGACCTAGTAGTATAAATTTAGAGACAAGGTCTCATTTTAGACCCTGGTCTCATTTTAGCACATCTTAAAGTGCAATCTTTAAGTGCTAAATTCAGAATTAGGTCAGAATTGATCAGAGAAGGACTGCTGAAAATACACTGTTTTGTAAGTTACAACATCTGATCACCATGAAATACTTCATTAACTACCTAACTATCCTTGTCTGCACCTCCTGTGTTCTCTGTCTGTCCTACCCACCCTCTATCCACACTATAAATTACATCCACATCAGCCCCTCTCTCCTCTCCTCTCCTCCCCTATGCATTGCTCCCATACCCTGTACACTCTCACTCACCTCCCTACAACTCCTTCCACTGTTCAGCACAGAAGTCGCTCTCACAAGTCTTTTAACCTTCTGCTTAACCACCTGCTGTCTCTTTCTATCCTCCTGCTTCTGGCTGCTGGTGACATCTCTCCTAATCCTGGTCCTCCCTCCTTTACTGCTAATCCTTCTCTTTCACTTCCATCCAAAAACTGTTTTAAGCTCACTAAGACCCACTGTCTGCCGTCCTCCCTTTCCTCGGTCTCTCCAGCATCTTTCACCTGCGCCCTCTTGAACTCTCGCTCAGTGTGTAACAAACTCACTGAGATTCATGATCTCTTCATTAACAAATCCTTCACCCTTCTTGCCCTCACTGAAACCTGGCTGCAACCATCGGACACTGCTTCCCCTGCTGCTCTATCCTATGGTGGTTTTCATCTCTCCCACACCCCCAGACCTGAGGGTAGGCATGGTGGAGGAGTTGGGGTCCTTCTCTCCCCACAGTGCACCTTCCAGGTAATCTCACCTGAGCCCTCACTCTCATTCCCCTCCTTCGAGGTTCACACCCTCAGACTCTTCCGCCCACTCCCCCTTAGAGTAGCTGTCATCTACCGTCCCCCTGGCTCTCCTCGACAACTCCTTGACCACTTTGCCACCTGGCTCCCTCATTTCTTATGTACAGAAGTTCCCACACTTATCCTGGGCGACTTCAACATCCCTATTGATATTCCCATCTCCCCTGCTGCCTCTCAGCTTCTCTCTCTAACCTCCTCCTTTGGCCTCTCACAACTAACCAACTCTCCCACACACAATGGTGGGAATTCCCTGGATCTGATCTTCTTCCGCCACTGTTCTGTTTCTAACTTTTCTAACGATCCATCTGAGCTATCAGACCACAACCTTCTCTCTTTCTCCATTACTAACATCTGCCCCCCTCTTGACACTCCTACCCCATACATATACAGAAATCTACGTGGTATTAACACTCCTCAACTCATAGACTCCCTTCAATCCTCACTGCCCCCAATCTCATCCCTCACCTGCCCAAACACAGCCACACAACACTACCACAACACCCTTAAAACTACCCTAGACTTTGTAGCCCCCCCTACTCTACGCACACCCCGCCACAGATGCCGGCAGCCCTGGCACACCCCGGAAACTCGCTTTCTTCGGCGGTGCTCCAGGACGGCCGAACGTCTGTGGAGGAAATCGAGAACCTCCGCAGATTTCATTCATTACAAATTCACCCTCAAATCTTATTACTCTGCCCTTCACCTTGCCAAACAGGCTTACTTCACCTCTCTCATCTCTTCCCTCTCCAACAATCCAAAACACCTCTTCAACACCTTCAACTCTCTTCTTAAGCCCAAAGTTCAGACACCCATTACTGACCTCTGCGCTGAAGACCTGGCCTCCTTCTTTAAAACCAAAATTGACACTCTCCGTGCCGACATCACCTCCCAGCCCCAAAGTCCCATAGCTCCTATTACTTCTCCCATAGATACCCTTACCTCTCCCCCTTTGCTCTCAGCCTTTGACCCAGTGACAGAGGAAGAAGTCTCCAAGCTCCTCTCCTCCTCTCGTCCTACTACCTGCCCCAGTGACCCTATTCCCTCACACCTCCTCCAGTCCCTCTCTCCCGCTGTCACTACTCACCTTACTAAAATATTCAACCTCTCCCTCTCCTCTGGTATCTTTCCCTCCTCATTCAAACACTCTATTATAACCCCACTGCTGAAAAAACCTTCTTTAGATCCATCCTGTGCAGCCAACTATCGGCCTGTCTCCAATCTCCCCTTCATCTCTAAACTCCTGGAATGTCTGGTCTATTCTCGCCTAACCCGCTATCTCTCCGATAACTCTCTTCTTGACCCTCTACAGTCTGGTTTCCGACTCCTTCACTCCACTGAAACTGCTCTCACCAAGGTGTCAAACGACCTCCTGAAGGCCAAGTCACAAGGAAACTACTCCTTGCTGATTCTCCTGGATCTCTCAGCAGCGTTTGATACTGTGGACCACCAGCTTCTCCTCTCCATGCTCAGCTCTCTTGGCCTCAAGGACTCTGTTCTCTCTTGGTTCTCTTCCTACCTCTCTGACCGCTCCTTCAGTGTATCCTTCTCTGGCTCTACTTCCAGTCCCCTACCTCTTAATGTTGGAGTTCCCCAGGGGTCAGTCCTTGGTCCCCTTCTCCCTCTATACAGCCCCCATCGGACAGACCATCAGCAGGTTTGGTTTCCAATACCATCTTTATGCTGATGACACCCAGTTATACACTTCTTCCCGTGACGTCTCCCCTGCCTTCCTGCAAAATACTAGTGACTGCCTATCCGCTCTCTCTAACACTATGACCTCTCTGTTTCTCAAACTTAATTTCTCTATGGCTGGGTTCACACTATGTATATTTGAGGCTGTATTTGTGAGGCTGTATAGCAACCAAAACCAGGAGTGGATTGAAAACACAGAAAGGCTATGTTCACATAATGTTGTAATTGAGTGGATGGCCGTCATTTAATGGCAAATTTTTGCTGTTATTTTAAAACAACGGCTGTTATATTGAAATAATGGCAGTTATTTACCGTTATATGGCGGCCATCCACTCAATTTCAACATTGTGTGAACAGAGCCTTTCTGTGTTTTCAATCCACTCCTGGTTTTGGTTGCTATGAGGACCTGACTTGAGGACCAAATACTGCCTGAAGTATACAGTGTGTGAACCCAGTAAAACTGAACTTCTTGTATTTCCTCCCTCTAACACACCTAAACCCGACATCTCACTCCCAGTCTGTGGTACTAGCATAACTCCTGTGCATCAAGCTCGATGTCTGGGGGTTTTGCTGGACTCTGATCTATCCTTCACTCCCTATATCCAAGCTCTTACTCGCTCCTGTCATCACCATCTCAAAAACATCTCTAGAATCCGTCCATTTCTCACCACTGACACTGCTCAGACTCTGACTGTCGCCTTGATCCATTCCCGTCTTGACTACTGTAACTCCCTACTAATCGGTCTTCCTCTGTCTAAGCTCTCCCCTCTCCAGTCTATCCTGAATGCAGCAGCCAGACTCATCTTCCTCTCCAGCCGCTATACCGATGTCTCTCCTCTGTGCCAGTCACTGCACTGGTTACCCATTAAATCCAGAATCCACTTCAAGCTCCTCACCCTCACCCATAAAGCTCTCCACAACTCTGCCCCTCCATTCATCTCCTCCCTCATCTCCACCTACCATCCTTCCCGTGCTCTGCGCTCTGCAAATGATTTAACCTTAACATCTTCCATAATCAGAACATCTCATTCCCGCCTCCAAGACTTCTCTCGTGCTGCACCAATTTTCTGGAACTCTCTACCCAAACACATCAGACTCATACCCAATACCCACAGTTTCAAGCGTGCCCTGAAGACTCATTTCTTCAGGCTCGCTTATAACGTTCCCTAAACTGTTTCCCCCTTCTGTTGTTTCCCTTGCTCTATCTCTGACGGTTCCTGCACTTTATATGTTTACCTGCATCAGACATTGGCGTTGTTACTGGCTCATCCTGTAATTCTAATTATGTACAATGGCTGGACCATGGACAAATAAAGCACTTATGCCTGGTGTCAACGAAAATTATAGTCTGTAAGCTCCAACGAGCAGGTCTCGTTTATACTCTGTATTTTGTATTTTTGTTATTTTTATTTACTATGTTCTTATTTATTCCAATTTAACTGCGTATTATGTACCTCTGTACTGTATGCATAGAAAAAAAAAGCGCTGCGGAATCTGTTGGCGCTATACAAATACAGTATGCATATATGTATGTAAAGTGTGTGTGGGTTTGTATGTGATGTATGTACAGTATATATGTGTGTATACATGATATATGTATGTACAATATGTGTGTCTATATATATATATATATATATATATATATATATATATGTGTGTATGTACAGTATATAGTGTATACATGCCTCTGTAGTATGTTTATGATGTATGAATATATGTATAGTGTGTGTATATGTATGTACAGTGTATAGTGTATACATGCTTCTGTAGTATGCTTATGATATATGCATGTATGTGTGTGCAGTAGGCATATGTGTATATAATGTATGTTTGTACAGAATGTGCTCATATATGATATGCATGTGTTAAATAAAATCAAGAGGACCGCATCTACTTCATGCAAAAAATGTGCCTTCTTATTCTGACATATTGCACATACAGTATTACATATATTTTGTATATGCAATATGGCAGAATATGAAAACACATGTTTTGTATGAAGGAGATGTTGTCCTAGTTTATAGTCTCCATTGTGTGACAGGAACGCCATGGGTTGGTTGTAGTGTGCCCAGCCCAGGGAATCTGCAGTACACAGCGCTATGCAAAGTGTATACTGCTGGTGTTAGACACATTGCGCTGACATGTGACCATACCTGAACTGTAGCGTCAGCACAATCTGTTTAATGCCGGCTACATGTGTACATACGTATGTATATCTATGTATGTATGCACAGTGTGTGCTGTGTGTTTACACCACTGAAATAATCTATAGTTAAATGTGACTGTAAATATATGTAGGATTTCATAGACAAAAGTCCAGCACATTCTTCCTATGTTACTATATTCACTTCTTTATTGTAAATCCTTGATACAAGACGCCATCACCATCACATGATACAGTTGTTGGTAACAATGGTGTCTTACATTATGGATCTGATATAAAGCTGTGAATTCTAATACACCAGAACGAGGTGCTGGACTTTTTTCTGTCAGGCTATGTTCACACACACTTTTTTTAGCCATAGGCTGCATTCACACGTTCCATGTTCTGCACAGAACACGGACGTGGAATGCCTGTTACGGAGTCTCCCCTGACCGTACAGCATCTGTAATTAGATGCTGGGAGCGGGCAAGGGCGGTCTTGGCATTTCTGGGGCCCCAAGCGAAGTTATGTCTGGGCCCCCCAACACACACTCCACAACAATAGACCGCTGTGTGCTGCCCCCAGTAGCATATACCCCTTGTGTGCTTCCCCCAGTAGTGTATAGACGCCTGTGTGTTCCCCTAGTTATATATAGCCCCCCGTGTGCTCCCCAAAAGTATATAGACCCCCTGTATGCTGTCCCAATTGTATATAAACCCCCTGTGTGCTGCCACCAGTCATATATACCCCATGTGCTGCCCCAGTTGCATATACCGCCTGTGTGCTCCCCCACTAGTATATAGACCCCCTGTGTGCTCCCCCACTTGTATATAGCTCCCCTGTGTGCTCCCCCACTTGTATATAGCTCCCCTGTGTGCTCCTTCAGTGGTATATAGCCCCCCCCCTGTGTGCTCCCCCACTTGGATATAGACCTCCTGTGTGCTCCCCCACTTGGATATAGAACCCTGTGTGCTCCTCCAGTAGTATATAAACCCCCTGTGTGGTTCCCCCAGTAGTATATAGACCACTGTGTGCTCCTCCAGCAGTATATAGACCCCTTGTGTGCTGCCCCCAGTTAAATATAGACACCCTGTGTGCTCTTCCAGTTATATATAGACCCCCTGTGAGCTCCCCGTTATATATAGACCCCCTGTGTACTGCCCCCAGTAGTATATAGACCCCCTGTGTGCACCACCAGTAGTATATAGACCCTCTGTGTGTTCCCCCAGTAGTATATAGACCCCCTGTGTGCCCCGCCAGTAGTATATAGACCTCTGTGTGCTCCTCCAGTAGTATATAGACCACCCCCTGTGGGCTGCCCCAGAAGTATATAGACCCCCTGTGTGTCCCCCCAGTTATATAGAGACCCCTGTGTGTTCCCCCAGTAGTATATAGACCCCCTGTGTGTTCCCCCAGTAGTATATAGACCCCTGTGTGTTCCCCCAGTAGTATATAGACCCCCTTTGTGCCCCACCAGTAGTATATAGACCCACTGTGTGCTACCCCAGTAGTATATAGACCCCCTGTGTGCTACCCCAGTAGTATATAGTCCCCCTATGTGCTCCCCCAGTAGTATATAGCCCCCTGTGTGCTCCCCCACTTGGATATAGACCTCCTGTGTGCTCCCCCACTTGGATATAGACCCCATTCTGCTGCCCCAAGTAGTATATAGACCCCCTGTGTGCTGACCCAAGTAGTATATAGATCTCTCTGTGAAGCCCCAGTAGTCTATAGCCCCCCCTGTGTGCTCCCCCAGTTATATATATAGCCCCCCTGTGTCTTCCCCGTTATATAGCCCCACTGTGTGCTCCCCCCATTTATATAGACCCCCGCTGTGCGCTCCCCCAGTTACACAGGCCCCTGTGTGCTCCCCCTCCCATATAGTATATAACACAATAAAACAAACACTTATACTCACCTGGGTCCGGGCGTCTCCTCTTCTCTTCACTCTTGTGGCCGCGCTCCCCTTGTCCTGGCGCCGATGCTCCAGTGATGTCACGAGCACCGACACCACAAGGACAGAGCGGCCACTTGTGATCGCAGGGAAAACACTTCCTGCGGCCACAAGAGTGACTGACAGGAATGGAGCCAATGGCTCCCGCCCTGTCAGTGCTGCTGCTGCATGTAACTGTGAGCACTCATTACGAGTGCTCATAGTTACAGTTCAGATCACAGCAGCGAGCTGGGCTGTGGCCCTGTCTAGCGGTCTTGAGCACAAGAGAAGAGCGGGGCTTGGGGTGTTTGGTGCCAAAAACCACTACTGTACACAACTATAGGCTTCACTACAAAAATAAAAAAAACATGAATATTATATACAATGGAGTTGTGTCTTTACTTAAGAACAATGGCCCCTTGAATACTACAGCTGTGAAATACACAGATTTATGATATACAAACTAGCGACCTCTAGTCGCAAAACTTAGGTACGACTGCATCACCACATTTACTTAGAGTACAGGCTTTTGCGAAGGGTGTGTATACCAGCAACACCGTGGTGGGACATCACACCTTGCATATGCCCCCCTATGTTTGACCCACATGGCTGACCCTGAATTTGTGCCACTTGCCAGAGTCTGGACCTAACTCCACTGCCTTGCTGGCAGGCCACTACTTATACTCAGGCCACTCTTGAAAAGTGACCTAGCCAAACCGATTGGGTAGCACAGTGGGCCCCCACACCAATTGATGTGTTACAAACCCTGTGTAGTTGCCTCCTACGTATTCAAAACATTGGGTAAGGGTCCTATCAGACATAATAATTCCTAACTTTGGCTGAGTGTAAAGAGGGACATAGACATGCCCCAACCACACCCACATCCCAAGACCCCCCCCCCAACAATACCCAAATACTTCTCCCACAATCATAGGGCAACACATCACTAATTTTATTACAGTATTTTATTCCATCTTTGCCAGCCCTACCCTCTCTGTGCAAGCCCTCTCCTCTCTGTGCCAGCCTTTCCATCTCTGCCCCCTCTCTGTGCCAGCCCTCCCCTTTCAGTGTCCGCTCTTAGATCAGTCCTCCCCTTTCTGTGCCCCTCTCTGTGCTAGTCCTCCCCTCTCTGTGACAGCCCTCCCCTCTGTCAGTCCTCTCCTTTCTGTACCCCTTTTTGGTGCTATCCCTTCCCTCTGTGCCAGCCCTCCCCTCTGTGTCCCTTTTGTGTGGCAGCCATCCCAATCACTGACAGCTGGGACCCGCCACAGATGACACAGGCACAGCTTCTCTGTGCCTGTGTCATCCAGAGAACGGTAATTAACGTTGCATAGGATTGTCGGGCATTGGATGCAGCAACATTAATTAACACAGGGCAGCAGTGGAGGTGGTGGGTATTGTGGGTCACGGTGTGTGTTCTGGGACAGCACCCCAAAATTGGGAATGTCCTGACGTATCTGGGCTGTTTGGTAACTTTAAAGGGAACCATTCACCCCGTGGCCCCCGGCAGAAACTGACATACAGTGACATAGGCCGGGTTTACATATGTCCAGCGGTGCGGCGGCGTTTCCCTCCGGCGCAGTAGAAAAGCGCCGGAGGGAAACGCATCTTTGAACTGATCCCATTGTTTTCAATGGGATCGTTCAAAATGTGCGGCGGTGAACTAGTGGTCGCCGGACCGTCGGTGCGTTAGGGCACATCTTGCAGCGTCCTGGCGGACTGCCGCCCCGGTGATGCGGCGCCGCACCACATCAATCGAATAGAGCACCAGGCGTTCAGGCAAATAGTAGCACAAAATAAACATATATCTCCCCCTGTGTGCTCTCCCCCTCCCCTATAGTCCCCCCTTGGTCCCCCAGTAGTATATCGCCCCCCCTGTTTCTCCTCCAGTAGTATATAGCCCCCCTGTTGCCCCCCCCAGTAATATTTAGCTTCCCTGTGTGCTCTCCCCCAATTAGTATACAGCCTCCCTGTGCGCTCTCCCCCAATAGTATATAGCCCCCGATGTGCGCTCTCCCCCTCCCAATAAGCCTCCCTGTGTGCTCTCCCCCTCCCATATAGCCCCCCTGTGCGCTCTCCCCTTGTAGTATATAGCCCCCCTGTGAGCTCCCCCAATTTGTATATAGCCCCCGTGCGCTCCCCCGCACATCCCATTGAAAATGACAGGAAAACATACTTGGAAAAAAAAATGTCAACTGATGAGAGCAACTTGTGACAACTGATGGAAACTGATGGTTTTTAATGAAATGAAGGATAGAAAAACTGATCACAACTGATGCATTTTTGGCATCAGTTGTGACATCAGTTGTGGTCAGTTTTCAGACAAAAAACGCAACTGATGCCAACTTATATATGTAAACCCAGCCATAAAGGTCAATATACTTACCACATTGCTCCCGCTCCCGTCCCGGATCCCGTTGTTGACACGGAGAAATCGATGATTCTTCTTCTCGCGCCCATTATGGTAATGAGCGCCGCCGGGTCCGAAGTCCAGCCTTCTCCCCACCTCCGACACTTGATTGACGCTGGGTCCTCTTCCTCCTCATCTTCTTTCTTCTCGCCGGTTCCCGCGCAGACGCCATGACAGTCGTTTTCGGCGCATGCGCAGTTCACAATTGAAGCCGATCCGCAGCTTCACTGTTTACTGCGCGTGCGCCGATTGGCTCGAACATGTATCCTGTTTAGCGCGCAGACGCAGAAGAGGTGGCGAGACCATCGCAACGGCGCCTGCGCGGGAATTCGTCAGAAGACTGAAGACTGAAGACGTCAATCAAGTTCCAGGAGGCGTGGATGGGCGGCGACGAGAAGAGGACCTCATGAATAAGTTGGACTCGTCCGTCATTTCCTATGGACGTTGGACTCATCTCAGCTCATTACCATAATGGGCGGGAGAAGAAGAATCGTCGATTTCTCCGTGTCAACAACGGGATCCGGGACGGGAGCGAGAGCGATGTGGTAAGTATATTGACCTTCATGTCACTGTATGTCAGTTTCTGCCGGGGGCCACGGGGTGAATGGTTCCCTTTAATAATCTTCGGCCATCTGTGGCCACAAATGAGTGACGCTCAGTGAGATCAGCGTTCTTTGCAATGCCCTAAGACAGCACAACTTATTGAGCGGCAAGAACTTCTGAACGATCCCTGTATAGTTTGTGCGGCCATTTAACAATATTGTTATTGGACACACATCACCTGTTTACACAAGGATTAGATCTTCTTGGTTTTCATGCTAGTCCATACACTCGCAAGAAGTTATAAAATCATAGATTACAGAGCCTAATAATATATGATGAGATGGGACTGTCATCACTATACAAACAGTGCTGCATGCTTTCCATGGGTCTCAAACATTAAAGGAGGTGCCCCCCCCCCCCATTTATAATATAGCGCCACATATGAGTATTGATCGCTGCTCCCCTTTAGGCTAAATGCCCTATTCCACGGAACGTTTATTGGCCGTTATGGCCGATAATCGTCCCGTGAAATAGAAGGCAACGATCAGCCGACATCGTTCATGTTGGCTGATCATTGAAGTCGTTTGTCTTTCAACATGTTGAAAAACAAACGACTGATACAGCAACGATCTGCTGCCGCCGATCCGTCGTCAGCAGACGCTGCTGTATGCTATGGGCTGCCCGGACGATCTAGCGATCACCCGGGCAGCACTGAGAGCTGAGAGCGCTCGTTTGCTCCTTAAGTTCACACATCGTAAATTGACAATTAAGCAAATTGCAACAACCGACGTGATTAATTTAGAATTTACATTGCGCTGCACACAATGGAATCCCGACCAGAGTTTATACACATAGTATACGCTCCAGCCGGGATTGCAAGTGGCCACAACGAAAACTGACATGTCAGTTCACACAATGGAGAGTGCAGCTCCAGCCACACTATTCCATTGTGTGCAATGGTGAATTAGGATGCAGGCACACACGGATGCACCCCAATGCATCCCAATTCAATAGAAATTAAAGTTGTCTTACCAGTACTGCAGTAGCGGCCAGGCTAAAGTTCACTGACACCGGCCGTTCTGTGACACGGCTGGTGTCATACGCTGTGTGAACCCAGACTTAAAAGTGCATGGCTGCAAAAGATCAGGAGGAGTGGTTGCTGCTCTGTGGTCTCTAGGTATTATAGGAACAGGATAGACCCTAAAGTGTCCCTATCCTGTACAATGTATGGGGAAAGCATTTTATACACAAACACTTACAATATAGCGCCACATATGTGATAGGCACCACCCTATGTTTGTAATGTGGCGCCACGTATGAACGTTAATAGGATCCACCCCCCCACAAACACATTTATAATATGGCGCCACATATGAGGGGTGAGTGGCCACTAATCAGGGGCAGCACCTGAACTTGTCACTTGCTGCTATCTGCAGCCACAGAATATATGAGGCAGCTGCAGGTCGGTGCCGCTATGTGTAAGATCTCCTTTAAGGGTAGTTTCACACGTACTGTATCGCTGCGTATTTAACGCTGCGTATTTATCGCTGCGTTTTTATTGCTGCGTGTTTGGTGGGTTTTTTACATGCGAGTTTTGATTTTCACATGAAAATCAAAACTTGCATGTAAAAATCGCACAAAAAACGCAGCGATAAAAACGCAGTGATAAATACACAGCGATACGGTACGTGTGAAGGCACCCTATCTTGTGTTTTTAATTCATTTTTGCCACAATTTTCCTGCAATTTGCAATAACATTGTGTTATTTTCTGCCAATTTCACCAAAATCAAGGCAAAAAATGCTGCTATTTTAAAGAAGTTTTCGCAATTTGCAGAAAAATAGACAGAAAATCAAAAAAATGGAACAAAAACAGCAAGTGTGAACACAACTTTTTACTAGGAATGGGGGTTATTTGTTAGGCTTCGTTCCCACTGAGCAAAACTAGCGGAATTCCGCGGCGGAATTGTCCGCCGCGGAATGCCGTTAGCCTCCCTCTCATAATGCGAGTCTATGGGAGGTGCGCGCTCCTGCTTTGTCCGCGCTGAAGAATGAACATGTTAGTTTTGCTCAGTGGGAACGAAGCCTTAAAGGGGTATTCCAGGGAAAATCAATAATTTAACAAAGGAAAGGGTTAACCAAGGTTAACACTTTCCTAATATACTTACCTGTTGTTTTTTGGCCCCCCAAGGAGATCTCCGGTCCGGTCACGTGATCTTGCAGCTTGTGGCTCGGATCCTCTTCTTCTTCCGGTTCGGTGACGTCACCACCCGGCCGGCGCCGCTCTCCGTCTCATTAGCAGCAGAGCACTGAACCCTGACTGGCTTGGTAGCGTGCAGCCAATCAGGGCTCAGTGCTCTGCATCCCCACACGCTTCAGAGTGGGGGTCCCCTGAGGCTGCAGTAAATTATCAGGGGTCGTCGGGCTCAGTGCCGGTCACCAGTTACATGGGCCGGCACTGCACTACAGCAGGTGATCACTCCGCAACCCCACCCCCCACCTTGTCAGCGATGCCGACCGAGTCCCGGGAGGGGATGCGGCGGGCGGCATTACTTCATTCATAGCTACTAGACACTCGGCTGCCCGCCGCATCCCTTCCCCCCAGGGACTCAGGGTCGGCATCGGTGGGGAAGTAATGTGTATCGGCTGCTGATCCCCCCGGCCCCCCCTCCCTGTGTCCCTGTCAGAGATCACTCACCCCCACCCCCGGAGCATGCTGCCGCACTGGCCCCGATCTCGGCACTGGTCTCAGGCACCTGTACTCAGCTGACAGGCGCTGTGTACGGAGCAAGAAATCTCTCCTGCCTCAGTCACAGAGCCTGTCAGCTGAGTAGAGGTGCTTCAGACCAGTGCAGAGATGGGGACCAGTGCGGCAGCACGCTCCGGGGGTGGGGGTGAGTGATCTCTGACAGGGACACAGGGAGGAGGGGGAAGTCCTGCAAAGTGATATGTATTTGCTGCTGGTCCCCCCCGGCCCCCCCTCCCTGTGTCCCTGTCAGATCACTCACCCCCGGAGTGTGCTGCTGGCCCCGATCTCTGCACTGGTCTGAAGCCCCTGTACTCAGCTGACAGGCGCTGTGTACAGAGCAAGAAATCTCTCCTGCCTCAGTCACAGAGCCTGTCAGCTGAGTACAGGTGCCTGAGACCAGTGCAGAGATCGGGGCCAGCAGCACACTCCGGGGGTGAGTGATCTGACAGGGACACAGGGAGGGGGGGCCGGGGGGGACCAGCAGCAAATACATATTACTTTGCAGGACTTCCCCCCTCCTCCCTGTGTCCCTGTCAGATCACTCACCCCCACCCCCGGAGCGTGCTGCGTGCCCCGATCTCTGCACTGGTCTCAGACACCTGTACTCAGCTGACAGGCTCTGTGACTGAGGCAGGAGAGATTTCTTGCTCTGTACACAGCGCCTGTCAGCTGAGTACAGGTGCTTCAGACCAGTGCCGAGATCGGGGCCAGTGCGGCAGCATGCTCCGGGGGTGGGGGTGAGTGATCTGACAGGGACACAGGGAGGGGGGGCCGGGGGGATCAGCAGCCGATACACATTACTTCCCCACCGATGCCAACCCTGAGTCCCTGGGGGGAAGGGATGCGGCGGGCAGCCGAGTGTCTAGTAGCTATGAATGAAGTAATGCCGCCTGCCGCATCCCCTCCCGGGACTCGGTCGGCATCGCTGACAAGGTGGAGGGTTGGGGGGGGCGGTTGCGGAGTGATCACCTGCTGTAGTGCAGTGCCGGCCCATGTAACTGGTGACCGGCACTGAGCCCGACGACCCCTGATAACTTACTGCAGCCTCAGGGGACCCCCACTCTGAAGCGTGTGGGGATGCAGAGCACTGAACCCTGATTGGCTGCACGCTACCAAGCCAGTCAGGGTTCAGTGCTCTGCTGCTAATGAGACGGAGAGCGGCGCCGGCCGGGTGACGTCACCGAACCGGAAGAAGAAGAGGATCCGAGCCACAAGCTGCAAGATCACGTGACCGGACCGGAGATCTCCTTGGGGGGCCAAAAAAAAACAGGTAAGTATATTAGGAAAGGGTTAACCTTGGTTAACCCTTTCCTTTGCTAAATTATTGATTTTCCCTGGAATACCCCTTTAAGCTTTCTAATGGTAAGAGTCTCTTTGTTGCCCATAGCAACCAATCACAGCTCAGCTTTCATGTTCCCAGAGCAATGTGAGAAATGAGAGCTGAGCTGTGATTGGTTGCTATGGGTCTCTTGCTATAAAACAGCACAATACATTTTCCTTAGTAGCCCATAGCAACCAATCACAGCTCCCCTTTCACTTTACCAGGGCAAATAATATGTGAAAGCTGAGCTGTGATTCGTTACTATCTGGAAACAAGGATAAATCTACTGAGCCCCCACCGGGTGTTTTTGTCTGGGCAGCGTATACTCCTACAGCCAGTGGAAGAGGGAAGAGCTGGAGAAGGAGAGTGACCAGCAGGGGGCGCTCCTGTGTGCCGTCCACCATGGTTGTAGTTCCCCTTTCCTCCTCACCTCACACAATAACGGTGAGTACAGCAGAGCGGCCATCTTTGGGGGGGCAGAGCTGACAGGTACAGGGTAAGAGAGGTGGTGTATGGTGTTTTTAGTGTCCCACATTATCATTATTACACACTTACACCCTTGCACACCTTACTACAATGTATAGTGACATAGAATAGTACACATTTTTGGCAACAAGAAAAACTTTTATTAAAGTTATTAAATTATTCGCTGTCGGCTGTAGGGATGTCCCTCGGAGCGTGCTGTGGTGGTGGCGGCGGCGGGGAAGCCGCTGAGCACTTTCTTGGAGATGATGGCCAGGCATTTCCTCAGCTCCTCGATACTGGTGAAGCATCGCAGGATCAGTCTGATGCTCTGTAGGAAGCCGATCAGCATCCTGCTGGTGGTGATAGTCCAGGACAATGTTGCACTCGCTGTGATTGCTTGCAGATCGCTGGTTCTGATGGTGGAAATCCACGTGATCCGCTCACCGGCAGTAGTAGTGGTGATCCAGGTGGCTGTGGTCATCCAGATCTCCAGGAAGCTGGTGAGGGTGGTGGTCCAGATGATCAGATCTCTTGTGCTGCAGATCCAGGTGATGAAATCACAGGCGGTGGTGATCACACTCACTCGCTCTACAGCAGCTGTGATCCAGGTCAGCAGGTCACTATTAGTGAAAGTTCAGCTCAGCAGGCGGCTGGTGGTGGATATCCAGCTAAGCAGGTCAGTGAAGGTGGTTGCTGCACTTTGGAGATGGCTGGTGATGGAAATGAGGTCACAGGTGGTCATATTCCAGTTGGGCAGGTCTCCAATGGTGTTGTTTGGACTCTCTGGGCTCTGGGCTGCTCTCTGATGGAACTGCAGGCCCCTGGTGATGTTCCATCATTTCAAATCATTCGCTGTCGGCGGTAGGGATGTCCCTCGGAGCGTGCTGTGGTGGTGGTGGCGGGGAAGCCGCTGAGCACTTCTTCCGATATGATGGCCAGGCATTTCCTCAGCTCCTCGGTACTGGAGAGACATCGCACGATAAGTCTGATGCCCTGTAGGGCGCCGATCAGCATCCTGCTGGTGGTGTTCATCCAGGACAACACCTCACCCACAGTTATGAGCCAAGCGCACCTGTTGCAGCGACTGGTCAGCCAAGTGAGAAGCTGGAGGGTTGTGGCAATCCACACCAGCTTCTCACTTATGCTGCTCAGTGCGGCCTGCAGATCGCTGGTGGTGATGGTGGAAATAAATGTTGTCAGCTCACCGGTGGTAGTGTTGGTGATCCAGGCGGCTGTGGTCATCCAGATCTCCATGAAGCTGCTGCGGGTGAGGGTGGTTGTCCAGGCGATCAGGTCTCTGGTGCTGCAGATCCAGTTTATGTAATCACAGGTGGTGGTGATCACACTCACTCGCTCTACAGCAGCTGTGATCCAGGTCAGCAGGGCGCTATTACTGAAAGTCCAGCTCAGCAGGCGACTGGTAGTGGATGTCCAGCTGAGCACATCACTAACAGCAGTTAGCCAGCTAAGCAGGTCAGTAAAGGCGGTTGCTGCGCTCTGGACATGACTGGTGATTGACATGAGCTCACAGTCTGGCAGGTCTCCAATGGTGGTGTTTGGACGCTGCAGGTTTCTGGTGGTGTAATTGGGCCTCTGCAGGTTCGGGGTAATCTTACAGCTGGTCTGGTCTGTGATGGTACTGTTTGGCCACTGCAGGCCCGAGGTGATATTGTCCCAGCTGAGCGGGTCGCTGATGTAATTGCCCCAGCTCAGGGGGTTGATGAAGGGTTCAATCATGCTGAGTGGTTGTCTGGTGGAAAGACAGCCGACCAGGATTGGAACCAAATAGCACAGGAGATTGCCAAAAATGGCAAGCTCCCTGTCAATCCTCTCCTCTCTCTCCATGGACTGACGAAAATCGAAAACACTAGAAATGACTATCAGTATACACAGGCAGAAAGCAAGGTAGTACCAACAGTGTGATCGCTAGTGAGTCCCTAAGAACAGAGATTATGGGGCTCGGCACCTTCTTTTATAGGGCCCTTGGATGACATCACCAATTATGTCACTTACGTGATGTCACTGCTTGTCGTAGTGATGTCATGAGCATGCCCAGACACGTTTTCAGGTTGTTGTTTCAAGTTGTTGTTGTTTACAAGTCAAAAACCGGATCCAACCGGTTCCAACCGGATCCAACCGGATGGCACACAATTGCATCGGTAGTTGCATCCGTTTTTTCCATATAATGTATATGTTAAACGTATAGGATAAAACGCATTGTGAACCTAATCTTAGCCATGTTACCCACTATACAATGTCAGATGTGAAATAGGCTTTTATGGCCTCTCAGAATGATGTAGGGTGAGTTCAGACATGGAGAATATGTTGCAGATTTTTACAGCTCAATACATGATGGCATAGAGCTCCCAAACAGTAACAGGACCCTCTTTGTGCCCCCCATCTGTAGGTGAACTGCACCTTGTGCTTCAGTCTGTAGTTAGCCCCTCTCTTGGTGCAAAATAACTTTGCACTTAAGAACTGTGACAATGCCCCCCGTCACTGCACCCCTAGATAAATTGGGCCACTGTCCTTCTAAATCATTGTTTCCCAACCACTGGCTCTTCAGCTGTTGCCAAAATACAACTCCCATCATATCCTGCCAGTAGTGCATGATGGAAGTTGTAGTTTTGCAGCAACTGGAGAGTGAGTCACTTGTTGGAGAACACTGGATTAAATAAACAGTTTTCCTAAATCTTTCTTTCCTAGTCAGTGACTTTTCAGCTGTTGCCAAACTATAACTGCCATTATACCTTGCCAGCAGTCCATATTGGGGGTTGTAGTTTTGCAGCAACTGGAAAGTCACATGCACTAAAGAAACTGTCCCACAAGTGACTGTTTCCTAACAAGCGACTGTTAAGCTGTTGCCAAAATACACCTGTCATCACGTTCTGCTAGCTGCTAACAGGGCCCCGTCATGTGCCCAGGTAAGCCAGGTGCTGACGCCGGTCCTGTGACTAGCGGTTGTACAACCCGTCCACATGCTTGTGTATGCAGCTCTCTACCTGCTACGGACCAGACAGATTTCCTTGATCTTGGTGTCCTGTATATCCACCCTCGTTGAGTATACATTACAAGGCGTATGCAGCCCTGAAAACCCTGAGGACCCCAGGGAAAGTTTTTAAATCACCTGGTGTCAATAAGTTAAACTTTTTTGTAACCTATTTTTGTATAAAAAAGTCCAGTACTTATCAGCTGCTGTATGTCCTGCAAGAAGCGTTAGCGGATTAAATGTAACTTGTGCCCAACCTGGGCCCCCAGTGTGGCTGAACCACCCCGCTAGCAGTGGCACAAGCACAATATTCTTCCGCTAAAGGAGGACACAATCCAGCCCTGGACCGTTACTGAAATACAGAGAGGTGGGGAGCAAGCACAGAGAGGCATTACAGGCCTAGGCCCTGCTAGTGATGTCACGATACCAGCTTTTTTATTTCGATACTCGGATACCAGTTCGATACCTCAAAAAAATACAAATATACCTCCTTGTGCACAACAACTATCATAGCCGCAGTCCGGGGGAGGGCCCCCAGACTGCGGCTATGATAGTTGTTGTGCACAAGGAGGTATGCTGGAAGTTGTAGTGCACAATGAGGTATGCTGGGAGTTGTAGTGCACAATGAGGTATGCTGGGAGTTGTAGTGCACAATGAGGTATGCTGGGAGTTGCAGTGTTGCAGCAGCAGCCTTCCAATATAACAACAACTCTCATCAACAGGGTTCTTGAGACTTGTAGTCCTGACAGCCCCACACTGTGCATGTTGACATGGCTGCAACTGCACGCAATGACAGCACCCTCCTCTCCTGACCTCCTCTTTGCTGCTGTGACCTCCCCTATAAAATCAGCACACTCCTCTCCTGACATCCTCTGTGCTGCTGTGACCTCTACTATAAGATCAGCACCCTCCCCCTGACATCCTCTGTGGTGCTATAACCCCCCTATAAGATCAGCACCCTCCTCTCCTGACATCCTCTGTGCTGCTGGGACCTCCCCTATAAGATCACCACCCACCTCTCCTGAGATCCTCTGTGCTGATGTGATCTCCCCTATAAGATCACCACCCACCTCTCCTGACATCCTCTGTGCTGCTGTGACCTCCCTTATAACATCAGCACTCTCCTCTCCTGACATCCTCTGTGCTGCTGTGAGGCCTCTATAAGATCAGCACCCTCCTCTCCTGACATCCTTTGTGCTCCTGTGACCTCTCCTATAAGATCAGCACACTCCTTTCCTGACATCCTCTGTGCTGCTGTGACCCCTTTATAAGATCAGCACCCTCCTCTACTGACATCCTCTGTGCTGCTGTGACCTCCCCTATAAGATCAGCACCTTCCTCTACTGACATCCTCTGTGCTGCTGTGACCTCTCCTATAAGATCAGCAACCTCTTCTCCTGACATCCTCTGTGCTGCTGGGACTCTGTGACCTTCCCTATACAATCAGCACCCTCCACTCCTGACATCCTCTGTGCTGCTGGGACCTCCCCTATAAGATCAGCACAATCCTCTCCTGACATCCTCTGTGCTGCTGTGTCCTTTCCTATAAGATCAGCACCCTCCTCTCCTGACATCCTCTGTGCTGCTGTGATCTCCTATAAGATCAGCACACTCCTCTCCTGACATCCTCTGTGCTGCTGGGACCTCTCTTATAAGATCAGCACCCTCCCCTCCTGACATCCTCTGTGCTGCTGGGACCCTGTGACCTCCCCCTATAAATTCAGCACCCTCCTCTCCTGACAACCTCTGTGCTGCTGTGACCCTGTGACCTCCCCTATAAGATCAGCTCCCTCCTCTCCCGGCAGGCCACGCAGCCACTGTCTAAGGTTTGGGGGCAGTACACATAGCTTCTCATTTGCAGTCCAGTTAGTGTCCCCCCCCCCCCCCCGGTTTCCTCTCGGGCCATCTATGCCTCCTGTGTGTGCGCTCCCTCTCTCTATGCCTCCTGTGTGTGCGCTCCGTCTTTCTGTGCCTCCTGTGTGTGCGCTCCATCCCTCTGTGCCTCCTGTTTGTGCGCTCCGTCTCTCTGTGCCTCCTGTGTGGGCGCTCCATCTCTCTGTGCCTCCTGTGTGTGCGCTCCGTCTCTCTGTGCCTCCTGTGTGTGCGCTCCATCCCTCTGTGCCTCCTGTTTGTGCTCTCCGTCTCTCTGTGCCTCCTGTGTGTGCACTCCGTCTCTCTGTGCCTCCTGTGTGTGCACTCCCTCTCTCTATGCCTCCTGTGTGTGCACTCCGTCTCTCTGTGCCCCCTGTGTGTGCGCTCCGTCTCTCTGTGCCTCCTGTGTGTGCGCTCCCTCTCTCTGTGCCTCCTGTGTGTGCACTCTGTCTCTCTATGCCTCCTGTGTGTGCGCTCCGTCTCTCTGTGCCCCCTGTGTGTGACACCAGGGGGCGACACAGAGAACATGGCCGGAGCTCAGATAGGTAATTTAAAAATAACACTTTTTGCACTTTACTTTATTGCACGTTTGCTGCTTCCTGGATGTACATATTAAAGGGGGTCTCTGGAGAAAAATGTTTTTAAATAATCTGGGATCAGAAAGTTATACAGATTTGTAAATTACTTCAATTTAAAAATCTCAAGAACTCTTTCAGTACTTATCAGCTGCTGTATGCCCTGCAGAAAGTGGTGTATTCTGTCCAGTCTGACACAGTGCTCTCTGCTGCCACCTCTGTCCATGTCAGGAACTGTGAGAGCAGTAGCAAATCCCCATAGAAAACCTCTACTGCTCTGGACAGTTCCTGACATGGACAGAGGTGGCAGCAGAGAGCGCTATATCAGACTGGAAAGAATACACATAGAGGAAAGTTAAAGGGGTTGGCCACTTTATGGTAAAATAGGTCAGTGTACAGTATGAGTAAGTGTTCTCACTGTATAAACTGACAGCAGCTCCCTGTGTACCTCATATACATCAGTCTGTGAGTGCCGTCTATGGAAATTATAAGAAGAAAAGATCAAGGAAATAAGGAACATGGCAGTTTCATTTGGGATAGAAACAAATAAAGAAAAGGTTTAATAAATATTTTGACCTTTTTTCCTGCATTTTCCTTCTGGTTCTAATAGCCACAAATCTGTAGCAAATAATAGGGACGTTCATTTCTAGCCCAGATCTCAGTGATGTCCTAGAAAAAGGAAAACTGGATCCGCCTCTGCGGAGCGCCTCCATCAGGTTATAATGATAAATGACACTTACTGCGTCTAATGAGGAGGCGAGGCCGGGTAACCCCCATAATATTATCAATGCCCAAAGACAGAAGCTCCTGTACCATCAGTGCAAGGTGGCTGAGAGCTTGTACCTGCTATATTACAGCCCATAGGGAAAGAGACATTTCTCCTGATAAACTGCAGACCTGTGTTACTAATCTATAACTATACAGTGGTACCTTGGTTTAAGAGTAACTTGGTTTAAGAGCATTGTTTTAGTTTAAGAGCTCCCTGTACTGGGTGAGAGGAGGGCCATGCATAGTGGGCTCTACAGCCCTGTACTCTGACCCAGGAAGTCTCCCTCACCTTCCAACTCATAGCAGATCCACTTCAGGCTGGGGCTCACATCAGGGGACAGGACTGTGGAAGTAATCTCTTCATAGCTGTAACCCCTCTCTCCTCGGACAGAGAGTGATGCTATACTGAGCCCATATCTGCCCTGCTCATTCCTTCATGCTCCCTGCATTCTCTGTCAGTCCTGATGTCAGTCATACATGGAGCAGATGCAGCTGATGGTTCCCGGACTCCGGATACTACATGGAGCAGATGCAGCTGATGGTTCCCAGACTCTGGATACTACATGGAGCAGATGCAGCTGATGGTTCCCGGACTCCAGATACTACATGGAGCAGATGCAGCTGATGGCTCCCAGACTCCGGATACTAGATGGAGCAGATGCAGCTGATGGTTCCCGGACTCCGGAAATTGCATGGAGCAGATGCAGCTGATGGTTCCCGTACTCCGGATACTGCATGGAGCAGATGCAGCTGATGGTTTCCTGGCTGATATTCCTGTGTTGTAGACTTGTCTCTCCACAGCTGGACATGAGGTTTAGATGACAATGAGGGTGGAGCGTCGTGTCTGCAGCCTGAGGAAATGTATTGTGTAAAATGATATCACTTCCATCATCTTATCTAAAGGGGTACTCCGGGACGGGAAGCCTTTTTTCAGTATAGCCGTAGAGGGAGTGGATGAAAACAATGACGTCCACTTATCTACCCAATTCCAACGCTCCAGCGGGGAGGTGAATGGACATCATTGTTTTCATCCCCCCCACCCAGCGATATTGAATAAAAACCTCCTGCCCGGAGTGCCCCTTTAACAGTACAAGGGTAAGGAGCCAACAGGACACATAGTAAGGTTAAAAAAAACACGTCAACAAAGGCACATCAGGTTCAACCAGGAGAGGTGAGAAGAGGGATGTAGAGAAGGGGTATTTATGGAAGAAGGGGAGGAGACGGGATTCTATACTTTCACATAGGCATGTATGCTATTTTGCTTCTAGAATTATTATTTATCCACTAAAAGGGGTTACCCAGGCTTAAAAAACATGGCCTATTTCTTATAGAAACAGCACTGCTCCTGTCCTCAGTTTGGGTGTGGGGTTTTATAGCTCAGCTCCATTGAAATGAATGGAGCTAAATTGCCATACCACACACAACCTAAGGACAGGGGTGGCGCTGTTTTTGCCAATAAAGTAGCTGTGTTTTCTTGAGCTTGGATAAACCCTTTTAAAGGGAACAATTCACCACCTTTTTGAGTTCTAAACCCCCCAAAAACAGCATAATAAAGCAAGCTAAATAGTTCCCATAATATATTGTGATGGTGATCTGTATTTTCAATACGCCCAAAGTCACTGTTTTATCTTTTCCGGCATTGTATGTGATTTAGTTTTATCTAGGTATCTGGGCAGTGTCTTTCTCCAAACCAGTCACTGTTCCTGGGCTGTAATCGCACCTCTTGGGGAATGATTGACAGTCAGGGAACCTGGTGGGTCACCGGTGTGTTGGCGTATCCGCAGGATGTCATCCGGCTTCCCTGTGACCCAGCAGATTCCCTGACTGTCAGTGATGCCCCAAGAGGTGCGATTACCACCCAGGACTGTGACTGTAAAATGCACAGATTTTGGGTAAAAAGCGGGTGCTACAAAGCCAACGTACAAGAAGACAACTAGAACCAACTATATATAAAGCAAGTATGTAATTAAGGCAATGGCACACCAATGTGTAGAAAATATCTTTATTCGTAATTCATCAAATATACAGAAAAAAACACCCCAAAAAGTTTTTTTCAAAAAACAAATAAAAACCACTAAACAGAGAGACATGACAGGTCATCATGTTCTCATGGCCAATAAAGGAGTAGGAAAACTCCAAAGAATGTCTCATTCCTTATAACACCATCATCATCGTATATGTCAACGCCAAAAGAACCATGTGCATGCCATCCCTATGAAGTAGCTGCTCCTCCCTTACTGTATATCACAACTAAATAATAGCCAAAGTGCCTGTGCAATGGAACAAAAATGTCCCACGTGTTACGTCCTGCTCCCAGGACTTCCTCAGGGATTGAGCAGGACATAACGCATGGGACGTTAGTGGGCCGTAGTAATATGTTGTTTGCCTCTTCCCCTCTGTCCATGTCCTTGCCTTCATCCTGTTCTCATGTAGCCTAATAATTTTTTCTTTTTCTCTATTTTGCTTTTGTGCCTTCTACCTGCATTGCACTACTCCTGTGTTTGTTATTACATTGCAGATACCGTTGCATGCACTTGTACTGTGGGGAGTGCAAGCTGTGGTAGAGATTGGTGCGCTTTTTGATGCATTTATCATCTATATTATTTTTTTATTTCTACATTTTGACACATTGGTGTGCCATTGCCTTAATTACTTACTTGCTTTATATATAGTTGGTTCTAGTTTGGAGAAAGACACCGCCCAGATGCCTAGGTAGAGCTAATGCACATATCGTGCAGGAAAAAATAAGGGTGGTATTACACAGCCCGATACACCTGATTAGCGAGCGCCGATCTGCTAGATTATCGTACAGCAAGGGCTGAACGGACATCATTAACGTCAGTGACAGGCCTCTCAGCCAATCACTGGCCAAGACGGGACAGCACTGCGGCCAGTGATTGGCTGAGCGGTCTGTCACTTCAAAGACAGGTTAGGAAGTATCAGCAGTGGCTGTGGTCAGTGCGGGAACATGGACAGGTAAGCAGGGGCGGTCTTGGCATTTCTGGGGCCCCAAGCGAAGTTATGTCTTGCCCCCCCCCCCCCCCCCCCCCGACACGCACTCCACAACAATAGACCGCTCTGTGCTGCCCCCAGTAGTATATACCCCTTGTGCACAGCCGCCAGTAGTATATACCCCTTGTGTGTTTCCCCTCAGTAGTATATACCCCTTGTGTGCTTTCCCCAGTAGTGTATAGACGCCTGTGTGTTTCCCTAGTTATATATAGCCCCCCGTGTGCTCCCCCAAAAGTATATAGACCCCCTGTGTGCTGTCCAAGTTGTATATAAACCCCCTGTGTGCTGCCCCCAGTCGTATATACCACGTGTACTGCCCCCAGTTGCATATACCCCCTGTGTGCTCCCCCACTAGTATATAGACCCCCTGTGTGCTCCTTCAGTGGTATATAGCCCCCCTGTGTGCTCCCCCACTTGGATATAGACCTCCTGTGTGCTCCCCCACTTGGATATAGAACCCTGTGTGCTCCTCCAGTAGTATATAAACCCCCTGTGTGGTTCCCCCAGTAGTATATAGACCACTGTGTGCTCCTCCAGCAGTATATAGACCCCTTGTGTGCTGCCCCCAGTTATATATAGACCCCCTGTGTGCTCCCCCAGTAATATATAGACCCCCTGTGAGCTCCCCGTTATATGTAGACCCCCTGTGTGCTGCCCCCAGTAGTATATAGACCTCTGTGTGCTCCTCCAGTAGTATATAGACCCCCTGTGTGCTGCCACAGTAGTATATAGACCCCTGTGTGCCCCCCCAGTTATATATAGACCCCCTGTGTGCTGCCTCAGCAGTATATAGACCCCCTGTGTGCCCCACCAGTAGTATATAGACTCCTGTGTGTTCCTCCAGTAGTATATAGACCCCCTGTGTGCCCCACCAGTAGTATATAGACCCCTGTGTGTTCCCCCAGTAGTATATAGACCCCCAGTGTGCCCCACCAGTAGTATATAGACCCCCTGTGGGCTACCCCAGTAGTATATAGACCCCCTGTGTGCTACCCCAGTAGTATATAGACCCCCTGTGTGCTCCCCACTTGGATATAGACCTCCTGTGTGCTTTCCCAGTTGTATATAGACCCCATTCTGCTGCCCCAAGTAGTATATAGACCCCCTGTGTGCTGACCCAAGTAGTATATAGACCCGTCTGTGAAGCCCCAGTAGTCTATAGCCCCCCTGTGTGCTCCCCCAGTTATATATAGCCGCCCTGTGTCTTCCCCGTTATATAGCCCCACTGTGTGCTCCCCCCATTTATATAGACCCCACTGTGCGCTCCCCCAGTTACACAGGCCCCTGTGTGCTCCCCCTCCCATATAGTATATAACACAATAAAACAAAAACTTATACTCACCTGGGTCCGGGCGTCTCCTCTTCTCTTCACTCTTGTGGCCGCGCTCCCCTTGTCCTGGCGCCGATGCTCCAGTGATGTCACTGGAGCACCGACACCACAAGGACAGAGCGGCCACACTTCCTGCGGCCACAAGAGTGACTGACAGGAAGGGAGCCAATGGCTCCCGCCCTGTCAGTGCTGTTGCTGCATGTAACTGTGAGCGCTCATTACGAGTGCTCATAGTTACAGTTTAGATCACAGCAGCGAGCGGGGCAGCGGCCCTGTCTAGCGGTCTTGAGCACAAGAGAATAGCGGGACGTGGGGGCCCCACAGGATGTTGGGGGCCCCAAGCGATTGCTTGGGGTGCTTGGTGCCAAAGACCGCTACTGGGAGTGGGGGAACTGTACAGATATGCACCACGCTGTACTGACAGAGCATATCTGTACAGTTTCCCTACTCCCAGCATCTTATCACAGATGCTGCCCGGGCAGGGGAGAGTCCGTTATAAGCATTTCACGTCTGTGTTCTCTGCAGAACACGGAACATGTGAATGCAACCATACAGTAGCTGCTCATAAAGTCCTAAAAGGTCCATAACAGTTTATTATGTTCAATTAAACTTGATATTAAAATGGCTGTTTGCGTACACATATAGTGACTTTATGGTCATAATCATTACTACAGAATTTTTTTTTTAAATTTGGAATGTAGGCATAGGCCACATTCTTTTTTTACTTTATTACTACAGAATTTAAAAGGATAATCCAGAATTAGAAAAACATGGTTGTTTTCTTCCAAAAACAGTGCCACCCTGTCCTCAGGTTGTGTGTGTTATTATTGTATTAAAACTCAGCTCCATTCACTTCCCTGGAAATAAGCTGCAGTACCGCTCCCTCTTTGCAAAGTGACACTAGTTGAGGGGCTATGCAGCTTTTAATATGTATCATCCGGTCGATAGTATTGTTCTATGCATAGTAGTCTGCAGCTACTACAGTATAGGCAGGGCCTGTGTGGGCCACCATATCCATACACTTCTTATACTGGTGACCTTGAGTGTATTTTTAATAGTGTCACCTTCATCTTCATGTTAAATTTATTCTTTTATTGAGTATTAACAAACGCTAAGTTTTAATAATAGGGTCACGTCCAAGGTGTGAGTGGGGCATTGGCCCTTTTGTTAGGGGGGGCTCAGGCACTTTGGCAAAGGTTACTTTGTGAAGCAATATGCTTGGGTATGATGCTGGAGCAAGGATCCTAAAATGTTTGTCTGGTAGATCCTACAGAGGGGAGTCACGGCCGGAGAAGTCTTCATGATAGCCGAGCAAGAAAAAGAGAGCAACTTCAGCAAAAACTTCACTTGCAATTCAAGCAGAGAAGACGCCTCCTATAAGTCACTGGATGTAGTTGCACTATAAGCACTCCTTTTATAATCATCCTTTTTATTACCAGCTGAAGTGTCACAGTGACAGCCGCAGCACTGCCATGTATGTAAATCAGTCAGAGCAGGAAGGCTCCGCTTCTGTGACACATCAGCTGGTAAAGAAAAATAATGATTATGAAAGTTTACATTGGACTAAAAGTCCTTTCACCTATACTGTATCTCCCCCGCACCTTTCTACAGCTCTGTACCTGGTATGGACCTCACAGATTCCCGTTAAGTGCACGTACATACCTAATCTATTGCGGATTTGGTGCTGCTGAAATACATAAATATACACAAAAGATTATTTTTTTTATGTGTTGATGGTAGGGATCAATATTTAAGGAAGTAGTGAGTAGTGAGCAGAATTCGCTACAGCATGTATAGTACAACGCTATCTCTAATATATCAGGGAGGATATGGTATGTGGGCTGCTGAGGTTTGAGTGCCAGGGCTGATTTTAAGTCCCAGTCCGGCCCTGGTCATAACTGTGCTCAGCCGCGATTGGCTGAGCACAGTTATGCTCAGCTAATCGCGGCTGAGCATCGAATGACGCTGCAGAGGGCGGCCGGCATTCGGGACAGTCGGAGCTGTTCGCCGTCCGTCCGAAGAAGACGTCACTGACTGAAGATCGGAGACGGGGGTCGGCACGTGACAGGTATGTATAGCGCACCACACTTCCGGGTACACGGGTGGGGGTGGTGGGACGGGGAAGGGGGCCATTCACAGACATAACATACATTACAAAGTTGTATGTTCTAAGGACTCCTTTAACCTCTTAAAGACAGATGCTTAGTATACCCTTCATGCAGCCACTAAGAGCATACACATCGCTATTAACCGGAGTGGCCCGATCGGCCGCGCTGGCTAATTAACTATTCAAATGCAGAATCAGAATGGAGAGCGGCCCTTATATGGCTTTAAAAAGTCTTTCCCGGTGATCTAGTGGGGGGATCGGCATCCCACAATGCGATTGTGGGAATCTGATCTATTATACTTACTGGTCGGGCCCTCAGTGACGCTCTAATGCTGATCCCAACTCAGCTACCGCTAGAGGCTGTCTTCAGCAGCCCTTAGTAATCAAAACCAGTTAACACATATAGCGCGTGAAGCACGTCACAGGTGCGTACGCGAAACATTATGGCACAAAAAATGATTCCTCACACAGCCCCATAGACTGCAAAAAAAAAGTATTATGAAGATCATAAATGGAGCAATTTTAAACACCTTCATTTTTTAAAAACAGAAAAATAAAATGAAAGTTATATACATTGCCTATCGTTGTAATTATACTGACTTGAGGAACATGGATAACATGTCAGTTTTACCACAGTGTGAATGACGTAAAGACATATGAAGTCTGTCATTGCAAAGTACAATTGGTATCACAAAAAATAGGAGCCCACATGGGTCTGCAGGTGAAAAAAATGCAAGCACTATGGCCTATTAAAAACGTGGGGGGAAAATTGCAAAAACGAAAATTGGTCTAGTCAGCAAAGGGTTAAAGACTGGAACCCAAACCCTGCACCGTTTTAAAATATACTTTCATTACCATTAAAGCCATGTGTGGCTGGGTGAAGATTCAGCTGTAAAAAGACATTTTATTAGAGGGGAACTGGGAACTCTCAGCAGGTTAGACAAATCTAAGCTGCTGATAGTCCCCTATTGTGCATGGGGCATCGAGGAGGAAGGTATGTCTCTTACCTTCTTCCTCTGCACTGTTCCTGTGCTGCTAGCAGTGTAATCCTCAGTCTGGAGCACCATTAGGAGCACTGCCCCGCCCCAGAGCACGAGCCGACCTGTCTGCTCCATTGATTATCATTGGGGGTAGGACATTGCTCCTAACGGTGCTCCAGACTAAGGATTACACTACTAGCAGCACAGGAACAGTGCTGAGGAGGAAGGTAAGAGACATACCTTCCTCCTCATTGACCAGTGCGTAATAGGGAGCTGTCAGCAGGTTAGATTCGTCTAAAAACTGGGAAAAAAATGTTGGCTATGATTAGTATTGAGGAGTTTGGAAAGTTAGGAGCTTGTCTGCATTAACACAAGTCGTTCTTTCTATTCAGCTTGTAAGGGTTCACACCACGCTTTATGCCTCCGAGGCATGGGTATGTTGGGAAACTGTCGACACATCCCTGCTCGGACAGGCAGGGGTCCCATTCATTTCAATGGCCTGAGTGTAATCGGATAGTGATTTCATTTTGATCATTTTCTAAATGTAACCAAGTTTTGGCTGAATTGTCTTCAAGTGGAGCACGTGAGAGATGCCCTTGGACTCCGGGGTAATTCACAAGGAAGAAAGAAGAAAAATTCTCTCCATTTCTCATAATTTTCAATGCTTTATTTTATATTCCTACAAAACCAATGTGTTTCAGACCCCACTGGATCCTTAATCATGGTTTTCTGTTGATATCTAAATCCTCTCCAAGCGATCCATGGCATAGAACAGCAGAGTGATATCAAAATTCAGCATCCTGTAGGGAATATCCATCTGACACCGGGCACACCCGCCCGTGAGACCTCCCATTGAAAGACATAGCAGGTGGGATTCGGCGCGGAGCCCACGGGCAGGGGTTCAGAGCGAAATCTCTGCACCGATTCCGTAGTGTGAACAGGCCCTTACACTATAAAGTAAGTTTCCAAGCATAAAGTTATCCTTTATATCTTTGTCTACGTAGGAGATTTGGGACTGAATGAGGAAAAACTAAGCTCTAACCTCTATATAGAAATAAATTTAGAAAATTTAGAAAAATAAAAACTTGGTATTTAAGGGTTGGCATTCACTTTGATGTGCAATATGGTTAATCTATTATTTCTTTGAACAGCTTTTCTATAATTAAGAGATGAAGTTCATTTGGAAAACAATAGTTGTTTGTCTCCCCTTTACTCAAAATGGCTAAAACTTAAAATAACTTACATTATGTCACGCCTCACTGTTCAAAAATACCATATCCTTGACTTATGTTTGGTTTTAACTGGATATTTCAGATATTTCCCTAATAGTTCTGGGCTGGGGTATATAAGGCCGGCAGAAAATTATTTTACAGAGATTCAATTTAGAGTAAAAATAATGCATTTCTTTTCTACCCAACAAGCCTCAGCCTATGGCTCTATACATAGATACAACCTATTGCTCTATATACTTTAAGACACAAATGTACAGCTAATGTTAGTCTGAGCTCATGCACACATATGAGTATGAGGTTTTCCCATAAACCAGAAAATTCTGATACTTCTGGTTTCTATATGAGCGCTGTACTTACCATTAAAAGTATGCATACTGCAACATGCTTGAAAACTCATATGGAATGCATATTAAGAGCATAAGGAAACCATGAATGTCATATAGAAAGCATACCGAAATCACACAGAGTAATACAGAAAGCTTACATAACCAATCAGACAAGCTAGGAAGAGCATTTTGCACATCCACATAGAAACTTCTATTACTGCATTGTATCTTGTGCACGTCTTACATTTTTAAGGCAATAAAATTCATGCTATTCATGAAACATACAGAAACTCATCTAAGTTTATAAACATCTATGCAACCAATTCATTTAAAATGTGAAACCTCAAATGCTCGGGATAAGTGTTGAGCGAACTTGATGAACTTTTGGGTTCGATATTTGACTTCCAATGCTTGGAGAAGATGGATGCAGCCCTAGGTTTTCCATGACTGCCTAGGGCTGCATCCAACTTCTCCAGCCATCAGGCGTTAAATGCCTGAACATTCAGTAAGTTTGTCTAACACTACTCCGGACCCTTCTCTTTTCTCTTTTTGTATCACATAGTCACTCACTGTGTTTGACAAATGGTAATTTGACAACTTTTGAAAAGTCTTGGTAGTGTATTCCAATCATCTCAATGTTCAAATGACTTGTAGCTGCCTAGTGAAATTATGATTACAAACCTTCAAGAAGGAGTACGAGTTTAGCAAATCACAGTGTTAGTACAGTCAATGGTTTTGCAATTTTAAATGGGTGCTGCCATGTAAAACAGTCCATAAGGGTGCACTAGGTTGGTTATTATTGATGCCCCTATCTATTTGCAGTATTTACTTATGTACTGCACTTTTCATACACAGCTAGGAGACGGCACCTTCAGGTTACTGAATTCAATAGCTAACTTCTCTTTTTCCCTTTCCTGTGGATGTTTACTCATTGTTTTAAAAGTCGTGAAAACATTAACTGTAGCTTATTGTCTTTATTAGATTGTGTGTGTTATCCAAGTCACAATAATGTAACAATAATTGTAAATAATCACATTGCAACTTATTAGTAATAAGTAATCACACAGGACTTGGTGGTGTTTCAAACAAACTGTATTTCCATTCCCTATCACCTAACAGAAGTTAAGGTGATGGGAATACCTCTTTAAAGAGAACCTGCAAAAATATTATTTTTATCACTATTCTAGGTTATTTAAAGAAACGGGAGATAAATGTATGACTCAATAAAGTGGAATTCCTGTCAATAAAATTGACTTTTGCTGTAAAAGTCCTCCACTCAGGAAGAGTTTTTTTTTTTCTTTTTATACTTTTTAAATAAACGTTTAAGCTTTTTAATGGAGAAACAGCACAGCCTAGTGGTTAAAATAATCCTACACCCTATTGTTAACCAGCAACAACTTGAAAATCTTCTGGAACATTATGCTCATATTGCACTATATATATATATATATAGCAAAATTGAACACAAGGACGGCACTCCAGTAGTGTATAGTGAAGATTTATTCACCCAATCACAAACAGCGACGTTTCGACTCTAACATGAGTCTTTCTCAAGCCTGAGAAAGACTCATGTTAGAGTCGAAACGTCGCTGTTTGTGATTGGGTGAATAAATCTTCACTATACACTACTGGAGTGCCATCCTTGTGTTCAATTTTGCTATCCAGAGGAGTCGGGGGTCGACTTTTATGGGACGTGCACCCACCAGCTTTAAGCTATTTTTTGACTTCAAGCCAGCACAGTGCCGTCCATCTACTACTTTCTATATATATATATAGTTATTTACTCTACAGTTACTTTGTATAACAATTGTAAAATATTAGTATTGTTATTTATCATTATTATTATTATTTTAGTGTTGCATTTCCTGGTGTAACTCAATTCTGAATGTATAAATAGCGGAATGGTACAATATACTACATGACAAAAACATTGGCTCAGCACCTTGAGGGCTCCTGTAGTACTCATTGACACAGCCTCTGTGAATTGCTGTACAGACTTGTTTGGACTCCACGTGTACGGAGTATTGAAGTATTTACAGAGGATATATTGTGGGATACAGTGCAACATGCTTCAACTTTGTTAGATTTGTTTTGGGGGAAAAAAATCTCTTTCTGAGTAACTTTTTTCTTTTTGTGTCCACTAAAAAACCCTACAGTACTACAGTGCATGCACCAAACCAGCCAGAGTGATGAAGAGACCCATATGGCTGGCAGTGGCACCCTGGCGACCAGGTTGTAGTTACACTTTATGCACAATACCCTGGTTGTAGCCGCCACTTACAAGGACCAGGTCACCACCACCTATTGTCCTAAAGGGCAGAACTAGGTTGATATTTTATGGGCTATGGGGCACATTCATCAACTGTGCCCCTGGCGTATGCCACTGAAAAGGCACCGATATTTGCTCAATCCACCCGATGGGTGAGCAGGGCGGCATGGCCTGCACACAGACGTAAATCGTGGCAGAAATATATACCTGTTCCGGAGGAGGTGTAGATTTCTGTGTCTTCTGTGTGACAGATGCAGGTCCTGCCGGATCTATCTCTTCTATCTATCTATCTATCTATCTATCTATCTATCTATCTATCTATCTATCTATCTATCTCCTCTATCTCTCTCTCTTGTATTTGTACTGTATGTGTAAATATATATACCACTGGACAGGGTCTGTGGGATGGTGGCGACCATAAGAGAACCAGTAAGCAGTCCAGTCTCCACTGGCCGTGTCTGGATACATATACTGTACATACATAGTGCTTATGTTGAGTTTTCTGATATATCAGAGGAAAGAAACTCTCCTCATCTGGCTGCTGTGACTGTAAAGGATGGGGGTTAATGGAGTTCAGATGTGTGCTGACTGGTTTTTATTTCCACTGAGGGAAGGGTGGGCTCTGGGTAGGCACCACATGTGAAGGGATAGTAAAATATGGCAGCACACTGCACTGGCCTCCTGTGTTACACGCTGACTCGCTAAAATGTAGTCTACGGTTTCTTTATATATGCAAAACCTGTGGGGGTTCCATCTAACTCCAATGCTATGGATTCCGATGTTGAATGGCACCAGTAGAGTATCACTAAGCTAACTGTGTTATTATGGCCTGAGGTTAAGTATAATCATGGCCATGACAACGGATCATATTGTGAATAAATTGGCAAACTGAATGTTACCATTCCATTTGTCATTTAGAAATGACACTACACTATCTGACCCTGTGCAGTCATATTATGTAGAATCGCACCCAATGGACAAGGGATATGGTAACATCCAGATGTCAGTCCTTACACTGATTAGTACATTAGAAATTGCTGGTGCCTGACATCTTGTGACCAATAGCATGATACCATGTGGTGGCCATGTCATGATTGGCCCTGATATCATTTGTTGCCCTCTCTTATGCATAGCAGAAACAACATTTGCCAGTCATGGGTACGTGTGGCGGCTTAAATGTCTTTAACCATGGCAGGTTGTTGGGCCCAGAGGTGTGGTGCCAGTATAAGTGGAACAGTTGTTGGCTGTTCCCAAACCACAGTAGCAAGAGGGCTCCAAGATTGGATGAATTATAGACAGATGTCTGACAGAAAATCACACAGCGGCAGGCCATGTTTAGTTGATCCAAGAGGCAAGCATTGGGTTGCAAGGGTGCATCTGACAACACCACATTATCACCAACAATGCTGCACATGGGTCACTTAAAGTGACCCTGTACCCACAATCTGACCCCCCCCCCCCAAACCACTTGTACCTTTGGATAGCTGCTTTTAATCCAAGATCTGTTCTGGGGTCCGTTCAGCAGGTGATGCAGTTATTGTCCTAAAAAAACAACTTTTTAACTTGCAGCCCGTGCCAAACGGGAGTATCTGTGCCCTAACTTTGCACCACCCCTCCGTCCCTTCTCCTCACCCTCCTCATCATTAGGAATGCTCCAGGCAGATTGCTTCCTTATCCCCACCTGTGTCAGCCCGGCACATGGGCTGGATCGTTAAGCACCTGTGCAATTTTCAGCATGGAGAAAATGTTCCAGTGGCATTCCTAATGATGAAGAGGGTGGAGAGGAGGGACGGGGGGGGGGGGGGGGGTGCAAAGTTAGGGCACAGATATTCCTGTTGGGCACAGGGCTGCAAGTTTAAAAGTTGTTTTTTAGGACAATAACGGCATTACCTGCCGAACGGACCACAGGACAGATCTTGGATTAAAAGCAGCTATCTGAAGGTACAAGTCCTAATTCTTTCTGAACCATGTGGTTGTCTGCACCCACATCTGATGTAAATAGCACAAAGCCACATCCCATGGGTGCACTGCTGGGATTCAACATGGCGGTGTTGGTGGTGTCATGGTCTGGGGAGCAACTCCCGACATGCCCTAGTCACTATAAGGACTTGTTACCTGACTAGCTGCCCTAATTTCTTCAAGAGGTCTTTCCTGACCATCAACAGAACAATGCTCTGTGTGATTGGGCTCAGATCACTAGAAAGTGGTTGGAGGAACATGACAATGAGTTCTCCAAACTGTCTTGGCTCCCCAACTCACCAGACTATATCCTCTCTGAACATGTTAGGGATGTGATGGCACAGGCTCCCAGATCTGCTCCCACACGAAAAATGTGCACCAACTGATGGAGCCGCGGGCATGGGATGTGTCTCTTCTCATAGGCTGGGTTAACGCACGTTGCAGTTTCAGTGCAGTACTGCAGCATTTTCACTGCAACAGTACACCACTAATACTCTGTAATTAACGAAATCCTTGATGTAAGGCTAATAAAACTGAGTTCCCTTTAAATATACTGTGCAGAATTGCTATGTTATCACCTATTTGGCACTCCACCAGCTATTTATCTAATCTTAGGTTAATTATACAACGGAATATGATTAATGAAATAAAATTGGGGGCTTCTTAATTTTCTGTTGAGTTTTATTGTCTCGGTTTTATTGTCTGGATGATATGAAACCCAGTAAGCATAGAAAACGCGTCTTCACTTCTACGCCTTCAGCGGGGATCTACAAAGTACAACTGCTTATTAAAATAATGATGCACATTTAGGCAGATGGGCTGCAGACAACGGTGATGTACTCACATGCACCTTAGCCCAGCATTGTCTCCGGAGAGCTGCTGCTTTACTGTTGCTATGGTAACTCGCTATTGCTAATCACCACCACTATCTAGTTTAATTTTCATAGCGTCTTTTTGCCGTTTTAATTGGCAGTCAGAGAGTTGTTCTTTTCAAATGAGATTCAGCTGGTAAATTGTGGCTTGTCCCTTCAATGCTTTGCATTTTTTCCCCGCTGCTGATCTGGCTTTTATAAGGAAATATATGAGATTGGGCCATAAATAAGTAGAGTGACATCTTGCATGTGTCATGAGTTGCTATGCCCGCTGTCCGAGCTATTGCATGAAAAACGTCAAGCTGGAAAGAATCCCTTAGCATAAATGCACTGAATGGCTATGTTCACACATAGTATTTTGGTCAGTCTTTTATCAACCAAAACCAGGAGTGGAACTGACGGCAAAATTATAATGGAGAGATTTGCATAGTTTCTGTTCTTTCATCCCAGTCTGGTTTTGGTTTAAAAAAGAAAAAAAAAAAGACAGAAATACTATGCGAGAACATAGCCGATTTCTGATACTTGCACAGCACATCCTCACCAGCAAAGGAAATGTAATTTTTTTAAATCTAATCCACATCCAATGGACATTTTCCTGACTGATTTTAAAATCCGCAACATGCTAATTTATGTCACGATTTTGGTGCGGATTTTCCCCATTGAAATCAAGGAGGAAACAGAAATGCACAAGATTCGTAGTACTTCCCCAGCATTTTTGGGAGAAAATCTGCAACCGTCAGATTTGCTGCAGATTTTTTTTTGGAGCAAGTTATTGATCGTGTGCATCTTTTCTTGGAAAATTATAAAAAAATTTCTGTCTTAGGCTATTTTCCCTTTACAGAATATGCAGCGGAATTTCAAACGGAGGCCCCGCGGTGGTCTCCACTTGAAGTTCCGCCAGTCCCATAGACTAAATTATATTCTCAAACGAAATCCGCCATCAATTCTATGGGACAGGCAGAACTTCAAGTGAAGTCCGCTACGTTTGAAATTCCACTGCATATTGTAGTGGGAACATACCCTAAGCGTGGGTTTACATGTACCAGAATCGCAACGGATTTCAGCGATTCCCAGTACTGTCATTTGAATAGGTTTACTCGCAGTGGAATTTTCATTTTGCTGCGAGTATGTAAAGCGCTATCCCCCTTAACCTACTTTACCGGTCCGCGCTCCGGTCTGCTTCTGTGGCTCCCGCCTCCCTGACGTCCCGCTTAGCCAGTCAGTGCACTGTCCCACAGCAGCCACTGATTGGCTGAGCCGCTATGTTCACACACTGATGAAATTGAATGGATGGCTGCCATTTAATGACAAATAACGGCCTTTGTTTTAAAATAACAGCAATTATTTACCATTATATGGCGGCCATCCACTCTATTTCAACAATGTGTGAACAGATCCTTTCTGTGTTTTCAATCCACTCCTGGTGTTTGTTGCAAAATACTGAGCAAATACTGAGCAAAAATATAGTTTGGGAACATAGCAATAAGCTGTCATTTTAAGGTAAAAATATGGCCATATTTTCAATATAATAATGTGCTCCACTGAATTTATGAAATTGGCCGGCAGTGCATACACCGTATAGAAGAACAACTATAAATGAGTCTTAAAATCAAAGAATGAAACATTCTTATTATTTACCACCTGCTTTTGCACAATACAGACATTTTTTTTCACCTGTTCGCACACACTTTTATTCTCAATCGAAGTTAGGTGGGGTTCCGTTCTTTTAATCAGTTTTTTGTAAAAACAGATGGAAAAACGAATGTATTTGTGTGCATCCATTTTGATCTGTTTTTCCATTGACTTTCATTATAAAAAAAAGGAACCAAAATGAATCAATTTTATTTAGCGTACACAAAAATGTGGCCAACAAAGTTTGTGTACATTAAAAAATGTAGGTGCTTTAACCTTTTTTTTAAATAATGGAAGGCAATGGAAAAATGAATCAAAATGGATGCACACAAATGCATCCATTTTTTCATCACCTTTTCATCTGTTTTTTTTTTTTTTGTAAAAACAGATGAAAAAAATGTAGTGTAAACCCAGCCTTATGTTCGTATTTAGCTTTAATTTTACTGTGAGTAAAAATAGCCTCAAGAGCTAAATGTGCTAAATAATAGATTTGTATCCCAGTACCAACCTAACCAGGACACAGAATGAGGTCCTTACACTACATGACCACAATTGTTATATCGTAACTTAGTAGTTACATTGTTTACATTGTATGGTTACAGTTGTGATACTATTGTCTGGAAAAAAAAAACTTATATAGACATCCTTACAACACAGAGAAATAATACCTGAAACACTAGTCAAGCCAGTTTCCATGACAACTTGAGGCATGCTGATATCACCGCTGAAAAGATCCCTTATGGTTGTCAAGGGAATTGGATAATAAGTGATGTCATAGAGATAGAAAAGACTACATTACAGGAGACCTTTTGGTCTCGTGGCTACTTTAAAGGTTATTGTGAGTCATTGTTGTTGTTTTTTTTTTTTAATTTTTATTATTTTGTTGTTGAATATTTAAAAAAGAAAACAAAAAGCGAATTTAATTGTTTCCATGGTCCAACCAGTGACCAGAATCCAGGATTAGCGTTGAGTGGACTTACTAAACTCCTCGGGTTCGCAAATATTCTCCGAACCAGAACGCTCGGCATTGGACTCCTGGTGGAAGGAGAAGTTGGATGCCCTAAGGAGTCAATTGCAAGTTCAGCAAGTCCGCTCAACACTATTTAGGATGCAATCACACCCCTATACTTGTGGAGCATAAAATTGGTCTGCTACATAATAATGACAACCTGTACATATATTTAGGCAATAAGAATATAAAAAGCTGCATGATCTAGTCACCCAGTGTCTACATGGGGATACACAATGCATTGTCATTGCTAAATGTTAGGTTAAAGTCTGGTGGTAACGTACAGGTGCAGCATGTTAGAAGGATTAGGAACTGCAATAGGAGGCATCATGCTCAGTGCCACAGGCATGGGCAGATAGCTGATAGAGAGCGAAAACAAATGATAACCATCTCTTAGCTAATGGATGTTTGCATGTTTATAAAATTATGTTGGCTTAAAGCTTACTCAAGAAAGTAATATTTTTTTCATTTTTGTTAATACATTGCTTTAATATTACTTACTTTGTTATATAACTTTATTAAACTAAATGTAGTTTTTTTTTTTTTAACGCATCATTGAGTGGCAGCAGTAAGGGGCGACACGGGTCTCTCTGCTGCCACCTACGTTAGTATTTGGAACTGCAGATACAGTTGATAGAGAGCAGGGTGCCCCCTCCATGTACTGTATATTCATATTAGAATGATACAGGGGGAAAGTACCTCTTTAAAGTGGAATATATTATATTATAATATATTATATATATATATATATTATATATATATTATAAATGTAGGCACATTATTTTTTAAGTCAACTTCAAACATAAAGATAAAGACTTGACATGAAAGAAAAACTATCTGCAGGTTTCTGCAAATGAACCTGCTGATAGTTTCTAGTGGCCACTTACCTCCTCTTACTGGCGCCAGTCTTATTACACTTGTAAGTCTTATTATTACACTTATTCAGTCTTAGGGTACAAACCCACTTGACGTATTTGCTGCGTGAATCAGTCTTAAAAATAAGCAGGCAAAACGCAGGTTGGCTTTATACAATTGTTCTGTGTTAAAATACGCAATTGCGTATTTTTGAAGCATGAAGCTACATGCGTTTTTCGCACAGGTTGTTAACAACTGATGCTTTGCTAACAACAAGCTTCATGCTTCAAAAATACGCAATTGCGTATTTTAACGCAGAACAATTGTATAAAGCCAACCTGCGTTTTGCCTGCTTATTTTTAAGACTGATTCACGCAGCAAATACGTCAAGTGGGTTTGTACCCTTAAAAATAGGCAAATTAACCCATTAGGAGCATGGGTTCCTTGGCACCGTTCGGCAGGCTTCTATATGCCATGTAACACATACAATTCTTAGGGTCCTATTAGATGGTCTGATGGCGGCCCGGTCAATAATGTAAACGAGCGCCGATCCGCTAGAGCTGAGTCTATTACCCGGCTTGATAATTGATTTAGCAAGGGCTTCATGGACAGTCCTGAACTGTGTACATTACCTGTCTATGCTCCTGGTATTCTTTTGCCCTCTGCTTGCTTCTTGGAGCCGACGCTGTAGCTTTTCTTAACTGACAGGCCGCTTAGCCAATGACTGGCCATGGTGCTCCCAGCCAGTGGTTGGCTGACTGTCAGTTCAGAAACCACTCTGAAGCTACAGTGGCAGCTCCGGGAAGCGAGCAGAGGGCAGAATAACACCAGAAACAGAGCAAGGTAACTTATACAGTTTTTTTTTTTTTACACAATCTTTGGCCCCGCATCAGTATTACACGTAGCTATGCGCGGTTGCCGGATGACGATTTTAGGTGAAGGACAAAATAAATTTTTGGGCCACTAAAATAGGCAGCTTAAGTGCCATATTACACATTACAAACAGTGATAATCATCTGAATCGGACGGATATGGCCGATAATCGCTCTGTGTAATAGGGCACTTGGGCTGCCTAGTTTTAGTTTCCCAAAAATAAATCCTTGGGCGCAAGTTGTTGTGTTTATGTTACATTCAAAGAATTGTTTAGGCAACAGCCCTTCATCAGGTTAACTGTCAGAGCGCTGTAAGGAGGGGACAGATGAACCTGTCATACATGCAGAGCATGCTCAGTCTAGAATTGGGTGGATGGAGAAATGCTGCCTGTACTCTATTTATTCATTTGTAGTTTCAACCTGCCAGACGCAATCGCCCAGACTTATCAATGCTGCTTACCAGTAAAAGACCAAGAGCTGTGCTCTCCCATGTCTATGTTCTACAATATCAACCTATACTCAGGACCCACCTAGGATGTCTCTCTACCAGCCCTATTCCCAAGCCCCACAAAATATCCACAATGTGGCTTATATTACAGTGTGGAACCCCACTGTCCTGTGAATGGAACTAGTTATTTACTGTGATGTGTCCAGGAAACAAGAAAGAAGAATAAAACAAGGTCAATAACAAGGGCTGTTTAAAAGTAATTCCAGGAATACCACGACATGTCAATAGGGGCTTCAAGTAATAAAAGTTCCAGCCACAACAAGGCTCAGTCATTTCCCTAGAGGCCAAATCCATGTGAACCAGTGACTGCTGGGGTTATTCTACAAATCCAATGAAAAGCTGATATAACCTGAGAGCACAATACCAGCAAACCTAGGAAGGTGGGCCCTGAGAATAAAATATATTATCATGTAGCCGGCCCAATGTGCCCCCATGTGACTAGAGGTTTCATTAGTAGAGATCTGTGTCAGCAAACTCCAACATATCTGGAGAACCAACATGTAACCTTTCATAACCCCAAAGGGAGAAATTAGATTACGTTTGCTTTTTAACAGCCACAAGGCATTTACATGCTCATTTAGCTAAACCGTGAGGGTTTTTGAATTGCATAGAATTGGCCCCATTTTCCTTTTTTACTCTATACTTTAGGCATAAAAAATAAACACTTCAATTTGCTACCAAAACAGTTGTGGATCTTAGACAGTTGGGTGAAAAATTTCCTATGAGCCACTTACAAGTACTTGAGTGGTGCCAATATGTCTGGTGAGTGTCAGATGATGAAAATTTTAAATGGCGTGCTAACATAGAGGCAGACCATGCAAATGTTATAAGGGCCATGCTGAGAGAGGGTCCTGCAGTTAACTGCTTAAAGGAGAAGTCCGGTGAAAATTTTTATTGAAGTATTGTATTGACCCCAAAAGTTATACAAATCCCCAATATACACTTATTATGGGAAATGCTTATAAAGTGCTTTCTTCCCTGCACTTACTACTGCATCAAGGCTTCACTTCCTGGATAACATGGTGATGTCACGACCCGTCTCCCAGAGCTGTGCGGGCTGTGGCTGCTGGAGAGGATGATGGCAGGGGGATACTGAGGGGCACAGGGCACTGGGGGGACACTGAGCATCCCCAGGGAAAAAAAGCATATACCGTAATAAGTGTACATGATTTGTATCACTTTTGAGGGGCAATACAATACTTTAATAAAAATTTTCGCTGCACTTCTCCTTTAACATGCTTCCTGTCATATAATTATGGCTTTTCTTGGAGATTGTATGAATCCTTAAAGTGTACCTGTCGTTATAACTTTTTAAATCAAACAGTAGATGTGATATAAAGCAAGTCTGCAATTTACATTTATCATTTTTTTTCGTGGGAAAACACAGCACTTCCTGTTTTCTGAAGCATCTGAAAACAGGAAATCCAGTGTTTCCCAGGCCAACCATGTCAGAAAAAAGATTGTACTCCCCCCACAGCTCCCCACCAGACATGCTACAATGACGTGCCAATCACTGGTCACATGTGGTCCTGGCCAGACCCCCTTCTAAGTTTTACTGTTGGATTGAATGATTGGGGGTTATGGTAGTAGTATGGACTCAGATACCTTTATATTACTTTAAAAAGTCCGGCCATTTGTAAAATCTGGCAGCCGGCAGGGACAGGGGGGAATTTGATAACGAAGACAAATTTACCCCCCCTCGTGCCCGCGGTGAGTGGCAGGACCAGCCCCAAGACCCCCGCCGGGCTCCGGGATCTCCAGCGCTGCACACGCCACAACCCAGCTGATGGACTGGCCGCTCAGCCAATCAGTGACTGGGGCGGGAGTCCACTCCAGTCACTGATTAACTGAATGGCCAGTGCATCAGTTGGGACAGGCATTTTCCCCCAAACTCAAGGTAAAAATGTCTTCTGGCGGGGGTCCCGAGGCGGGTCCCAATGCTCACTGCGGGCATGGGGAGGGTTAAGTTCATACTTGTTATCAAGTTCCCCTTGCCGGCTGACAGATTTTAAAGAAGGATGGAATTTTCCTTCTAAAGTACATCTGATGGACCTCTCAGTAGGGGTAAGACCAATTCTCAGAATTACCCTGGGCCATTACATCTGTGTATGCCCCACTGGACCCTGTTGATGTTTGTTATTCTTCTTTTTTCCATTATAAAATGTACCATTTAGACTTTTGCAGTTTAAGTATTTTAGCAAGAACCAGTTTTTAACCATATTTTAGTAAGAGAAGGACGGAAGGTCGTGCTCTGTTGCTGAAAATGTGAGAAAAAGCTACTCATTGATATAGTGGTAGATTTATTGAGTGGCCTCTCAGCAGAGGTGGAATAACACAGCCATCGTGCTGGGCTTGGAATATGCAGAAAAGCCGTGAGCTGAATTAAATGTGATATTTAAGGAAAGGTTTGAGGTTACACTAGATGATAACGCACTGGCCTATGTAGGTCAATTGGTTTTGAAGTATTAATCCTTATTTCCATCATGATATAAAAAAAATAATAAAAAGTTCACCGAAAGGATAAATATAATATATGGCAGAGAGTCCTCTTATTTTATGCTAAGTAAATTGAAGGAAACCTGAGAATGTTGATCTTTCGTTTCAGTAAATGAACTGCTTAGGTTCCTCAGATGACTGGCTTATTCCATGCTGTGAATATAGTCTGTTACCAAGTTAAGGATATTTCCATGCATAATTGATTTTTTCGGAATCACATGTACACCAGAGAGGGCTGATTTTATCTCTCCGGGATCCACCACCTTTGGCTAAAGCCAAGCGCTTTCTATGTGAAAATTGTATTTGCTTTCATTGCTGCATCATTAAATGAATTTAACAAAAACCCACACACGGCTCTCCAATGTTTCCATTGTGGCTACAAAGCTTTCTTATAATGTGAGACGCTAGGGATAGAATAAGGCAGAGCATACACAGCTCCCAAGGTTGTGATCATTTTAAGCCTATTCACCCAGAGTGCCCCAAAGGCCCCATAGAAACCCACTTTGTGGCACAGTTTCACCAGACATGGAATAGTTTGTAATATGGAGTATGTCCAGTTAACTCTTATGTACTTTGTGCCTAAAATTAAGTCCAATCCTATATGTCGTCAATACTCAGTGTTGTCTCATCCTGTAGTCATACTCCTTTCTATGTGCACATTACTTGTATACACGCATTTGTTAGATTAGCAAGAGATATAAAACAGAGGAAGAAGCACATGGCAGCAGAATACACAGGGATTAATTGTAGTCTTTTATCAGGGGCGTAACTAGAAATGGCTGGGCCCCATAGCAAACCTTTGATTGGGGCCCCCCCTACCCCAAATCCACCCCCACCCCTGACCGACCACTACGCCATCAACACACCCAGATCTACACAGGTTCTGGACTCCATATAAATTACAGTGCAGTTACATCAGGTGACTCACAGGGGACGTCTTCTCTGATCGGAGTTCTTCCCTTTTCATCATCTTCTCCATCTGTCCTGGGCCGTTATGAGAACTTCTCGGAGCCACGAATCCACAGAATCTGCCAGACAGACATATTAGGCTCCTCACACTGACACCATCCTTATCTCTATACAAACTGCACATCTGTAATGGCCCCTTTGTACCCTCTTTCAGTGAGTAGCCCTGACTCCTTGTATAGGAACATATATATATATATATATCCCTTATAGTATATGCCCCCCTCTGTGTAGACAGCTTATAGATTGCCCCTTGTTCAGTGCTCCGTATAGATGGCCCCATGTGCATCACCTATATCAGGGGTAGGGAACCTCGACTCTCCAGCTGTTGCAAAACTACAACTCCCATCATGCCTGGACAGCTAAAGCTGTAGTTTTGCAACAGCTGGAGAGCCGAGATTACTTCTGTGTAGTCCTCTTAGAGATGACCCTGTATGTTGTCCACTCCCCCATATAGCCCCCTTATGTTGTCCAGCCCCCATAAAGCCCCCTTATGATGTCCAGCCCCCCCCCCGTATAGCTCCCAGTGTTGTCCATCCCCATCCCACATAGCCCCCAGTATTATGCATCCCCAGCCCCTACATAGCCCCCAGTATTGTGCATCCCCAGCCCCCACATAGCCCCCAGTATTGTGCATCCCCAGCCCCCACATAGCCCCCAGTATTGTCCATTCCCTTCCCCACATAGCCCCCAGTATTGTGCATCCCCTTCCCCACATAGCCCCCAGTATTGTGCATCCCCAGCCCCCACATAGCCCCCAGTATTGTGCATCCCCTTCCCCACATAGCCCCCAGTATTGTGCATCCCCAGCCCCCACATAGCCCCCAGTATTGTCCATCCCCTTCCCCACATAGCCCCCAGTATTGTCCATCCCCAGCCCCCACATAGCCCCCAGTATTGTGCATCCCCTTCCCCACATAGCCCCCAGTATTGTGCATCCCCTCCCCCACATAGCCCCCAGTATTGTGCATCCCCAGCCCCCACATAGCCCCCAGTATTGTGCATCCCCAGCCCCCAGTATTGTGCATCCCCAGCCCCCACATAGCCCCCAGTATTGTGCATCCCCAGCCCCCAGTATTGTGCATCCCCAGCCCCCACATAGCCCCCAGTATTGTGCATCCCCAGCCCCCAGTATTGTGCATCCCCAGCCCCCACATAGCCCCCAGTATTGTGCATCCCCAGCCCCCAGTATTGTGCATCCCCAGCCCCCACATAGCCCCCAGTATTGTGCATCCCCAGCCCCCAGTATTGTGCATCCCCAGCCCCCAGTATTGTGCATCCCCAGCCCCCACATAGCCCCCAGTATTGTGCATCCCCAGCCCCCACATAGCCCCCAGTATTGTGCATCCCCAGCCCCCACATAGCCCCCAGTATTGTGCATCCCCTCCCCCACATAGCCCCCAGTATTGTGCATCCCCATCCCCACATAGCCCCCAGTGTTGTGCATCCTCAGCCCCCATATAGCCCCCAGTGTTCCCCTCTGATAAAAATAAACAAAATACAACTCACCTAACCACACGCTCCCCCGTCGGTCGCCGGTCTCTTCTTCTCTCTTCCTCCGACCAATAAGCCGCTCCCTGCTGAAGTCCCAGGTAGCGCCATCACTGAGCTCAGGCTGCGCCCCGGTGGCTGGGACTTCCTGTACAGGGAACGCAAACCGGAAGTCCCAGCCGCCGCGGCGCTCAATGATGGCGCTGCCCGGGACTTCGGCAGGGAGCTGCACATCGGGCAGAAACTCTTGTGATCGCAAGCAAAACGCTGCTTGCGGTCACAAGAGTGATTGACAGCGCGGGAAGCCTATGGTTTCTCGCACTGTCAATCACGTCACTTAACACCCGGGAGGCCCGCTCGGCCCCCGGGTGCTTCAGAAAGTCAGCTCTGGGGGGCCCAGGCCACGGGCCCCCTGGTGCCAGGGGCCCGTAGCGGCCGCTACGGCTGCTACGGCGGTAGGTCCGCCCCTGTCTTTTATCATATAGACGGATAGCTGCAGACACAAATTATAGGGCATTTTTTTTAAATTAAGACTACAGTGTTCGCTCAACTTATAGAGAACCCAGAAGTAGTATAACCGCTACCAAACCAAGGTGGTTTCGATGGTGGGTGCTCAGCTTATACATAGTCTATAAAACGTCACCTTTACTTCAAAACGCCTAGCAGGATGGCAGAGGCCGCTCACTCCTGGCCCACGACCATTTTGCCTTGAGGGCACGAAATGGTTATGGGTCTGGAATGAGGGTTCTCTGACATCCTTCTATGCTTTTTCTGTGAAATAAAGGTGACATTTTATGGTGAGTGCCGCTGAGGACTTTCGTTATTTGGAATTACAATGGCCTCAGGTTACTATATTTTTAACATACAGAGGTCCTTTCTGAGCCATTGTAACTGGAGACCAGACTCAACTTACAACGCTACAGACAGTGCTGCACATGTAAATAGCTAGATGATCAATCAATAGAAGTAGCCATTTTACTGATAAAACCCCAGAATTTCTGCATGCAGTGATAGGCTGTCTAGTATCTCCTCCCTACAGTACAGTGTAAGGCAGGGTTCACACACAGTATGTTTCAGTCAATATTTGGTCAGTATTTTGCAACCAAAACAAGGAGTGGATTGAAAACACAAAAAGACTCTGTTCACACAATGGTGAAATTGAGAGGATGGCCACTATATAACGATAAATAACGGTCATTATTTCAATACAACAGCCGTTGTTTTTAAATATCAGCAAATATTTACCGTTATATGGCGGCCATCCACTCAATTTCAACATTGTGTGAACAGAGCCTTTCTGTGTTTTTAATCCACTCCTGGTTTTGGTTGCAATATGAGGACCATAATACTGACTGAAATATACGTAGTGTGTGAACCCAGCCTAATACTACATGTCCTGTACTGCTGTGTGTGTGTCTAGTATCTCCTCCCTACAGTAAAGTGTGATACTACATGTCCTGTACTGCTGTGTGTGTCTAGTATCTCCTCCCTACAGTACAGTATGATACTACATATCCTGTGCTGCTGTGTGTCTAGTATCTCCTCTCTACAATACAGTGTGATAATACATGTCCTGTACTGCTGTGTGTCTAGTATCTTCTCTCTACAGTACAGTGTGATACTACATGTCATATGCTGCTGTGTGTCTAGTATCTTCTCTCTACAGTACAGTGTGATACTACATGTCCTGTACTGCTGTGTGTGTCTAGTATCCCCACCCTACAGTATAGTGTGATACTGCATGTCCTCTGCTGCTGTGTGTCTAGTATTTCCTCCCTACAGTACAATGTAATACTACATATCCTGTACTGCTGCGTGTGTAGTGTATCACCACCCTACAGTATAGTGTGATACTACATTTCCTGTACTGCTGTGTGTGTCTAGTATCCCCACCATACAGTACAGTGTGATACTACATGTCCTGTACTGCTCTGTATCCAGGGGCGCCGCAATCATGAGGCGACCTGAATCGTCTGCCTCAGGCGGCGCCACCAGCTATCATCATGGGGGCGGCATTCAGTGGCAGATTATAATATGAGCGGTTCGGGCGGCCGCCCACATTATAATCCGCCACTGACTGTACCCAGGGCCGCTTTAACCAGAGGGCACATGGTGCACGTGCACCGGGCCCCCTGGTTAAAGGGGCCCCCCCGAGCAGGCCGGCCGTTGCTATGTGCGACCAGTGCGGTCGCACAGGGCTCCGGCCACCAGCCTGTCAGGGGGGAGCGCCATGGATGGGTAATCTACTTACCCCTCCATGGCGCCCCCTGCAGGGCCCCCCCGTCCGCCGCTGCCCCCGTCCGCTGCTGCTGCGGCGCTTCAGCGCTGCAGCAGCAGCGACACTGACAGAGAGAGAGCCATTGGCTCCCTCCCTGTCAGTCACTCACTCTTGTGGCCGCACTTCCTGCGGTCACAAGAGGCCGCGCTATCCCTCTAGCGCCCGACGTCACTGGAGCGTCGGCGCGAGGGTAAGGGGAGTGCAGCCTCTTGTGACCGGAGGAAGTGCGGCCACAGGAGGGAAGAGAAGAGGAACGCGTGGACCCAGGTGAGTAACAGTGTTTGTTTTTTTCAATGTTATATGGGAGGGGGAGCTATATACTACGGGGGGGGGGGGGCACAGGGGGCTATATACTATTGGGGAGCACAGGGGGCTATATACTATGGGGGAGAACAGGGGGCTATATACTATGGGGGAGAACGGGGGCTATATACTATTGGGGAGCACAGGGGAGCTATATACTATGGGGGAGCACAGGGGGCTATATACTATTGGGGAGCACAGGGGAGCTATATACTATGGGGGAGAACAGGGGGCTATATACTATGGGGGAGAACGGGGGCTATATACTATGGGGGAGAACGGGGGCTATATACTATTGGGGAGCACAGGGGGGCTATATACTATGGGGGAGAACGGGGGCTATATACTATTGGGGAGCACAGGGGGCTATATACTATGGGGGAGCACAGGGGAGCTATATACTATGGGGGAGCACAGGGGAGCTATATACTATGGGGGAGCACAGGGGAGCTATATACTATGGGGAGCACAGGGGGCTATATACTATGGGGGAGAACAGGGGGCTATATACTATGGGGGAGAACGGGGGCTATATACTATTGGGGAGCACAGGGGGGCTATATACTATGGGGGAGAACGGGGGCTATATACTATTGGGGAGCACAGGGGGGCTATATACTATGGGGGAGAACGGGGGCTATATACTATTGGGGAGCACAGGGGGCTATATACTATGGGGGAGAACGGGGGCTATATACTATTGTGGAGCACAGGGGGCTATATACTATGGTGGAGCACAGGGGGCTATATACTATGGGGGAGCACAGGGGGCTATATACTATGGGGGAGCACAGGGGAGCTATATACTATGGGGGAGCACAGGGGGCTATACACTATGGGGGAGCACAGGGGAGCTATATACTATTGGGGAGCACAGGGGAGCTATATACTATTGGGAAGCACAGGGGGCTATATACTATGGGGAGCACAGGGGGCTATATACTACTGGGGAGCACAGGGGGCTATATACTATGGGGGAGCACAGGGGGCTATATACTATGGGGGAGCACAGGGGGTTATATACTATTGGGGAGCACAGGTTAGCTATATACTATTGGGGAGCACAGGGGCTATATACTATTGGGGAGCACAGGGGAGCTATATACTATTGGGGAGCACAGGGGTCTATATACTATGGGGGAGAGCACAGGGGGCTATATATTATGGAGAGCACAGGGGGGCTATATACTATTGAGGGGGAGCACAGGGGGGCTATATACTATTGGGGGAGAGCACAGGGGGGCTATATACTATTGTGGGAGAGCACAGGGGGGCTATATACTATTGGGGGAGAGCACAGGGGGCTATATACTATTGTGGGAGAGCACAGGGGGGCTATATACTATTGTGGGAGAGCACAGGGGGGCTATATACTATTGTGGGAGAGCATAGGGGGGCTATATACTATTGGGGGAGAGCACAGGGGGGCTATATACTATTGTGGGTGAGCACAGGGGGCTATATACTACTGGGGAGAGTGCACAGGGGGGCTATATACTAATGGGGGAGCGCACAGGAGGGCTGTATATAACTGGAGGAGCACATGAGGGTCTATATACTACAGGGACACCTTAAAACTATGGAGGCACAGAGGGGTGTAACTATGTAGGAGTACAGAGGGGTGTAACTACTGTATAGGGGTACAAGGGACCTAACTACTGTATGTGTTGGAGCCTAAAATATTTGTCTGGCAGATTCTGGAGAGAAGATTCACAGCCAGGAGAAGACTTCAAGGTGGCCCACGCTGGATGGAGAGAAAAAGAAAAGGTGACAGACTCTGATCGGAGAAGACGCCTCCGGTGAGTCACTGGATGTAACTTCACTCTGTTATAGGCTTGTACTGATAGGGGTCATGGTGTGGCGGTATTATGTAATCGTATCAATGGTGATATCTTTCTGTTTTGTTTAGTGCAGTTTTTATGTAATATGTAATCACTGAATGGTGGAAATAGTGTTATAAGGTAACTACTGTATGTATTGGGGCTCTTGATACAGTGTGGGGGCAAATTCAGTACATTATACAATGTGCAGAAAGGTAAGGGGGGGCCCACTCTTAAGGGAGGGGGGAGAGGGGGACCATCTATAAGGGAGGGGGGAGAGGGGGCAGTAGTGGATTATAATGTGGGCGGATTGACGGGGGGGGGGGGGGGGGGGCGTCATTCTATAGTTCGCCTCGGGCAGCAGAGAGGCTAGAATCACCCCTGTCTGTATCTAGTTTTTCCTCTCTACATTACAGTGTGATACTACATGTCCTGTACTGCTCTGTATCTAGTTTTTCCTCTCTACAGTATAGTGTGATACTACATGTCCTGTACTACTCTGTATCTAGTTTTTCCTCTCTACAGTACAGTGTGATACTACATATCCTGTACTGCTCTGTATCTAGTTTTTCCTCTCTACAGTACAGTGTGATACTGCATGTCCTGTATGCTGTGTGTCTGGCATCTCCTCTCTACAATACAGTGTGAGGCTATGTTCACACAAAGTATATTTTCGTAAAACCATGGCCGTTGTACAACGGCCGAGATTTATACGAAAATATACGTGCCATTGCTGCCTATAGAATCCTGTCTGGAGCGTATGCACATAGTATACGCTCCGGCCGAGATCCCTAGCGGCACCGCAAACAACTGACATGTCAGTTTTATGCGGCCGCTATTCATTAAATAGCGGTCGCAGAAAACCCTGTCAGTGCACACTATGGAGCCAGTGGCTCTGGCCGCTCGCTCCATAGTGTACTGTGGGGAGTTCTGATGCGGGCGCATTCGGCGGTACTGCAGTACTGGCTGGGATGATCTTTTCAGTGACCTGGTCACAGAACAGCCGGTCTCTTACAAAGTGTGCACTTAGCCTAATACTACATGTTCTGTACTGCACTTTACCTGTGCCAGGATGAGTTGCTCTTTTGGGCACCAGATGATGGCAGCTTCATGTTATTTTTCTGGGACCCTGTGTGATCTGTACAGGACTCTGAAACGCTCCTTCTACAACGTTTTCTACATAGAAAGTAATTTACAGTCTCCAGTAGCTCTTTCTGTTGTATGTAAGGACTTGCTTTATTCTTATTAGTTATCTGCTTATTTTTCTTTAAATCTTCATTTTTTTTCTTATTTTGGGATGACACTATGAGTGCTTCAGAGCCAGTTAGAGTTTTGGTCTCAAGATACAATATTTTTAACGTACTGTAGTCATCTTGGAACCAATTAATATTGTGACTCGAGAGATCACTGTATTTATAAAGTTGCTTAAAAGCGGATGAATCTAACCTGCCGATAGCCCCCTATTGTGCATGGGGCACTGAGGTGGAGGGTATGTCTCTTACCTTCCTTCTCAGCACCATTCCTATGCAGTTAGCAGTGTAATCCTTGGTCTGGAGCACTGTTAGGTGAGCCGGCCCGTCCGCTCCATTAATTATCATTAGAAGGAGCGGGTCAGCTCAGCGGGATGGGGCAGTGTTCCTAACACTGTTCTGGATTATGGGTATGGGCACACTAAGGAATTTCTGTGAAAACTTCAAGTGGAAGTCCATAGACTCAATCATATTTGCCAGCTAATTCCGCCGTCTGTCCATCCAAAGAATTCACATGAAGTCTCATTGGAAATTCCTTAGTGTGCACATATCCTAACTCCAGATCAACTGCACGAGAATGGTGCCCTATGTGCAATAGGAGGCTATCATTAGGTGAGATTTGTCTAACCTGCTGATAGTTCCCCTTTAATTTTTCATTTCATGTGCATCGGAGCAATAAAAAGTGGTTGTGCAGGTAGGCATAACATATAAAATATCAATAAAAGCGGAGAGCCCCTGCAGGTCAAATACATGGTATATGCAATCAGGCACACTTATGAAAAGAGAATCTCAGTATCGTTCACAGTGTTTATTAGAGATGAGCGAACCTGGAGCATGCTCGAGTCCATCCGAACCCGAACTTTTGGCATTTGATTAGCGGTGGCTGCTGAACTTGGATAAAGCCCTAAGGCTATGTGGAAATCATGGATATAGTCATTGGCTGTATCCATGTTTTCCAGACAACCTTAGAGCTTTATCCAAGTTCAGCAGCCCCCGCTAATCAAATGACGAATGTTCGGGTTCGGATTGACTCGAACCCGAACCCGGTTCGCTCATCTCTAGTGTTTATACATTGAGAGTGTTTGCTGCTTGCCAGTTGTCTCTCTGTGAATATAGCTGTAACTATAGGGAATAGAGATGAGCGAATCTCGAGCATACTAGAAGTTAGAAGACTAACCTGCTATTATCTTTCCATTTACTTCCCTTCATCCTTTGCATGTATTTGCTAAATGTTCATTTTAATTCATATGTAAATGAATTAGGTGGTTTGGTGCACCGAGGGTGGTACTACGGCCGTCAGTGCCGCATTCCTTCTCAGTGATGAGCACCAGGGGGACGTCACTGCAGGGTGCGGCCTCTGTTATCATAATGTAATGGCCAAAGCCTATGATTTTTATAATATACCTCCTAGTGCCTTGGCTTTTACATGGCAGAACATGGAAGTGTTTCTCATATGGCTTCAGGTGGTATATTGTGTAGTAATAAACACTGTAGTGGAGCTGTGCAGTGATATATATATATATATATATATATATATATATATATATATATATATATATATTTATTTATTTATTTATTTATTTTTAGTAAACTGAATGATTTGTACAAAGCCCAGAAGTTATATACATTTATTTCACTCAAAGTCATAATATATTGAATCCTTTCTGACAAACTTAATTCTCCCTTGTCTCCTGTCACTTTTTCTAATAAGTACAAATCAACTTGTGCATTTGTGGTCAAACAGTGCCATCTACCGTTACTTTTTGGTATTGCTCTGTATGCACATTAAGTCCCTGTCCACACCCTTCATATTGATGACATTATAAACTGCACCAGAGGAACACGATTATTCATCACAGTAGTAAAAGACTTACGGTATGTCCATGGATACTTACATTTAATGGTGGCTGATAGTCCTAACAATCATTTATTCTTGACCTATCTTTAAGTTATACATAACAATTTAAACCAATAAATAAGTTAAACCAATAGATATCTGATCTAGAAATTTATTTTTATAAGGTATTTGAATTAAAAAAAAAAAATAAAAATACAGCTTTATACTAAAGCTACAAAGTGACTTTATGTGCTGAACCCTCCCCATTGTGTTTCATCCTTTTAGCTTACAAATGTGGTGCAATACATTCTGGTAGCAACAGCGCCATCTTCAGGCCCAAAATAGAAAATGTATGTAACAAAATTCTGATATTTTTTTATGCATTACTGCTTTTGTCATGGATATGTTACAGATTTTTTTTTTTTTTTTTTACAGATTTTACCACTTCCATTGTGGCAGGGGTGCTTACTGCAGCTTCTGTAGCACAATCCGCTGCTTTATCTCTATGTGACCCCTGCATATTCTCTGCAAATTGTGGATTTATCTGTCAACCAGCTTAGCCTATGTTCACATCTGCCCTAAATAAAAACTGTCTAAGGCTGTGTTCCCATTACGAATTGGTCATCTAAGCCATGGATATGTCAGAAAAATCTTAAAGTGTGAGAGCACAGGTACGAGCACAGACAGAAACGAGTCCCATTCATTTTACCCGCCAAAACATTGACTACATTCAGGTCATTTTCTAAGCCTATAATATGACTTTTTTTGTCTTGGAATAAAAAGTGTGATTTTTCTACATTTTTTTAGTCCAGGGCAAAATTCATAAATGCTTGAAAATGACCTGAACATAGTTATAGTCGCTACAATCGAGCCATTGAAAAAAATGGGGCCTGTGTCTGTTCGAGCATTTTAAGATTTTTTCTGGCATTTCCACAATTTGGATGGCTAAATCTTTTTCAAAGACAGCATATGAAATTAAAGCTGAGCTTTCTGATTGGTTGATATGGGAAACAAAAAATTATTATTATTTTTTTTTATATTTTGATAAAGAGTCACTGTCATTAAAAATGTGATCAGACATGTCAAAAATTATTGATCGCAGCGGGTCTTACCTCTGAAACCTGGTGGGATCAGGACATATCGCCAAGAAGAAAGCATGGTAGCAGCACAAATTTCACAATTTTGATGTTTGGACCACACTCCGGATGTGAGCTCCCACTCCAGGAGTTCTTATCCATTGTTTCTGTGTTACTGATTGCGTCTGGGCCCTATCTCTTTCCCACCTCGACTTTTATTGGTTGAGGTTTGTTACACGATGTATATATACCACCTCCTTGTGTACTTTATTGTATACTTGACAAAGACCCTCAGGGGTCAAAACGTCGTATTCTCTGTACCGGATTATGTGAGCAAACTTGGACCTGATGACATTCTGGTTGATGTTGGATCCTCTGCTTTTTAATGCCTGCTTATATGTCTAAAGAGAGTTTTACGACAGGTATCACTGTCTTTTGGAAAAACCTTTGACACCACATAGAGACATGTCAAGGGTTTTAATCGGTCTGGGTCTGAGTGTTCAGATCGATCATGAGAACAAAGCGGGGAGAGAAACATGCTGCAGCATGGTCTGCTTCCCGCTCTGTGTCAGTGATATCAGTCGGGCGCCATAGACTTAAATATACAGCCCAGCTGATCTTCTCCCGGCTCATTTTTACCATCAGTGCGAGTCTGAACACCCAGACCCAGACCAATCAAAACTTTTTGACATGTCTCTATGACATGTCAAAAGTTTTTCCAAACAACAGGTACACTTTAAAGAGGATGTACCATCAGGTACATCCTCTTTAATATGACCCACGGATAGAATGGCGCCATCACAGGGAAGCTGGTGCCGAGGTCTGTTTTTTGAACTGCGGCCTTGTACCCGTGTACGGCACTGTTCTATCCACGGGTACCGGGCCGGGGCTGAAGCACAGGAGGTGGACTTGCCCGTCCCCAGTGGGAGGGGATTCCCTCTCCTCTATGATGTGGCTCCATTAGAATGAATGGAGCCGCGTCATAGAGGGAAGAGGCTTTCCTCCCACTGGGGGCGGGCTGGCCCGCCTCCTGTTCTTCAGCACCGGCCCGGTGCACATGGATAGAACAGTGCTATACACGGGAACTGGGCGACGGTTCAAAAAACGGACCTCGGCACCGGCTTCCCCGTGACGACGCGGTTCTATCCATGGGTCATATTAAAGAGGATGTACCTGATGGTATAATGCGTGTATAATGCGTGTCTGAATTTTATAATATGGGGCATATATAATAGAAGGGGTGCTCCCTTACAGAGTCCTTTTTTATATAGCTAAACATAATAAACACCTAGGTTTATCGATCCTAACACACACCTGAAGGGTATCATCCTCTTTAATGTTCCACAGTTCACTGTTCACCTCATATAGACCTAAGATAAAGTCTTGTACTGCTCAACCGGTGCACTGTTCTCCCCCCAGGGCCTGATGATTACAGTAATACCTCCAGAAACAAAACGGTGTACGTTATTACCTAGCAGACAAAGGAACAGAAATTGTAGTGTCAGGGAGAGGATTATCAATATCCACAATGGTGCCCAGGTGACTGTGTAAAGCAGAGAAACCCAATTACATCTCTGCAGGAGTGGGGAACAATAAATTCTACTTACTGTACCGAGCCCAACAACAAATAATCTCCCTGCGAATATCTGGATTACACACGGCCCCTGACAAAACCCGTGCGGAAGCTGGAAGATTATTCACAGATGAAATGATTCATTTACTGTACAGATTGATGTTGCTGGGGTTAATGATTGTGGTTTAGACTGATTCAGATCGGAGGATCTCCCTGAGGACGCCATTTATTAAAATGAGAAGGTTTTCTAAAATATGTGTCATAAAAGCAGAATGTTGGCATGTAGAGAAAGTAATGGAGGGGAAGGAAACCAGAGTACTGTATGTCACCTGAATAGACCAGGAGGGGTGAATACAGTTCCCTAAGCACTTTCATCAGCACCATCTGCCATTTAATTTTGTCGGGTCATTTCTAGGAAGGGAAATGAATATTAATTACATTACCCAGATTAGAAGATTTACTTTTAATACCATATTGTTGAATTCCTAGTTAAAGGAGAAGTCCAGTGAAAATTTTTATTAAAGTATTGTATTGCCCCCCAAAAGTTATACAAATCACCAATATACACTTATTACGGGAAATGCTTATAAAGTGTTTTTTTCCCTGCACTTACTACTGCATCAAGGCTTCACTTCCTGGATAACATGGTGATGTCACTTTCTGGATAACATGGTGATGTCACTTCCTGGATAACATGGTGATGTCATGACCCGACTCCCAGAGTTGTGCGGGGTGTGGTTCCTGGAGAGCATGACGGCAGAGGGTATAAGTGTATATTGGTAATTTGTATAACTTTTGGGGGGCAATACAATACTTTAATAAAACTTTTTGGCGGAATTCTCCTCTTCATTCATAACTGGCATCAGGTTGCTAGGGGGGGAAACAAAAACAAAAATATTAAAGGGGACCTGTCATCGCTTTCATGCTGTCTGAACCAATGAGTCATTGGAGAAGTCCCCAGTGCTGATCCTGCAGGCCTTGGTTAATAGATTACTCCCTATACCCAAACAAAGAGTGGTCTATCAAGCTAGGCTAGTGGGATGGGGAGAAGCCTTCAAGGACTGGCCCAATGACTTGTGGACCAGGCAGCATAATAACAGATTCCCTTTAAAGGTATACTCTAGAGCAGTGCTTCTCAAACTGTGAGGCAGGCCTCACCAGTGAGACACCCCCTAGTTGCTGGTGAGGCCCAGCTGGGGAGCCAGTTTTCACAAAAGTAACTTTGATCTGCACTGCCCTTTTGCTGTTTGCAAAATTCTCCATTTTAGCAACATTATTAACTTATTTTGTACTTGCTTTATTAGTATAGAGAGCTTGGGAGATGAGTGAAAGGTAGCCCTAGCATTATTTCCAGCTTTTAAATGGACTTTCACCACAGATAGTGAGGCCCAGGTACCCTCTTGGTCAGTCTGGTGAGGCCCAAGCATTGCCTTGCTCTTTTGGGTGAGGCTCCAGTAGAAAAAGTTTGAGAAGCACTGGTCTAGAGAAAATGTTCTGTAGGAAATGTTTTCTTTCCAGTTTGACACAGTGCTCTCTGCTGCCACCTCTGTCCATGACAGGAACTGTCCAAAGCAGAACAGGTTTTGTATGGGGGTTTGCTCCTGCTCTGGACAGTTCCTGACAAAAACATAGGTGGCGGCAGAGTGCATTGTAAAAGATTAAAGATAATCCACCACTTCCTGCAGGGCATGCAGCAGCTGACAAGTACTGAAAGAATTGAGATTTTTAAATAGAAGTAATTAACAAATCTGTACAAATTTATGAAACCAGTTGATTTAAAAACACTTTTTTTCCCTCTCCAGAGTACCCCTTTAATGTCTGGAGGACCTGACATGTTGTGCTGGTCCACTGATATCAATAGATACCATGTAATGTTTTTTTTTTTTTTTTTAAACCTGTGGTGGCGCTGCAGGGAGACTGAACTATAATCCATTGCAGATTACAGCAATTGTTAAGGATCTCAGCAGAGGGGCACCCTGTGATTTGTTTACTACAGTTAGTTATTTTATTATTGGTTTATAAGGGGTCCTTTTAAAGCAATGACGTTGTCTAACGTAGATGCCCCCTTCAATAATAATGCACAGTAACTATAGACTTTAGAACATTCAGCGCGCCCTATTTGCTTATATGCTTCAATTAAAAAACATCACAGAGTGTTGAGTAAAACTCTGCATTTTATTTGTGGTACTGTAGTGGTGCCACTGAGTTTTTGCTGCATTTTTACCACGGTTAACCAAATATGCTATAAAATGGTAAAACTGTAAAAAATGTTATAATATTTAAGAAAATCGCTGTAAAATTGTGGCAGCACCACAACAGTATCTCAAATTGCGATGTGTGATCAAAGGGGGAGATTTATCAAACATGGTGTAAAGTGAAACTAGCTCAGTTGCCCCTAGCAACCAATCAGATTCCACCTTTCATTCCTCACAGACTCTTTGGAAAATGAAAGGTGGAATCTGATTGGTTGCTAGGGGCAACTGAGCCAGTTTCACTTTACACCATGTTTGATAAATCTCCCCCTTTTAAAGTCTATAAAAATAAAACACTTAAGGTGCCCACCCCTCTAATAAGCTAAATAAAGTAATATTTTCTAGATTTGTATAACACATATAGAGAGGACTCTCTGACCAATTAACGTTGATTTTCTTACCCATTCATCTGTCGCCTTCGGGGATCTATGGGGCCATGCATTTTGCCATCCTGAAGACACACATGTTTTTTAGGCCTGGTACAATAAAAGCCTGTCTTTGCAGCCTGGGCTAAATGAAGGCAGTAATAAGCTTGTGAAACATGCCAGAGATTGGGTTGGACATCACACAGTTTCTCTAGGCCTGCTGGGAAAGTATTAATTAAAAACAGAAATCTCCCCCAAAGAATCAAGGGAATCAGGCAGGAAAGAGGAAATGCCCTGTTTTTAATATCCTCTATGTCGGTGGCCTGTACTTATGTCCGAAATATAAATGAGACAAGAATGGGACAGAAAAGTGCAATTGTGAGGACTTCCTTGTAGTTCCTCTGGTCTGAATACTGAGTGGTAAAACCTAATGGAACAGATGTACATCACAGGAATGGAAAGAGCGTAAAAGGGGAAAGGGGAGGGATTCATCTTCTATGGATTAATATAAAAAAAAAAAAAAACACTCTATGGGTCTTCAGCTCTCGATGTGAACGCCTGCCAAAAAAACGTAAACCTTTAATAGCTTGTCCTCATTTCCTCTTGGGGGATGCCAAAAGGACACGATCTCCTCGAGAGCACAAACATTAATCCAAAGCAAACATGAGATACTTACCCGAGCAGTCTGTCTGTATTAGTGATACATTGCACGCAGACAGTTTGGTGCAATTAGCGGCTAATTGATGTACCAGGGGACGGGCCTGGGAGGGCTCCGAAATAAAAGAAACAGACTACTGGAATAGGTATTCCTAAAGCATTGGGAATATATAGGCTCTTATTATTAGCACTCCAAGGAAGCTATGCATAATTCAGAAATAATGCTATGCACAGTGCAGGGGACTTAGTTATTGGGGTCAGCTTTTAGGGCAGACATGCTTCCAACTCACTGGACAGAGAAGAGCCATAAACGTTAAAGATGCCTTAACCCAAACAATGATTTTTAGTGAGCAGAAGTAGTGAAATAAAATGCACGTAATAATCACTTCTCTTTATTTTCTCCACATTAGCAGTAATGGTCGCTGTCTGTTTCAACCCATGAGTAATATTTTATTTCAGCTAGTTTAAAGCAGTGTTAACATTTTAACAATTCCCCCAGCAATCAGCTGTGATCTGTGGGAGGAACCAAGCAGCAAATGTTCAGTTTCTCTGCAGCGCCACCACAGGTGGAGTGAAGTATTGCACTGAAATAGACTGTGTATTGCCCAAAGGTTAGAGGTCCTCCCTAGAGGTGCCCCTTCCTTTGCTCTCTGCCATTGCTGATAAATAAAGGCCTTCCTGTTTAAATAGGATGGACAGCCACTTAAAATAGTGTTAAACACTGTAAAAGTCCTAAATAAAATAGTAAAATGATTTTTTGATCCCACTAATTTCTGCACCTCCTGATCCCTGTCCACATAGACATGTGACCACTGTAGTCGATCACGGTCACAGTGATTATCCGATACAGCTGGTTGCCACAGTAGTCACATGTTCGTGTCAAGTGCAGAGACAGGAGAGACTCGATTAGCAACATAATGGAAGTGGTAGGGGATCTGTAACTTTTATTATTATAGTACATTATTCATAGCCATTTCTAAGATGACCCCTTTAACTCGTAACTCCCTAATATGTTATTTGAAAATGGATTTTTATAAACCAGTCAAACCTTTAAACAGCACAAACATGTAAAAAGCTTAGGACTTTCAAAAGGAAATGCTGGGATAAAGCAGGAATGGAGCTGACAACATGATTTCTGCTTAGTCCTGTCAAATACATGAATGCTCAGTGCATAGACGTCAGTGTTATACTGTTACAGTAACTTAGACCCTGATCCAAATCTGTCCCAAAGCATGCCAGCGGTGTATATGTCATAAAAAAAGTACCTAAAAGCCAAAAGCTTGACACGAGGCACGGGAGAGCACTTTGAATTGTAGCCAGAAAGACACTGATAGTGGTGTCCATTCAATGATATAATGGCTGTCATGTGAAAATACGTTTGACATGTCACACAGAAACTTTCATTGGTCAGGGTCTCAGTGTGAAGACCCTCACAGATCTGTAGATATAGCCAGGAGGAGTGCGCAGCAGCTCACTTTACTACCTGGTTTATCTGACTAATCAGTTGATCTCAATGATTGCAGGAACAGGATTTATAGATATATATTGTAGCCCCCTGAAGAAACAATCTATGCGTTGGAGAGTAGTGCCTACACAACAGGAACACTGGTGAGTGTGTATGGACACTGTGTCTTTATATACCTTAAAGTGACTGTACCACCAGGCCCAGTCTGAAGCACTGGAGGCGGGCCGACCCACCCTTAGTGGGAAGAAACTCTAGCCCCTCCATGTCATGACTCCATTAGAATCAGTGGAACCCTATAATAGAGGGGCTAGGGTTTCCTCCCACTAAGGGTGGGTAGGCCCATCTCCAGTGCTTCTGCCTGGGCTTGGTGGTACAGTCACTTTAAAACCCCTTTATAGCCTTCAGGCTGAGGCCTATTAACTTGGATTGAACCATAGGGCTGCACGCTGATGGGGTAATGATGAGCACTTAGTAAGGGAAGTGGATTATTCTAGATGACACATAAGTGTATACTAGCACAAGGTAAGGCTGGGTTCACACTGAGTTTTTGCAATCCGTTTTTTTCATCAGTTTTTTTCAAAGAACGGATGAAAAACTGATGAAAAAAACTGATGTATTTGTGTGCATCCGTTTTGATCCATTTTATAGTGACTTCCATTGTAAAAAAAACGGATCAAAACGGATCCGTATTTTTTTAACGGACACAAAAATAGTGTCAGCTATGTTTTTGTGTCCGTCACCAAAAAAACTGATCCGTTTTGATCCGTTTTTTTACAATGGAAGTCAATGAAAAAACGGATCAAAACGGATGCACACAAATGCATCCGTTTTTTTCATCCGTTTTTTGCAAAAAACTTATGAAAAAAAGGGATTGCAAAAACGCAGTGTGAACCCAGCCTAAGGATACCACCTATGATTTCCTGCTGTGTCAGTGTGCTGTGTATTAGGGTCCTTTGTTGTACACTTTTATGGATATAATGTGGATGTAACTCATACTTATTAATAAATAGGACTTTTTAAGGCAGTAGCATGCCCATATGTTATTCTGTAAACTATTGTAATGATACAATGATACAGATTGAGCACTGAGCCAAGGAGTAAAGGTGGCCATAAACCTTCAATAACTGATGACTGAATGATCATCTGGTCGTCAGTAATGCCCCCCTTCCCCCATCCTCCCGATACACAGGAACGTTCGGTATGGCCAAGCACTCCAGTGTTCTCTAAGGGGACGGGACTGGTAAGCTGCAGCTTACTTGTCCTAGCTGTGACTTATCCCTCTCTGAACAAAGGGTTTGGCTGTGATTTTCCATCATGGCTGACCCCTATCACTAACAACATCATCTGTGGGTGGTTGTTTGTGACGGCCTGCTGCCTTTTAGATTGACGTCCGAGCGATGGGTTCGGCCTTCTAAAGTCTTATGGCAGGGGTAGGGAACCTTGGCTCACCAGCTGTTGCAAAACTACAACTCCCATCATGCCTGGATAGCCAAAGCTAAAGCCCCTGGTCTGTGGTCTATGCAGACCTTACAATGATACTGTCGCCTCCTCCCCTTACTCTAGGTGTGGTTCTCCGCACTATCCACAAACTTAGATGCTGCACATTCAATATATATATACCAGTCGGACCCCCTAAAATGCTTCATGACTGACCTATCCTAAGGGTCCTGAGAAGTCATAGAAACGCCTCTACGCTAAGAAAATGGGAGTGCCCTGGGAAATATTGAAGACCTGTATTTTACCTATTACACATAAAGCACTTCTAGATAAGTTTTTTTGGCATTTGAGTTCATATTTTAGCTGAGTCATATGGGGAGGGTTTTATATTCTGCTGAATCTGAAAATTATGGATACAACGCTTCTCTAATAACCTGAACTGCTGCCTTCTTCATTTTTCATCTTCATGTGTATCCTGTTCAAAACCAATAAAAATCCTAATCAGTGTTAAAAGACGCCAACAGAAAGAACTAGAAAGAATAAAGTTTAAAAAGGAAAGAAACCATTAACAGGCTGGAGGAGAAGGAATCAGTCCATCATCTGCAGGGACACCCTCCGAGACAGCGCCAAGATCAGGATCCCCTTCAGGCCCATACAAGCGACAAACTCCACACCCATAGCTATAATGACTCTGCCAAAACATGTCAGCAACACCCTGTCCAATCATATCTGTAAAACCCCAGGGTTGTAAAATCCTAAACATCATGTTATGGAAGGGTGAATATAGTATTATACTCGATATAGTGGTTATTTCACTGACTATTGCTTGTCTTTTTCTACGATAAAACAGACTCTTAAACCTGAAGTCATAATTATTACAAAACACCTAAATTGTAAATGAAAACAGTAATAATAGTTATTAGTTACACCAAGACGACCTATTGCAGCATCCAATACAAAAAGACTTTAAGGCCATGGTTACACAGTGTGAGAACATCGGCCATTGTTTGACACGGCCGTGTCAAACAATGGCCGATGTCTGACATGTTCAAGTAGTTTAAGTGGAATACCCCTTTAATCACTGTATAGCCCATATAGGAGGGTTACTGTAAACACAACAATGTTCTGTAATAGTCATATCATATACAACATTTTTTTAACTGTATGATATAGAAAATTCTTCTACTTATGATTTTTTAAAATTATTCAACTACAACTTCTTTTGCTACATGATTGTCAGAAAATATTGCTTAAAGTGTCGCTGTTGTTTGTAAAAACTTTTGACATGTCATAAAGACGTGAAAAGTTTTGACCGGTCCAGGTCTGAGTGTTCAAACCTTGACCGATCGGGAGATAGGGAGAAAACCGCACTGCAGTATGTCCTCTCCCCGAAAAAAGAGTCAGGCTCCAGAGGAAAAAAGAGATGCACTCATAATGTAAGGGCCCTTTACCATTACATTATGAGTGCGTCTCTTTGTTTCTAACACAGAGCCGGGGTGGACCATGCTGCAGTGCATCCTCTCCCGCTCATTCTCCCAATTGGTACGGGGCTGCACACTCAGACCCAGACAGATCCAAACTTTCTCTGACATGTTAAAAGTTTTTACAAACAACAGGTACACAGTCAGGTTACACAGTCAGGTTAACAATCAGTTGAGGTTATATGAGCTGCATTCCAGCTTCAGCAAATAAACCATATACATTATGTAAAATTATAGCTTATCCTTTTTTATACATTTGGATACTTTGTTTAACCATTACATATCATTTTCACAGTCCCTTCTTGTAGTCACTGAATGAGATAGTGGAAATATCATATTAGGCTGCTGTAGGGGCTGCGGGGCCATAACAATGCTGCATACATACCTGTCCCGCTCCACCACAGCTGCTGGTTTGCTGGCCTTCCACTGTCCTCTACTCTCTGCCCTTGTTTTGACAACTTCCGATGATATGCTGGAGATGGATTTATTCCAGCATTGGATTAATCAATATTGCAGCGGATTTCACAGCTAAACTTGCAGCGTGATACAATACATATAAAAGTATCCTAAGGCTACATTCATGTGTTCTGTCTTTTGTCTGTAGTTTTGTCTGTAATCGCTGATCCACAATCTGTAAAAATTACTGACAAGCTCTGGTAGGGACCGTAATTGCGGCACAGATTGTCCTATAGAAGTCTACAGGAGCGTCCGTAATTTGTGCTCATTTCAAATTTTTACAGAAACATATGTAACATCCACAAATCTGCAAAAAATGGTTAATGATTTGAAACCATTCCCACTTATTTAAAGGGGTAGTGCGGCGGTAAAAAATTATTCACAGAATAACACACATTACAAAGTTATACAAAGTTAACGAAGATGACGTTTGGCACAAGATGGCGGACAGGCGCGACACGGATCAGGTAATGTATAATGCACTACACGGGTGGGGGTGGTGGGACACGGGGAAGGGGGCCGTTCACAGACATAACATACATTACAAAGTTGTATAACTTTGTAATGTGTGTTATTCTGTGAATAATACCGTCGCACTACCCCTTTAACTATCACCTTCCCCCTTTTTGCCAATCAACAAAAAATGTGGATGCAATACGGATGATTTTTTGGCAAATTATGGATGAAGATTGTGGACTATTGAAGCCATCAAATTAGTCCTGAAAAACTACTGATGTATAAATGTAGCCCAAAGCTGTGTTTTCACTGCGTCTATTGCAAGAATTTTGCTTCATACCATGCACCAAAATATATGCTGATACACATCTGCAGTTAGTGCCCATTGTTATTAATGGGAATACAAGCTACAGCTGACATTATGAATCTGTTTAAGGTTACAAACCCACTTGCCGGATCTGCAGCGAGTCTCCTTGCTGCGTTTTTGCAGGGAGACTCACTGCAGATCCCGGCCCTATACTTTCAATAGCAGAGAAACTCGCAGCAGGGATGTACATCCCTGCTGCGATTTTGTCTGCAGCCCTCCCCATTAACCCCCTAGCCGCCGGACATTATACTTTACCCGTTCCCCGTTCCTGCTTGCTTCGGGGCTCCCGGTGTCTTCACAGCCCGCCCGGCCAATCAGTGCGCTGCGGCAGGGCAGCGCACTGATTGGCCGGGCGGAACGTGCCGGGAGCCGCTGAAGCAAGCAGGAGCCGGGATCAGGTAATGTATATCCTGCCCGCCCCCCTGCAGCCCCGATCGCCCCCAGCCCCCGGCCGCACGATCGCCCCCAGCCCCCGGCCGCACGATCGCCCCCGGCCCCGCAGCCCCCGGCCGCACGATCGCCCCCAGCCCCGCAGCCCCCGGCCGCACGATCGCCCCCGGCCGCACGATCGCCTGCAGCCCCCGGCCGCACGATCGCCCCCAGCACCGCAGCCCCCGGCCGCACGATCGCCCCCAGCCCCGCAGCCCCCGGCCGCACGATCGCCCCCAGCCCCCGGCCGCACGATCGCCTGCAGCCCCGCAGCCCCCGGCCGCATGATCGCCCGCAGCCCCCAGCCCCGCAGCCCCCGGCTGCACGATCGCCCGCTGGGGGCGATCGTGCGGTCGAGGGCTGCAGGGCTGCAGGCGATCGTGCGGCCGGGGGCTGCAGGGCTGCAGGCGATCGTGCGGCCGGGGGCTGCGGGGCGATCGTGCGGCCGGGGGCTGCGGGGCTGGGGCAGCGCACTGATTGGCCGGACGGGCCGTGAAGACATCGGGAGCCCCGAAGCAAGCAGGAACGGGGAACGGGTAATGTATAATGTCCGGCGGCCGGGGGGTTAATGGGGCGGGCTGCAGACAAAATCGCAGCAGGGATGAACATCCCTGCTGCGAGTTTCTCTGCTATTGAAAGTATAGGGCCGGGATCTGCAGCGAGTCTCCCTGCAAAAACGCAGCAAGGAGACTCGCTGCAGATCCGGCAAGTGGGTTTGTAACCTAAAGGGGTTATCCAGCACAAAAAAAAACATGGCCACTTTCTTTCGGAGACAGCACCACTCTTGTCTCCAGTTCAGGTGGGGTTTGCAATTAAGCTCCATTCACTTCAATAGAACAAAGTTGCAAAACCTGCACCCAAACTGGAGACAAGAGTGGTGCTTTCTCTGGAAGAAAGTGGCCATTTTTATTTAGCGCTGGATTTCTAGATATGCTGGAGCAAGTCACATATCACTTATTCCAAGTGTATAACTTGATCAAAAATGTAGTCCAATGTAAAAATAATCAGAAGAACTCCAAGGCTACTTACTGTATAACATTTCTATAGTGTACACTGTGTGAACATATTCTAAGGCCCCTATTACACGGAGCGATAATCACTCCGTGTAATAGAAGCAACGGTTAGCCGATGAAACAACCAATGGCTGATCGTTGATATAGGTTTGAACCTAAAATTGCTGGGTGTCGACCGTGCACCGCTATGTGTAATAAACATGATCAGCTGTTGGCTGACGATTGGCTGCAGAAATCTAACTTTCAGCAGTGGATGTCTGCCAAGGATTGTCCGCTTTGTACTGTGTGAATATCACCCAAACATCTGCAATAAACATGTTTTGTATTTGTATCACTGAGGTATTGAGTGATTTTATTATGTATCATAGGAACACAAGCGGAGAGGTATGTCTATAATAGTGTACTGCACCATGTTACTCGTCTGGAGCACTGCAATAATAAACGTCTATACATACAGAAGAAGACAGTGACCTCATACTTTGGCTTCTAGTCATTCCGTCATGTCAAGTCTTCCACCCTCAGATTACTTTGACAGGCAGAAATTGCTGATGACTACCCAGGAAGCATTGCTCAGTAAAAATAGCCCAGCAACCTTGTAAAGCAAATCTCCGAAATATTGTTAAATGATAGTGGAAGTTACAGGCTTGTAAACATAAGAGCATGGCGTTTCTGGTATGTATATAAAATGCAGCTGTCACCTTGTGAACACTGCTCCTAATAAAACCGTAAGGGAAACCACACAGGGCTTCTGTGTGCTAAATGCTTCCAAATAAAAGATGTCTACAAGCTGCCATGACAAATGATATGATATTGTATAAGTAATAAGAATAATATAAGGGTTATTAAAACAGGGGAATATAAATCTGCCAGGAAATCTGTTTCTGATCAAGAAGTTTGAACATAAATGTACAGTCCAAAACCAGAGGGTGATATTCCAGCTCAGCTCCATTAAAGGGGTTCTCTGATGGCAATTTTTTGTTTAGATCAACCGGTTTCAGAAAATTATACATATTTTTGAAAAATCTCAAGTCTTCCAGTACTTATCAGAAGCTGTATGTCCTGCAGGAAGTGGAGTTTTCTTTTCAGTCTGACACAGTATTCTCTTCTGGCACCTCTGTTTGTGACAGGAACTGTCCAGAGTAGAAGCAAATCCCCATAGAAAACCTCTCCTGCTTTGTACAGTTCCTGTCATGGACAGAGGTGGCAGCAGAGAGCACTATTGTAACTTAGTTCCACTGAGGTTAATAGAGTTAAGTTGTAATACCATCCACAACCTGAGGACAAGTGTGGAGCTGTTTTGGAAAAAAAGGCTATTTCTGTAATCCTGGATAACCCCTTTAGGCCAAAATTTCGAAACTTCCTGTGAACAAATAAATGGTATTACAATGGATGCAATGGAAAGGCACCTGAGGATTTGGCAACCTTCTAGTGTTCTAGTGACCATAGCAGCATCTAGGGGGTTAAAGGGTAGGGACTGGAATTATCTCCTATCCCAACAGTTGCAGGAGGTGTCAGCTGTGTGCTGGTGGGTTCTGCGAGGTACTGCTGGACAGTAAAACACACACACACACACACACACACACACACATATGTGTGTGTGTGTTTTAAAGCTGCGATGGTTTATATTTTGAGTTCTAATCCATATAAGAAAGCCCTGTAACAATATGACTGCAATTATTATGTCTGCCGATCATCTATTACAGCTCCTCACTGTCGGCAGGTAGATGCACCCTACAGGCTTCATGTTCTGGAATGACATCAAGTTCCTTGACTTGAGAATTATTTTTCTTGTTCATTACATAAATCATACGCTATAAATCACTTCTTTTACTCTCAGGTATATACATTATCCATCTCATTACATTACATATGATTAATGTCCAGAAAACGATCTTCAGCTCTATCTATTTAGAAAACATGCAATGTTCTCCTGGCAACAAACCTGATCTAATGAGAGATATAATTGATGTGCAGAATACATGCAATTTCCTAATATGTCTTCTCCCATCTATAGTGTCTGCAATCTCCACATCTAGGGAAATATATTTGGCTTGGTCCTCCTTCTGAACTATTGTTCCTATAAGTTATCTCTCTAATGCACCAACATAGTAAAGTTATGGGCTTGCAACAGGTAAAGAGCCTGAGGTTAATGCTTTAAGGCATTAGCATTATAAATAACCTCTGTGTGTACAACCACACAGAGGTTATGTATAGGTTTCTATGTAAAGGTTATATATATATATATATATATATATATATATATATATATATATATATATATAGTTTATTTTGGATTTCTTTTTAGATATATTTTTATCGTTTTAAGGTTTCTCTCTCTCTCGCTCTCTCTCTCTCTATATATAAAATTTATTATTATTATTATTTATTTTTATTATTATTATTATTATTATTATTTTATTTATTTTTTTACAAATATTTTTATTGTGAGACCACATTGTGGAGAATAGTTTGTGTGCAGTTTTTTCCTTATAATTTACAGACATTCCTGGTCCCCTAGAGCAGCGTTCCCCAACCTGTAGCTGTTGCAAAACCACAACTCCCATCATGCCCAGACAGCTTTCAGGGACTTAAAACATCAGGAGCATGAAAGCCAACCCTGCTCATGTCCAGCTGACGACACAGGTCCAGGGCTCGTCGTCTCTATCCTAATACAGTAATGACTTTTAACTTCATCAGAACTTTTAAAAATAGATTGTTAATGTGTTGTCCTGTGGCCAAGCTGAGTTTATCACTATTGATGGATGGATGTTTGGCTCGGAAAATTTGTAAAGGATCAGTTAAAAAACTGTAATTATTGTCTATGCAATTCCCATAATTATGTAGTGTGGATTTAATCAAGTTGCCCAAGGGCTTTAAACTGTATAGTTCTTCTAAGCTAAGTAACATAATATATCAAAATTAACACCAAGTCTCCACGTCATTACCCTCAGCAGCCAGAAGCATAAGTGATGGATCTGAAACAGTCATTCTGTGGGTGGCCATGTATATATGCACTGAACTGTTATACTACTTTTTTCATTTTTGATTATTGCCTTCAGCAACCATTCACTTTAATTTCTTAAAGGGGTTTCCCAGGAAAAACAAAGGTAGGCTATCAGTAATTGATCGGTGGGATGCGGACCCCTGGTACTCTCACCTATCAGTTTGGAGTCTGCGTTACATTGAGTACAGAGTCGGAAGCAGTCAGCCTGTACCTTGTATAGTAACAGTATGGCTATGTTCACACAACGTCAAAAATAAAGAAAAGGCGGCCGATTTGTTTAAAATAATTCATAATAATTCATTTTTATAAGCATAGGTTCTTGAAAGGTTATTTGCACTTTTTCTCCAAATGTTTCATAGTTCTAGTGCATTTAAAATAAAAGTGAAAAAAACCTTCAAATTATTTTGAGTAAAATAAATAAATAAATAAAAATATATACATATATCTCGCTTTGTGTAAATGCAAATGTATGTCTCCATATACAAACAAACCCTCTGTGTAAACAACACCTATAAATCTAGGACCAAAACAATCATGTAAAGGACCATAGCTCATGTCCCCACATGTCACCTAGACCAAGCTACACCAATTGTACACATGGGGAACCCAAAATAAGAAATAAAATCCGAAGTCTAATATTAACCAAATTGTCAGTTTATTAAATCAATCACAGAAAACAACATTAAAAATAAGACCTGGGGAGGTGGGAGACCAAGCGACCGGGACAAATAAATATAAAGTGCCAGTGCATCCAGAAAATGTATGTACAATTAATAATTCATCCAGCATAACGTGCATAATAAAGTGACAGTGCCAGTTGCTACAGTACGCTGATAAGAATCACATGTAAACAAACAAGTCCATATGGATGACATGTAATTACCAGTCTGTATCCAAAGTCCAAGTACACCGGTCCCCCACCTCACACTCCAACGCCGTTTCGCTCTCCAAGCTTCGTCAGGGAGTTCACACTGCGTTGTTTGCAATCCGTTCAATGTATCCATTTTTAATTGGTTACTTTTAACGGACAGAAAAAAATAGTTAACACTACTTGTGTGTCCTTTAAAAAAAGCATCCGTTTCGTTCTTTTTTTTTTTATTTTTTTTTTTATAATGGAAGTCAGTCAACGTATACGTTAAACGGATTGCAAAAACTCAGCGTGAACCCAGCCTAAGGTATTCCCTTCTTCATACTATTTCTTCATAAAGTGGAAACTTTAGCACTTTTCTTTCTTTTAGCTGAATGTTATTGAAGATCGGTTTACATGATGTGAAATTTAGAATGTTTCCCATTCCACTAGGTAAATGAGCGCCACCTAGCGGTATTTGTAGGTAGTAATTATCTACGTTACCTACTAGAGATGAGCGAACCAGGTGCCGGTTCGTGTCCATCTGAACCCAAACGTTCGGCATTTGATTAGCGGGGGCTTCTGAACCTGGATACAGCTCTAAGGTTGTCTGGAAAACATGGATACAGCCAATGACTATATCCATGTTTTCCACATAGCCTTAGGGCTTTATCCAACTTTAGCAGCCACCGCTAATCAAATGCCGAAAGTTCGGGTTCGGATCAACTCGAGCATGCTCCAGATTCGCATCTCTATTACCTACCTATATCCAACCACATAAATTCTTCAAAGTTAATCTTCAGATTATGGCAAATAATTGGAATCTGGACGGTTTTATGGACCAAATTTTATTAGTTATTCAAAAGAATCCTCCCCCACCCCCTCACCATTCAGTAAGCAGTGTCCCCCTATGCTTCATGAACTTTGCATCTGCACACACAGATTGTTTGGTGGCCGGCTCATCCACCTTTATGTGCTCGACCCTGTTTATATATGATGCCTGGACTAATATACAAGGCACTTTGGTGGAGATTTATCAAACTGCTGTAAAGTGAAACTGGCTCAGTTGCCCCTAGCAACCAATCAGATTCCACCTTTAATTTCCCAAAGAGTCTGTGAGAAATGAAAGGTGGAATCTAATTGGTTGCTAGGGGCAACTGAGCCAGTTTCACTTTACAGTAGTTTGATAAATCTCCCCTTTTGTTTCTTGTCTCACCTTAAAGATCGTAAGCTAATTCTGTAGTGACCCCCCCATAATTTGTTTGGCACTATATAAATAATAATAAAAATAATAATAAAAATAATAATGATTAAAAAAATAATAATAAATAATAATAAAAATAATATTAATTTCTGAATATGACATATGCAAGCACATTGACTTTTGCAAGAAGTCTTCAAGGAAAACGTATTGATGGCCTATTTTTGGGATATGCTATCAATGTGTGATTGTTAGGAGTCTGATGGCCAGGACTCTCATGATAAACACTACCATAAGGCATTCACTGGGACACATCACTGGCACTTCAGCCTTTTTTGGTAAGCATTTTACAAATGATTATTGTTTTTTCTGTAGCTATATTTGCCTCTTGCACAGTGACTTGCATTTATTAGCAATAACATCGAGGTATGTACAATGTATTGATTAGCTTTTATTCATATTTCCTGAGTGAAACGCAAATAAAGCTAGCATTTTATCATTGTTTTGAAATGTTAAGGTTTTTAATACCAAGCCGCTTTATTTTGTTAGTTGACGTCAATATGGCCATAACAAATACATATACATACCAAATAAGTTTAGTACCTTGCAATAAAAAAAACCTTTTGTTTAAAAAACAATTTTTTTGTTGCCACATTCCAAGCACCATAACTTTTTATTTTTGCATTGCCTTAACTGTTATGGGGGCTTGGTTCTTTTGAGGACGTGACAGAGTTTTTATTGGTTGAGGCAATGTACTTATTGACTAATATTTACTATTTTTAAGGTGGCGGTGAAACAAATACAGCAAGTCCACCAACATTTTTAAACCATGCTGTATAATAAATTAACTTTATTCTTTTAGTGTCTGTGATTAGAGTGGTAGTAAATGTTTTTCCTTTATGTGAACTATAAAAAAAAAAAAATATATATATATATATATATATGTATATATATACCCCGAAACAGCTGTCTGCGGATGGATGCCTAGCCTTGGTAACCCTTGTCTTATGTCATTACACTTGCAACAGAGTTAGACTTATACTTAGTGGGGCCACCCTGGTGTTTCCCTATTTATGTCCCAATGCTCGCAACAGAGTGGGGACTTGACGTATCAGGGTAGTTTGGTGTTCTCCTCACCGGGAGGCATCCCTTGGCAACAGGGTTCCTTCTCTGGAGAGGGGGATATCTGGCTATTCCATGGACCCCCTATATATATATAAATAAATATATATATATATATATATATATATATATATATATATATGATTAATTTGACTTTGTCTTTCTGTTTCACTGGTTAACATTTTTTTGTTTTCTTTTGCTATGTCCTATAGAGTAGGAGTCTACACTGTTGTGAACATTTGCGTGAACATTTATTATGTTGTGGGAAATTCATTATGTTGTATGGCAAACAGCAGAATTTATGTATAGTATGCATTAAAGACAGGTGTTTTTTTTCTTTTTGAGAGTATAAAATGTGCATATTCAGGCTATGTTCCCACTACAGGAATGTGCCATTGTTTAATGGCAAAAGGCAGCCGTCTATTGATTATGATCATTATTTGCAGCCATCACTATCAATAAATGGCTGCCTTTTCCGGATAATATCACATAGTGGAAACATATTTTTCAAAAAGACTAACAGAGTATTGCAGTCCTACAAAATGAGTAAGGATTCTTGTCCCCACTGTCTGAAAACAAACATAAGGAAAAACTATAAATAACACGTGGTGGACCAACGCTAAGAGTTATATCAAGCAGGTATTTATTAAAGTGCTAACAAATATGTACAGTGTGAATAGTCCCGGGTCAGGGATTAAACAAAAATTAGAGGAAGGGATAATTAGGTCAAGTCAGAATATATGAGCCTATTACACCCTGCCTCAAAACTAAAGAGCCGCTAGGATAGGGCGTCCCCCTTACCCAGCGGAGCGATTCCCTACACTAGTGGTGGAATTGGTTCCACCTATTCGTTGTCTAGTGTTGGTTGTGGTCTGATAGGTTTATCGCTAGGTCAGTATGCACTATGCGTCAGTTTGTGTGAATTAGCTGTAGATGAATTAGTTAGATTTGCGTATCCAATGTCATCCAACGCGTTTCCCCCATTGCAGATAGCAGTCTTCTGGGTCCATCAGGGATGATCTTGGAATAAACAGCTCAGTCACGAGAATTCGTAGCCCAAGGTGGAGTGTAATCTCATCTGCGGAGACTATACAATCAACGTAGATATCATGGATAATGTAATCGTATGAAAGTTGTATAGTTGTTCTCCTGGGTCTGTTCAAGTCACTTGTGATGATGTCGCAATGGAGTAATTTTCAAGCGCTTATCCTCGTCTGGAGCGGGATCTACCTAGCCGGTTTGGACAAGCAAATGGGCTAATAGGGAGTCACTATACTTCCAGGATTCATAGGAGGCACCAGCATATTGCCGGTTTCCAAATCATCTGGACTATACAGACCATATGTACTTACAGTCTAACTTTACTAACACTAATCTGTGGGAAACTTCCATTGGGCGAGTATACCTCGATTTATATATGGTGGCTTTCTTGAAAATCACTCCATTGCGACATCATCACAAGTGACTTGAACAGACCCAGGAGAACAACTATACAACTTTCATACGATTACATTATCCATGATATCTACGTTGATTGTATAGTCTCCGCAGATGAGATTACGCTCCACCTTGGGCTACGAATTCTCGTGACTGAGCTGTTTATTCCAAGATCATCCCTGATGAACCCAGAAGACTGCTATCTGCAATGGGGGAAACGCGTCGGATGACATTGGATACGCAAATCTAACTAATTCATCTACAGCTAATTCACACAAACTGACGCATAGTGCATACTGACCTAGCGATAAACCTATCAGACCACAACCAACACTAGACAATGAATAGGTGGAACCAATTCCACCACTAGTGTAGGGAATCGCTCCACTGGGTAAGGGGGATGCCCTATCCTAGCGGCTCTTTAGTTTTGAGGCAGGGTGTAATAGGCTCATATATTCTGACTTGACCTAATTATCCCTTCCTCTAATTTTTGTTTAATCCCTGACCCGGGACTATTCACACTGTACATATTTGTTAGCACCTTAATAAATACCTGCTTGATATAACTCTTAGCGTTGGTCCACCACGTGTTATTTATAGTTTTTCCTTATAGTGGAAACATAGCCTAAATTTAAACACAAAGGGTGGGTTCACTATGGAATCCGTGGGGCTAAGTTACGGCGGATTCCATTGCTTGTCCCTGCTTGCGGCGGCGTGCATCTCCGTCCGTGCCATAGACACCATTCTATGGTCGGGCGGATTCCCCTGTCCGCGTCAAGAATTGACATGTCAGTTCTTTCGGCAGACAGCGGAATCTGCCCGATCATACAGTGGTGTCTAGGGCACGAGCGGAGATGCATGTCGTCGCGAACAGGGATGATCGGCGCAATCCGCCGGAACTTATCTGCGCGGATTCCATAGTGTCAACCCACCCAAATACTGTGTGAACCCAGACTTAGGCTTTTTTTACGCTTTTTTGTGGTATCCATTTGGGGTATTGGTCAAGGGACTTCACAATGTATATCTCTGCCATACAGCAATCATGATGCATTTTGTGTAATCCATCATACATAGACAAAACTTTTCTCCAATGGTAAACTTTTTTTTTTTTTCAATAGGATCCTGCTTTATGGAATAGTGCAAAGGACAACGCTATTCCATCCAGACGAAAAACAGAAATAACACATTGATTGGGGGTTTGGGCTCTACCTATGTATGTATGTCAAGATGTATGGTTTTCCTCCTAATCTTGTATACTGTTGAACATACAAACAACAGATGAGATCCTGGAATATTCCAGTAATTAATAGTAAGTTAATAGTAATTAATCAGAATATCCATGTAATTGTTGCTTAATATATGATTGAGCACTTATTATCCTGGCATATTAGTTACACATTTACCAAATTGCTCCACCTCAATGACACAGCCAATACTACAAGTTCTATGCGTAGCCAAAGAACGTCTCGTCTGGCTATGACAATGGGCACAATCCCACTGATGATCTGTAAGCTTTCAAACTGAAATGGAAGGGAGGGACTAACATGTAAAAAGCTCACATTCCCTCCAGGGAGCCAGTGTTGTCATGTCAAGTACTGAATGACGTCCTAAATAGGTCAATTTGATGGGTCCTGCCCCTTCTTTCAGTCCTGATGCAGCCACATTCATCCTCTCCTTAGGAAATTAGAATACCCCTATTCCCAGCTATGCAAGGAACACCTTTATACATCCATGTATCCCACAACCTCCAATTTATAATTTATGCACCCACATAAATACATGTAGAGTGCTAGATATGTGTATTCTAAGGTCTAGTAGTATAATTTATTATAATGCAAATGGGCCATATGCACTTACATTTACTCTAGATAAAGACAGAATTCAGGAGGATGACTGGTTTGGACAATGCCCCTTTGTATAAAAGGGTCTCCCGATGAGAAGCTGATCACAGAGTATCTAGGAATCCACCAACAAATGTTTAATCCCTTGCAGCACGACCACAGGGGAAATGGAGCTTCACATAGTTTCCATTGAGAGCAATGGCTACACGTGTAATGCTTGGACATGCCGGGTCCTCCAGGGAGAAAGACAGTCTTTCTGCAGTGTGCTGAATGTGAGACCCCTCTGTGTTAAATTCCTTTAATAAACTTTACCATGTAGTATTTGAAGAAAAAAAAACTTTATTTTTTAAGCAGCCCTAAGCAAACAAGCAAAAGATAGATTAGTTCTCTATACAGTGTCGGACTGGGGTATCTGGGGCCCACCAGATGAAATGATCCTGGGGGGGCCCACCAAAGAAGAACCAGTTGGAAAAGACATGTCAGTCAGTGTTAGGGCAGGTTCTAAAGCTTGGGGCCCACCGGAGGATTCTCCGGTCCTCTGGTGGGCCAGTCCGACACAGTCTCTATAAGGGTGCGTTCACACGTACAGGATCTGCAGCAGATTTGATGGCGCAGATTTGAATCTGCAGCAGATCTTGGTCCAGTATGGATTTGCCTTGAATCTGCAACTTCAAATCTGCGCCATCAAATCTGCTGCAGATCCTGTACGTGTGAACGCACCCTAAGAGAGATACCAGAACATATATGTATTTTTTATGATTAATATAAACACTAACCACAAGAATGAAAAAAATTTTTTAAAAAGAGTTTTAAAAAACTTTAACTTTTTTTGGGAACTACAAGTCCCAGCATACATCTTACCAACCTGTGGTTCCCTAGTGGAGGTTCCATCTTTATTTTATTTATTGGCACATCATTAGTCGCCATCCGCTTTACAAACATACAACATATTTACTTAGTACTTGTCCTGTACATATTGATAGATATTGCCAAGGGTCCTGGATCTAGTAAACCCTATATTTGAATCACTTACTTCATGAATACTTTGCAGGTGTTGAGAAAACTCTGTTCCTGCCAATAATTTCTTGCATGTACTTTATGTCGTATTACAGTCCCATGGACACAACTGGTACTTTTCACCTGGCTTTGGGTCCTGAAAGGCTCCGGCTCTGCCCCACTTACCATTTTCCTGTGCTGCTTTTCATAAGCAATTAAATCAAATCATCGGTTGTTTTTACAGGCTCTTCACATAATAAATCTTACAATTACACTATTAGAAAGCTGACACAAGCAGGCAGTGTTTTCACAAGCTTATATAAAGCTTTATAACGCTTCCACTCCCAGAACGTACCGGAGAAACACCTTAGTAAACACCGGAGGACGGCATGTATGCTTGTCATGGAACAGGCCAAATTCCCCTCTAAAAGTTACATCTAGAATCTGTGATCTATATATAGAGAATGAGAAAGATAACATCAATACACTTAAGGCTATGTTCATACTACCGGAACGGGACATCGTTTATCGGGAGAAGGCGTCTGTCATTATCATGATTATTATTTGCGGCCATCACAATAGATGGCCACCTTTTGCCGATAAATGGTGGCCCATTCCCGTAGTGGGAGCATAGCCAGATTTACACATTCCGCATCCGCTACGGATCCCTTGCCAGTCATCTTCAATGAGATTACATCCTCGCAGCAGCATTGACATCCTGCTGCGAGTATGTGACGGACCACTTAACCCCCCCCCACTGGCTGGAGCATACATTACCTGCTCCACGCTCCAGCGCATTGATTGGCTGAGTGGGACGTCCAGGGGCCAGGAGCCCCCGAAGCAAGCCAGAGTGTGGAGCAGGTAACGTAAGCTCCGGCAGGGGAGATGTCAATCTTGCTACACGTATGTAAAGTGAAACGTGTATGAATCTAGTCAGACAGACGCCTTGCTAATACATTACATGATCTGTATTATAACTGTGTTGGTGAAATGCTGTGGATCTGTATCGGTTGACCCATTTCATTGTCATAGCACCTAGAGGTTAGACCCGAGACATTATCCAGAAAGTAACTGCAACTGACATGAAAAGTTCTGGTAAATCTTATTGGCCCCATTTGAACCATCTAAGGATTGTTAGGGTGGCCCCTCTCGCCACTCCCTGCTTGCTGCCTGTGCGTTTAATAGCACAGGCAGTGAGCTGGGAGTGAGAGGGAAGCGAGCGCTATGCTGACAGTTCGGCATTCGCTTCCCCTGGATAATCCAGGGGTGTATTACGACCTTAAGGGTGCGTTAACATGTTCAAGTTTTTAATTGCAATTATTGAATACACCTCTAGAATGACTTTGGAAACAGGAGGTGTCTCAGTTTTTCCTTTATACCTGGACTCCATATATAATCTGTTCTCGGCTTTGTTTTCCATAGTTGTAATTGGACATGTGAACACACCCTAACTATTACACCCATTGGCAACAACATTGAAATCTCAATCATAACTGGGACTATTGTCTGAACTGGGCCATAGACATTAGATGAGAAGAGGCAGATGGATAAACAACTGGTCTTTCATCTGTATCGCTGGCCAATTTCATCATCAATATGCCCTAGTTCAGACCAAACATCCAGGCCCCTGCAGTTCTACTGAACCTAAATAAGGCCGTGTTCACGTGCTAATAACAGGACCTTCATAGTAGATTTTGGCAAAACTCCCAAATAGGAAAGTTTAACATACAGCTCTATGGTGTCTGGTAAAATGCCCGGCACCATGACAGACATCTAACTGACATGACTGATATGACTGACATTTAACTAATTCAGCACCTTCATAAATGACAATGGCAAAGCAGAAAAACTCCTAATATTGATGTGAACAAGGCCTTAGATCACCATAGGGTTCTGTGAGGATCTAACTTCAGTTCAGTAGAACCCAAAAGAGTCAGGGGTGAAACTAGCCTAACCAAAATGGTCTATCCAGTCAGTCATATTGTTGGATACGTTTCCTAATATTTATAGTTTTTATCATTTTTTTTAACTTTTGAACCATTTTAAACTTTATAAAGCAACATCTTGGTTATAGATCTGTGTCGGTCTGAGTTTGAGTTTTAATATTTCTACCACTTCTAATAAACTCCCTCCCTCCAAAGCTATCCCCTCCTGTTCTTCAGTTTTTTTTTTAGATACCACTAGTGAACCTTATTTAGGCCTTCTTCATGCATAGTTCTGGGTGGATTTTTTGTGACTTGTATGCAACTTTTTGGGTGGCAATTATTTTTTTCATTCAAAATCTGTCTTTTTTGGTGTTTTACACTTCCTACAGAGGCGCCTATATAAAGACACCAGAAAAAGATGCCTGCCTATAGCTTGCTGAGAATTAGGCTATGTTCACATGTTGTCAGCCTATGATTTTGTGGGGAAAAGGTTGCTGTATTATCAGTGGATGGCCGCCTTTCCCTGTATTATCAATAGATGTCCGGGGTTATTAGGGACATAGCCAAAAACACACACACAAAGATACATTTCTTGAAGTGCTTGTATTCTGTCACTATTGGCTTGCGGCAAATCTGAATGCAGCGTTTTATGCTAAAAGAATAAAACTGGATAAACACCAAAACTAACACAGCAACCCCCCCCCCAAAAATAAAAAATAAAAATAAAATAAAATAGAAAAAACTAAAAAACATGGTGTGCATTTTTTCAACCAAACAAAAAGCACATCTACCAGATGTTTTCTGCATACTCTCGGGTTGCTTTACTTAGGGGTTATGCCATAGGCTTTTTATGGGGGAAAAAGACATTAAACAGATCCAAAGTTTTCTATCACTCTTTCTTCAAGGCATCTATGTATCCTACTATCGTCTATGTATCTATTAGTTAATCCTTTATCTATCTATCTATCTATCTATCTATCTATCTATCTATCTATCTATCTATCTATCTCTATCTATTTATCTGTTATCTATCTATCTATCTATCTATCTATCTATCTATCTATCTATGAGAAAACTGCATTCTATTCCTAAAGTTTTGCTGTAGAACAGTTTTAATTGTGAATTATTTAAAAGCCCAGGACTTACACTTATTTTACTGAACTCTTCCCTTTTTTAAAAACATTTGTAACTTATGATATTAAAAGGTAATACACAGGGCACATTTACACTATTTTATATATATATTTTTAAATATTTTTATTGCTTTTCCTTACTCAACATGGTCCAAATTCATTGGGGATCAGTTTTGTGTTTTGTTATGATATATTTCAACCTGATACTAATTTTAGGTTCCTAGGGGCTTATGCACTGTACAGTACCAATGCAGACTACATACTCTCCTCTAGAAGCAATCCTTTCTTACACTACTATATATATATATATATATATATATATATATATATATACACAGTATTGTATGATTTGCTCTGCTGGGTTTGTATGGAATTCAACTGGAAGAAAAAAACACTCCATGTACTTCCATGTGACATATAGACATACAGAGGAACACTTCTATGGAAACCAACCCATAATACAGCTGTGTGCATGACACTCAAGATATATATATATATATATATATATATATATATATATATATATATATATTTATTTTTTTATTTTTTATTTTATAAACACACACATAGATATGATCGCATACTAAAACATCAGGACCTGGATCTGTCAATAAAAACCCTCACTTTATGTATTTTTACCACCTTAAAAAGTGCAAACACTAATATGCCCCCAGCTAATATTACATAAAAAATAGTTATGCAAGTACGATTGATATGAATTCTGCTAAATACTGCCAATTTATACTCTTTACATCATCTATGAACGTAACCTAAAATAGTAATAACCGAAATATATACATTGACATGACAGTAATGTAACATATGAATGAATCTAAATATTAACATTTCTCTTAAAATAAGAGAGGTTACTAAGATATTATCATGTAAAGTCCTATCTCACTTCATATATCTGTGATTATAGTGATTAATAGTACATTACATTGCTTACTGCTTGTAATTGAAATCAACCACTTAAAAGAATTCCAAGAAAAAGTTGATCTCAGTAGATTGGAGTTTACTTTTCCTACCAACAGAGGTGGTAAAATGCAAAACAGATTTTCTCACTCAGCTGCCGAGCTCAGATTCCTTCCTTTTCTTTGATGTTCAAGCTGTTTGTGGGCGACAACTCGATACTAAGAACTGGGAGAAGTTATCTCTGGATTGTGTTTAAACCTTGTTTCCTGTAAAAATGCAAAAACTTTGCCTTTAATCTTATTTTTTCATTTATTGTTCACACGATATGTAGGATCAATGAGAACCATGCTTGTTCTACTGGGATGTTGGTCATCTTGTGACAAGATGGTGCAATGATGGGAGTGATTGTTCCTGCTATATATTGGTTGTAATTGACTGTTTTATTGAAGTCGGTCCTTTAATAACCATTAAAATTTGTACTATAGTATATACATATATAATATTATATTATTATAGTTTATAAAGTCCAGTTTAGGTCAGGTCTAATATATATATATATATATATATATATATTTTTTTTTTTGTAGACCGGACCTAAACAGGACAAGTGGTGCATAAAATTACATCAGGTTGCTCCCCCTACTCGCTGCTAGTTTTGTTTCTGTTTTTTTTTTTTTTTTTCTAAAAAAAATTGTTTTATTGGATGTAATATTTCAGTTTTACATCAGTAACTGTAAACCAAAATCAGGACTGGATCCAACTGAGATAACATGGTAGATTGGTTGAATACATTATTACAACTAAAATTAATTGCATACACTTAAAGGTGAAGGTAGCAATCCCAAGAATTACTTAAAGCCCCATTCAGTTGAAAGGGAAAGTCGTAGAATACGTAGCCTACTAATAATAACTCCTTTATTTATACAGTCTACTAGTCTGCCACATGTACACTCATCCCAAGGCTGAATGTTTTTTTTTTTTTGCAGTTTTGAGGTCAAAAGTGGTTAGAAAAAGAATGGACATATAAGTTAGATCTATTCCAGTGTTTGGCTTGCTTCAAAACATTTTCAGTCCCAAGTGTGATTCCAGCCTTTTGGGAAAACCTTGGATTTATCTTACAAATACGAATGTACGAAAAAGAAACAAGAATGCAGATGGCGTGTTCATATACCCAGCATGTATGTGTGTATATATATATATATATATATATATATATATATATATATATTTAGACATCAAACTAATTGATAATACATAGGAGTAAATAAACAAAGTATAAATGAGTATAATGAGTATAAACTATAGATTTCTCATCAGATATTCAGAAGCAGTAACACTGGTAGCAACTTCAATACAAAACCAAAGCGAGATGATTGCCGTCACCAAATCATTGCAGTCCCATGTAAAGAGATGCAGTAAAGCAGCTGTGTGACAGGATATCAGGCACAGGACTCAGTAAGAAGCCAGACCAGAAGCAGCAACATTCCTGGACACCTCCAAGCTCTTGAAGCTAAGCTGCATTGCATTACGTTTTCCTGCCAATAAGCATCCAGATATATAAAATGAGCGCTGATAGATTGCAGCAGTAAATATTCCAGTCTGACTAGAAAAGAATCCAGATTTATGGGGACAAAGAATGGATCAGACAATCCTGCAAAGTCAGTATTCCTAGAATGCCATCTTTAGGTGGCCTGAGCCATCCCATGGAGATTAGACCCCCCTACATCTACCTCCCACCGGCCAACCTCTTCAGGGGACCACGCCCCTCGCTCCAGCTAAGCTTGAAGGCTCAGACAGTCATTTTGATTAGAACAATACATGTCTTGAGAATAGAAATATTGAAGCAGTATGTCTTTTATTCTCCTGGAGACTGATCATTTGTGTCCATCATAGGGAGAGATCACAGATGGGATGACTTTATATTTGCCCTTTGAAGACATATATGTCAGCAGTGTGGATTTAGTTCTGTTCAAATGTATTTAAGGCCAGTCCCATGTAATGGAAAGTGTGGACTGATAACTCTTACATAATTTAATATGTACTATGACTTTACGCCTATATGGGAAGAGTTTGCGCACCATATTTATACTGATATATTAGTTGGGCGCTTATTAAACTTAGTTCTTATGGATAATAATAATAATAATAATATTTATTTGTACAATAGTAATTATTATTATTAATAAATAAAATAATAATAGTAGCTGTAATAAAAATAGTTTGAAGTAAAAACACCATAAAAACATTTAATAAACACCATATTTAAAACCACATTTAGAAGTATGGGGGATTTAATATCCCTATTACTATGCCTCCTATATGTCAAAGTTTGGCCTATTCATTTACTATTATTCTACAGTACTCAGGCGACACATTTTAAACACGTACATACAGGTTTTGGTGTCAAAAAGGGGTGTGGCTACAGTTTTTTTTTTTTAGCAAATTTACTAAAGAAAAATCTTATATCTGGTGTAATTTGTAGCTAAGGCTACATAAAAAAGGAAGAATATAAGTGTAAGTTATGCATTTAGCATGCAGATAGCAAAATACATAAGAAGACGCTACATTTGTGTTTACAAAAAAAAAAACACACTAAAAGAACACACACACACACACACAAAAAAAATACTCCACGCACTACGTGCTCACCATATTAGACACTCAGCAGTTAGTAATTCCTCAGGGTTTTTTTTACAAGCTAAATGCTAAAAATCTTTGTGTTAAGGAGGCTTAAATGTGTTTTTTAAGCTGTAGAATAAACAGTGGAGGCTTAGGGGACTAAACGCATTGTGCATTTTATATTCGGCTATGTTCACACAACGTCAAAAATATTAAAAAGGCGGCCGATTTTGCTATTTAACTGACTGCAATGGCAATGCATTGAAGTCAATGGAAAGTCGGACGTAAAATGCACACAATGTATTGAATAATAGACATTTTTACCGCAGACGTCAAAATAATGAACTTGATGTTCACACACAGTTTTTCTTTTCTCACCGTTCTTTCTACGTTTTTAGTATTAAATTCAATGGACTTTTCAATTAAGACACACCCAAAGGACAATTAGTAACCCCAAACTAGAACAATGTAGAAACACCAGTCATTGCACTAAGGGGAGGCCAGGCTGCTAAATGACGTTTGTTATTTTAGACTCAAAAAGACAGACATCATTTTAAACTGAGTGAAAAAAAGTTGTGGGAACATAGCCTGTGTGGGTTATAAAATGGTCTACAAATAAAGCATGTTTTCATTGTGTTTTTTTCACCTTATGTTTAGTTTTGAGAGTCAGTTCTTTCAAAATGCTGTATGTTCTATGGGGTCACTTTATTCAGGCATTTTCCCTTAGGTTTCCCTGTAGAAAGAAAATGCATAGTAAATAGAGATGAGTAAACCTCAACGAGATGGGTCAGGTGGTCTTTTTCAGCCAGCAATCTTCTGTTTCTGTGTTTCTACATCACAGCCATTATGGCAGACTTTCATGCTCATGTACTCCATGCTCCTAGGATAAATAGGCAAAAAGGACCCCTAAATGGGTCAATAGGCAGGTAGGTACATGATATATCCACTGCAAAGTTCTATGTTGACAACTCCTAAACTAGTTATAACAGAAATTTCTAAACTAGTTATTACAGAAATTTCCAAACTAGTTATAACAGGATCATGAGGAAAAAAAAAAGCGGGTAAAAACTGCTCACATACATTTACATATGTGTTTTTTGTAGCCATTTTTTAATCCTATAGAAGTCTATGGGAGGGTAAAAAAAAAATCTTTACTTGAATGCCAGTATTTCTTAACAGGTGTGAAATACCGTTCTTACTACATATAAGTAAATTTCTTCCTATGTGTATAAGGGGCTTAAATCACAATTTTAAAGTATTTTTTTTCTTCCAGAGTTTTTTTTCCATCAGTTCTTATATTTGTATGTTCCCTGCTACTTCCAGTTCAACATTGCAACAAGAAAAGGAAGTACCTTTATAATAGGTGGACGAGGCTCTATATAATAATGCCATGTAAGTATTAGGCAGCTGTGAATTGTGTAGTCTTGCTTTTAGATATACTATACTGTGTAACATCCCAAGTTTTAAAAACGTTTTTTTTTTAAATTATTGTTTCTTTTTTTTTTATAATGCCGTAATAACTAGTTTGGGAGTTTCTGTAATAACTAGTTCAGGAGTTGACACAATTGAACATTGCAATGGAAATGGAGTGTGAGCAGAAGCCTGCAGCAATGCCTGATGTGTTACTGGCTGAATAAAAGAACATTTCACTTGTGGAAGATCATGCTGTGTCTCTATGGATGGAACAAAGTCATGTGATGCAGACTAACTTACCTGGTATGGTCATGCTGGTCATTTGTACATATCTATCTATCTCCTATCTATTATCTATCTATCTATCTATCTATCTATCTATCTATCTATCTATCTATCTATCTATCTATCTCCTATCTATCTATCTATCTATCTATCTATACACGGATAAACCAGCAGCACTCCGTTCTCTTTAAATTCAAATAAACGTGATTTCTTCCATTACAAGTGCCACTTGTAATGGAATAAATCACGTTTATTTGAATTTAAAGAGAACGGAGTGCTGCTGGTTTATCCGTGTATGTACTGCAGTGGACCCTAGTCTACGGTCCAACCCGCTGGCACCACATATCACCTGAAGTAGGGCTGCTCTCATCCTTTGAATATCTATCTATCTATCTATCTATCTATCTCCTATCTATCTATCTATCTATCTATCTATCTATCTGTCTGTCTATCTATCTATCTCCTATCTATCTATCTATCTATCTATCTCCTATCTATCTATCTATCTATCTATCTATCTATCTATCTCCTATCTATCTATCTATCTATCTATCTATCTATCTATCTATCTCCTATCTATCTATCTATCTATCTATCTATCTATCTATCTATCTATTATCTATCTATCTATCTATCTATCTATCTATCTATCTATCTATCTATCCCAATGTATTCCACAGCACAACGGATAGATTTCAAAACGTGAAGAATTAATTCCATCAAAGGTGATAATATAACATCGCACAGCACAGCAAAGCTCAAATAGTGCGACGTTTCGACATTCTCAACGCTGACCTTCTCAAGCACGGGTTGAGACCGTCGAAACGTCACACTATTTAAGCTTTGCTGTGCTGCACGATGTTATATTATCACCTTTGATGGAATTAATTCTTCACGTTTTTAAATCTATCGGTTGTGCCGTGGAATACATTGGGATATTCAGCTGAGTCCGTGGTCAGGACTTGTCCACAGGCACCGGGCCATCACCTCGACTGTTGGAGTGCTGCTCTTCCGATTATCTTGTGCTATCTATCTATCTATCTATCTATCTATCTATCTATCTATCTCCTATCTATCTATCTATCTCTCTCTCTATCTATCTATCTCCTATCTATCTATCTATCTATCTATCTATCTATCTATCTCTTTATCTATCTATCTATCTATCTATCTATCTATCTATCTATCTATCTACCTATCTATCTATCTATTTCCTATCTATTTTCTATCATCTATCTATCTATCTATCTATCTATCTATTTATCTATCTCCTATCTATTATCTATCTATCTATCTATCTATCTATCTATCTATCTTTTTTTTCAACATAAGCAGTTTAGATACAGTCCCTAATGGACAAGCATGGTTTAGAGCAGGAATGGGGAACCTTCTTCCCTCCAGCTGTTGCAATACTCCAGTCCCCATCATGCATTGGCTGTCCAGGCATGATGGGAATTGCAGTTTTGTAGCAGCTGGAGGGTTCGGAGGTTCCCCATTTCTGATTTAGAGGAAAGATCACAAATTATTATATTATATTATAGAGGAAAGATCAAATTATTGCTAATTTGCAATATAGTTTTTCTCTGTGTTGGTTCCACTCCTGGTTTTGGGTTAAAATACTGACACTAATACTGACCAAAATACTCCATGTGAACCCAGCCTAAGCATATAACATCTGCAGGATGTCCCTCCCCATTCCTATGCAGAGAATGCAGCTATTCTGTATCTCTGGCCATTGCAGGAGTCACCCAGAGCTGCAGGGCTGGCCCTAGAGCTGACGTCAGCCAGGCACTGCCTCCCTTCATTGTGTTCTTCTCTACTGGCTGCTCCCTGACCAATAGTGAAACGGAGTTCGAAGGATGCAAATATCTCAGAGTCACATGGAAATGTCCTTACGACTATTGGTCAAAAGTGGAGCCAATAAGAAACTCCTTCTCAGATGTCACTGAATGTATTCAAGACGTCCATTGCATCACAGGCTATTTACATAGTGGGAGGGCAGAGGCTTCTGATTGCCTGAACCAACGCTCCACCCTGGGGGCGGCTAATCCGAGGGAATGCTAAGCCCTGCTGCCTTCCTGAGTCTTCTCAGTCACTCCCCATAGTGTTCATTGTCTTCTTGTGTGGTCTGTCAATTTACGGAGCACAAGATGCTTTCAACAGTTACTTTCCCTGTAGTATAACTATTAGCCTCTGTATTGTGCGATGGCCTTGAGTGAACATCTGGAGGACATCAGATCATGCATAGGGTGATCTCAGCCAGTGGCACACAATGTGCACATAGAGCCACCATGGTCTATTCTATCACTAGTAGTTGGATATATTTTGTTACCGTGTAACTGATCGGAACCCCAGAATATTTAGATTTCTATCCGTTTTTAAATCTGTCATCAAACATGACAGATCTGTAAAAATTTGTTCAGCCGACTTTCCACTGATTATGGCGCTGTAATTCTCCGCATAGGAGTAGGGATTGTATTGTATCATATTTCATGCAGGGAAATAAATATCCACTGTTTTTTCTTTTTAGTGTTTTTGTTTTTTTTTGTGAAAAATATGATACTTTCTGATGTTTTTCATTGTGTCTTTTTGTTTATTATTTTTTCTACTTGTACTGTTTGTTTTACATTTATACCTAGAGGATTTTGAAAAAAAAAGTGCAAAAAAAAAAAAAAAAGCCATCAAAACAAGAAAGCAAAGTATTCAATAGTATATTGTTAGTCATTTTAGTTAAAACCGGGAGTGGGTGTAAAACAAAGAAAGTCTAGGATCATACCAAGTAAAAATGATGGCCGTCTTTCATAATAACGACCATCTTTGCGCAAATAATGGACGTTATTTTTTAAATAACAGACGTTATTAAAATCACAGCAGTTGCTATGACAGACAGCCGTCATTTTTACATAGTGTGAACCCAGCTAAAGGATATGTTCACACAACGTTTTTTGAGCTCTGCTTAAAATGATGTCCGCCATTTTGAGTATAACATAACGTACGTCATTTAGCAGCCTGGCCTCACCTTAGTGCAATAACTGGTGTTTGTATTTGGGGTTACTAATTGCCCTTCGGATGCGGCTTAATTGAAGTCCATTGAATTTAATAGTAAAAACAAAGAAAGAACGGTTAAAAAAAAAACTGCATGTAAACAACTATTAAAAAACGTCCGCTGTTTGCAAAAGACATCCGAAAATAATGATCATGTTTATTATTTTGACGTCCGCAGTAAAAACGTCTGTTATTCAATACATTGTGTGCATTGGACCTCCTTCTTTCCATTGACTTAGTCAGTTAAAAATGCATGAAAGAAACATATAAAAAAACATATTACTGACAGGAATAGTGACCAAAATACCATGTGTGAACATAGCCCAAAAAATAAAATTACTGTGCATGAATATATAGGACATATACCGATTAATAGATCAAAAGTTGACTTGGTAATTTGTATTTAAAACCAAGTGATGACAAAGAGGGAAACACATTGAAAATGGAAATAGAGGTCAAATCTGAACAGACCAATGATTATCATTATTGCAGAAAGGATCCAGCACCTCGGGGGGGAAAAGTTCAGCAAATTCTTTATATAAAACTGACACATTTCGATCAAAAGATCTTCATCATAGGGGGTCGATGGTTATCATTATTATTTGCGTTACAGGATTAACTTTTTTGTGTTTGCTCTTCTGTAATTTTGCAGAAATACTGATGTAATAAAACAGAGAAAACACAGGTGAGCAACACAAAAATGGAAAAAAAAATGGATTTCTAATTTTAAATAATTGATTACTGGTAAAAACCAAAAACATGAAGCCGCACTTATATCATAACACTCCAAAAAATGGAAATGTGAAAAAAAACAGCTGCATAATTTTTTCATTAAAAAATATACAACATATGTTGGAATGAGCCTTCATTTTAATTTTATTATATTTACACACATTTATAAACAACATAACTAAAGATGGGATCATCGTCATTATCATAAAGCAGAATCTCCTATTCATTTCAATGGGCTACAAACATATATAATGTAATATAAAATATAATCATTCATATTGATAGATTACGCATCGCTTGTTCAACCTTTGAATTAATGAATAAAAATATAAGAAGGAAGATAAAAAGGAACATGACGTCCTATTGTTTCTGTGAATTCAGCCTTTGCACTACAATTATGGCTCTATGCAATTATTTATGTTCATATTACATGTAATAGCGGGGCATATTATACCATTTACTTGATATAATTATCTGCCAGTAGTAAGGGTGCAACATGCCACATTTAGTACATGTATGTAGATATGCATCTAATTTTATGCAGATTAGATATAATATAATTTTAATGAATAATTTTGTCTGTGAATTACAGAAATCATTACATCTTATTTAAGAGCAATTAATTATAATTATATTTGAGCACAGTTTTCTACACACACACACACACACACACACACACACATCTTTATCTATCTATCTGCCTTTAAATGAATGTAGCATCATTGTTCTGCATTTTCATCTTTTGTCATATCGACAATGATAAATACCTGGTGTTTGTACATTATTCTAGTTTGGGTAACTAATTTCCCTTTGAGTGCGGCTTAATTGAAAAGTCAATTGAATTTAATAGTAAAAACGGAAAAAGAACGGTGGAAAAAGGAAAACTGTGTGAACTACTAATAATAAACGTCCGCTGTTTGCAAAAGACGTCCGAAAATAATGATCATGTTCATTATTTTGATGTCCGCTGCAAAAACGTCCGTTATTCAATACACTGTGTGCATTGGATGTCCGTCTTCCCATTGACTTCAATACATTGCCATTGCAGTCAGTTAAATCGCGGCAAAAACGAAATATGAAAATCGTCTGCTTTTTCTCTATTTTTGACGTTGTGTGAACATAGCCTATAGGTACTGCACATATTTATTCGTAATCAGTAATTCTTTTCTGTACCAAACTTTAATAATAATGATCATGAAAATTATTAATGGTCATTATACAAAACTGCCATTTTTTGCCTAAAAATACATTGTGGGAGCATAGACTTATAATGTTATTATATAATGGTTTTCATTACCAACATATCAGTCATTTATTGCCAAAAAAACAGCCCATTGACTTTAAATCTTAATTAAAATAAATAAAATAATGGACCAATGAATGGGTTAAAAGTAAACCTGGGTTCTAGAAAATGAATTTAACTGCTGAGCAAGATTAAGGAGCTCATTCTGTACATCCTGTTTCCTTTTTATTGTAATCTATTATTATTCTTATTATTACTATGGTATGTTGTATTGTTGCTATCATTATTCTTATTACTACTATGGTATGTTGTATTGTTACTATCATTATTCTTATTACTACTATGGTATGTTGTATTGTTACTATCATTATTCTTATTACTACTATGGTATGTTGTATTGTTACTATCATTATTCTTATTACTACTATGGTATGTTGTATTGTTACTATCATTATTCTTATTACTACTATGGTATGTTGTATTGTTACTATTATTATTATTAGCATCATTATTGAAAACATTGTTTTTAAATAATAACATAAATCTATTTTTTTAATTTATATATGTATGAACAATGTTGAATTTTATATTAATACAATTTTAAATTATTATTATTATTTATAATAATAATAATAATAATAATAGTAACTGTATGTTTAAATTAATTATATAATTTGCTGCTAAATATACAACAATAATAATAATAATAATAATAATAATAATAATAACCATCATCATCATCATCATCAATATTCTAAGCCTATTTTAAAGTTAAAGGCTTAATTATTGAAATTGGTTATTTTTCCCAACTTTTCAAAGGTATGCTGTTTCAATCTCGCTTTTCTTTATTTTTTGTCAGCCCCCCAAAAAGCTTTATAATAGCAAAACAATTAAACATTCATACAACCTGTGCTTTGATATAATATGTAAATTAGACAGATACATGTATGGTGGAAAAATTGTAGCGCTGAAGCAGTAATCATGAGATCAGGCAATTTTTTTCTTCCTTTCCATAAACTTTATTGAAGAATTCTATAGCTTCTCTATAGCCTATAGACACAACTGATAACAGAGAACAATAGGCTGAACTCAATGAATCTGGATGAAAAACACGTGTGGATTCCTGCGCCTTTAAATGGGAAACGTAGTACAGTAAGAGCGTGACAAGGCTTGTGCACATCTGAATCCATCCCCCTGTCTTTGACCTTGGAATCTGACTGACACATCTTTGCCCGGCATGAGACACTGTTATAATCAAGCTGCGACAGATACTGCGACTCTTTACTGGAAGTAACTTGGATGACTTGTTTAGGCGAAGCCATGCCATCATAAAAGCCGCAGCAAAAAGTAGCACAGGTGTAATTTGTGCAGGTTCTTCATTCTCAGCATTCCCTCCTACAGCCAGCGGGGATGAGCTGAGGGGATTGCTCGGCTCACACCTCCACTTCTTATCGGCTCCTATTTCCCTGCTTGTCAGCTCATGTACTTGTGAGTCTTCTGCCTACAGATAGGAAAATGAGATTGTCCATGTGACTCCATCAACACCTATGAATGTATAAATTATGTGGCAGCCAGACAGTTTAACTATTGTACTATCAGCAGAATTGGTGACACTATATATATTTTATTATGTACGTGTGCTGTACACGTCTGTAATGCTCATTACTCATAGCCTTCTATACTGTACCTCCATGTGCTTCCTATTTATTTCTTAGGGATTCAGAAAGCATCCATATAGAAAATAACTTGTACAATGATCTGTAACATGCCATATCTTTAAGAGATTCAAGTTCTTGCATATAATAGACTATGTTCACACGACGTTTAACATCGTCCGTTGCTATGCATTCAGAACGTTCCTGCAGCCAATAACATTGATTTTTTTCAATTAACCGTTCACTGCAATGTAAAGTGCGGCCGCGGCTGCACTTTAGATTGTGTGAACAGCAGGTACATTATTTTATTGCCCATTCTAAAGAACAGGCGCTAAAATAACAATGTGTGACCCTACAGTAAAGAACGGACGCTTATTTCATTGCAATCAGCGCCCGTTCTTTACATAAAAGAATGAAGTGTGAACATAGCCATAGGCTATGTTCACACAACGTTTTTTCAGCTCAGTTTAAAATGACGTCCGTCATTTTGAGTCTAAAAAAACGGACGTCATTTAGCAGCCTGGCCTCCCCTTAGTGCAATGATTGGTAAACTAATTGGCCTTTGGGTGTGGCTTAATTGAAAAGTCCATTCAGTTTAATAGCAAAAGAACGGTGATAAAAGAAAAACTGTGTGTGAACAACTAATTAAAAACGTCCGCTGTTTGCAAAAGATGTCCAAAAAAAATTATCATGTTCATTATTTTGACGCCTGCTGTAAAAACGTCAGTTATTCAATGCATTGTGCGCATTGGAGGTCCGTCTTACCATTGACTTCAATGCTTTGCCATTGCAGTCAGTTAAATCGCAGCAAAAACTGAGTGTTTTTTTAAATATAAAAATTGGCCGCCTTTTCTCTATTTTTGACGTCGTGTGAACATGGCTTATAGAATAACCCATGAATGTATACAACTGTTCAAATAATGAACATGCTTATTATTTACCATCTGCTTTTTCAAAAGAAAGCTGTTTTTTCACCTGTTCACGCAAAATTAAAACAATAGTTTGATTTTTTTTTTCTTGTGTGTGAACACAGCCTCAGATTTTCCTTTTTGCTTTGCATGTGACACATGACATCATCCATTAGCTTGCCACTCAGTGTTTTAGTCTTCATGTTCTCCAGCATGGGTCTCCAAACTGTGGCCCTCCAGCTGTTGCGAAACTACAACTCCCATCATGCCTGGACAGCTAAAGCTTTGGAGTTGACTGTCCAGGCATGATGGGAAATGTAGTTTTGCAACAGCTGGAGGGCCGCAGTTTGGAGACCCATTGCATATGACATCATTAGTCACCGGATTAAGGAACCCATAAAAGAAAAATCATATATACTCTTTACGGGAACCCATCCTACAAATAACCATGCCATCCTATCCGGGCCAGCATTTCCTCTGACTATCTCCAGCATCTTACAGAACCCAGCGTGCCTAATAGTATAATTCACCTTTATGAGCAAATCAGCTCCCAGCGTAATCCAGGTTTATATTACCCCTGTAAGGCCAGAGAGCAGGAGACCACATAGCAGTATGTCACACACAGTCAGAGGATAGAGGGGACACACCGGGGGAAGGGGATCTGATAAGCTGCTCTGTATAATGCACAGGGCTTCACACAGTGTAACGTTACTTACAGCACATCGGTGTTAGGTTTACTAGATACACTTACGGAAAGGAAGTGTATGATCTGCGTGTCCTACACATTTACAGGCCTTACTTCCTGGCTGTCAAAGATTTATAGTAGTCACTGACTACACAGTAGGTTCAGATTTAACCCTCTTGATACCAAAATGTTGTATATTGTTGGTCATGGTTACATTGTGACTATCGTGTGAAAGCATCAAACGGCTCTGACATCATCACGTTGTGTTCACATTAATCAGAAGAGCTTAGAACTTTGTCCCTTGCAGGCAGGTCCTTGGCAGATCTTATAGGTATCGGCTGGATGCTATACACTTATTATAATGCACATTCATTGTTATAGTCACTCACCAGGGAACAAGATCTGAGATATCAGCTCTCCTCTTATAGATTTACATTGGGCTAGCAAGTTCTTTATTACGGAAAGGACTATAATCAGTAATGAAAAGTAAATATTAGAGGTATTTTATAGGTCAGCAATGTAAATCGATATACTGTAGCATGTATTAGATAAGAAGAAGATGAAGTATGAAATTAAGTCTATGTAAATAGAAATGCCAGCTTACCGCTCCCTGCGTCTTCGGTTCTGCACAATTCTACTTCAATAAGGTTTATGGCAATGCATAAGAACCAATAATGATCCAACAATGTTTCAGAAGATGGAATAATTTTCAGCTTATTTGCTATGAATCACCAACTTGTGCACTCCAAAACACATCCCGAAATGCGTTAACGTTATCTGGGAGCTGTGTTTTGGAGTGTACACATTGTTGATTAATAGCAAATAAACTGGGAATTATTCCGTAACATTGCTTGATCATCATTTGTTCATGAGTATGAAATTAACCCTTGTTTGTATATGAAACAGGAAACAAATTCTTATTTGTCGGCTGATTGCATCTTTTATGCTGACCTAATAATGACCACTAGTCGGCAGCACATCTCCCCCACACAATGATGGAAATTAAGGGCTATATGAATGATCCAGGGAACATCCTTGTGGGCCTGGCACTAAAATTAAAGGGGTACTCCAGTGGGGGGGGGCATTTTTTTGCTGGGACCGCGGAGGGGGTGGCTGAGGGGGCGCTGGGTCCCGCATTGTGGCGCTTCGGTCCCTGGTTCCCGGACGCTTCCTGGTGTTTGATGCGGGCCCGAGACGATACGAGACGGATCCTGCCTCCGCCAGTAAATGGCTGAGTGGACCTCAGGCGTCACGTCTCGGGCCCACGTCAGACACCAGGAAGCGGCCGGGAACCTGGGACGGGAGCGCCGCGAGGCGGGACCTGCTGATGGAAATGGGGAGGTGAGTGGACGTCGTTTCCCTCAGCCACCTCCTCCCCGGTCCCAGGAAAAAATGCCCCCGCTGAAGTACCCCTTTAAATGAGCTGTGTAATGGCTTCTTAAGACTGGAAGACTACTGAGTATGAGGGAGCTTAAGCAACAGCTTTTTTAATGTACAGAGATGCAGGAAATGTATCTATTAACAGCAAATAGATCAATAAATGCATCAAATACAGGTTCATATCTGTTTTCAATGGTAATCTGCTACTTTTAGAAGTTCAGTACTAATACGCCACCTGCTGGTGAAGTTTCATCATATCAGGTATTATATGCATAATACATGAACACTGTCCCTTTAAAATTTCTTTGACATGTCCAAAGTTTTGATGGGTGGGGGTTTGGGTGTTTAGCCCCCCCACTGATTGTTAGAACCAGTTAAGAGAAGCACTTGCTAAGTGCATTGTCTCCTTGCATCAGAAGGTGAGGTTCTATATAATGGTATGGGGTTGTCTCCCCCAGCTAGACCATGCGACAGTGAGAGAATTGCTTAGCTGTGTGCTTCTCCCTGACCTTAGCAGTCGTGTACACTACATGAAATCTTCACCACTGATGTCAGTGATTTGCTGCAGTGGTCACATAGATTGTAGTATCGGTCCTATTAGACAAAGCGATTTTTCTTTTTTGACGAATAATGGTAAATAGTTGCAAACGTGTTGGGAACAAACTGAAATCATTCGCCATAACACACAGAACGATAGTCGTTAGTTATGATCGTTACTACCAACTTTTAGATTAGCGACTGATTAAATTAAAGATTTTATGGTCACCTTAAAAAATATTTGTATATGAATAATTAAATAATGGTTAATTTTTTTCCAACCCTCCTGGACAACCCCTTTTTAATAAACAATTTTTTTTTCTTAGTTGTCTTATTGGCACAGGGTCCTGTAATGTGTAACTTGTAACTTTATTAGGTATTTGAAGTTTTTACAAGCCCAGCCAGTGGAGCACAGACAGCAGCAACATGTGACTTTACTATCCACCCAAACAAGGAGGGTAAAGAGGCTTGGGATAGGTTGGCTCTCTGATGATGTCACCCATCCGGCTTTGATTGACAGCAGATGTGTAGAGAAGGAGAAGTGTGTCTGTGGCCGAGCTCCATGTGCGTCCGTGTAGACTGCTGACACAGGGCTCTGTGCCACTGACAGGAAGGACGGTCACCGGCAGCCAAAAACAACCCGGGCAAACAATTATTAGAAGCATATTGTGGGCAAAGCAGGAGCAGCTGTAGCTGTAGGGGGAAGTGTGATGTAGGCAATGGTAGCTTGTCCCTGCAGCTCACCTCACACACACACACAAATTACCATATGTTCCACCAAGATATGAGTCTCCGAGTACTGCAAGGCTTCCTTCTACCAGATCATAAAGAATCCTTACTCCAACAGGGTAGTGCTGTGTGGGGAGGAAGAGCTTTGATCACTCCCAAGTGCTGAAACAATGTTCACTTCCTCCGCATAAATCTCCTGTCTCGGCCCCAGCCAAATTGTGCAATTTGTGGTCTCTCACAAATGGCTGCCCCCAAATATATATTACATTATTTACCATTGTAGGCCCAGGTATAAGAGGGGCCCGTGTAAAGTTAAGTGCTGATGAACTGTGCAAATAACATCATACAGGAGCTTTACACAGGCCCCGTGTTCTCCATTAATTCAATCATAACACAAGGGAAGAGTTTACAGGCTGCAAATCCATAAATTGTGGTTATTCCCCCTTTTATGATTTCTCCCTTAAATCTTGATTATATTACTTTGTTATGAGGTGAAAAAAACAGAAGTCCGGAGATTTTATTTGCCTTGCAGATTAAATTCAATTACATAATGTAGAGGCCGATTTATATTTCCCCATCGTTTCTTTTATAGGCCGCCGCTTATAAATGGGGGTTCCGGTAACTTTGTGGAAAGTTGACAAAACTTGAAAAAAAGTTAGAGTGGAAAAGATGAAATAAAATTAATCTATGTGCTGATATATACAATGACAACCCAATAATAGGTTAATACTGACAGTAAAAAAATGATTTCATTAAAGTATGACTTCATTTTCTATCATTAAACAAGTTATGGTTATTAGTAGGAGTCTAAATTATATATATATATATATATATATATATATATACATAATGCTAAAGGGAACAATAATAATATTACTGCTAATAAAAAATAATCTTCATCTTTCAAAAATAACAGCAACTTGCTTTATGGCTGGACATTTTTAATACGTCATTTAAAATTCCATATGTAACGTTATAACCATCAATTTTATTAGGATTATTATTATTTTTATTATTGCTTCTTTGCAGTTGTTATGATGAAAAATTATTCTATTTAAAAATATGATTATTTAATTATTATTTCTAACTGCCCCAATTATATTATAGATCAAAAAACATGAACAAATTAGGGGCCAGAAATCTATTTAATCAATTAAATCTATAATACATTGAATCTATTAATACATTTATTTTACTGTTATTCATGGCATGCTAGGGATATATATATATATATATATATATAAAACTATTTGGTCGTTTAAAAAAATTGTATTTCTATTTAAAATTCCAATAAAACTAAATTATTTGAATATTACAATTAAATATATGAATTCTAATTTGAAAAAAAATTAAGTATTTAAAAAATGAAAAGAAAAATAAATAAGTTTGAAAAAGAGAGTGAGCATATGTATTTGAATGTGACTTTGATTGTGTAGGAAGCCTGGTTACTCTCTGCACGTTGCTTCCTCTTCAGTGATACGCTGCATGTCTGTATAGTGGGCTTTATTAGGTCTCCTATACTTTCTATGGCTACACAGTGCCTGCTCCGTGGTTAGACACACACTGACAGCTCATGCACTGCTGAGCCTTAGTATGCAAATTTTCTCTGATTGACAGCTGTGCTGATACCCAATCACGTCCCTGCATAACACTGATTGGTTTCCAGCTCAATGACTTAGGATGTGACGTGTCAGTGCAACGTTAGCCAATGAAATCCCACATGTAAATTGCAGTGGGTCGTACTTGTGACATCAGAGGGAGGGGTTAACATGGAGTATTCTAGCTCCCTCCAGTGTTCACTTATCCTATTTACATGTCTGCTTTGAAATCACCTTTTCTCTTTTATGCTTTAGAAGACAAATGTCTTTTTTCTGCAGATGTTGATTTTTTTTTTATTTTTATTACAAAATTTTTTGTTTTTTGTTGTTTATTAAAAGATTGGAAATTGTGGGTTTTCTTTAGGTTAATTCACTGAAAACAATATCAGAATCCAGCTATTTGAATCTCAAATAGAATAGAAGCAGATGCTTGCAATTTACAAGACTGTCACACAGGGGCGCAAAAACTCGCTGTTGGACCACACATGCGATAATTTCCCAAACATAAACTCTCCGTAAAATAAACTTTTTAACAAACTGTTCTATAAAAAAATACATTTTTTATCTATAGATTTATCTATCATCTATCTATATAGTTATCAAATGATAATAATTATAGCTACCTAGCTACTTTAGTTATCTATGTATTTCTAATGGAAACTGCGTATCATCTATGTGCATTATTATATAAGTGTTCATATGGATAATGAATATTCCTAGGGGAAACAGCCTGATGTACGTCTCCATATAATTATGTATTTCATTACAGCTAATATCATTGGAATTTGTGTCGCTGACATCCAAAAACATAGTAAAATGTAACTTTCATTTTCTTTTTCAGCTGTTCCTCATACTGTCGCCTTCCTCTCAATCCTCAACAATAACACTTTACAGCAATCATAAAAGGACATATAAATAAAGGCCCTGCAGGGATTTGATCGGTGGTTATGTTATGGCTCGTATGTAATGGCCGTATAATTTAATGCTCCATTATGTCTTTATCTTCCGCACATCTCACTCTTGATTATGACCTGCTATTTATTTGCACAATATAAAACAAGTATCTTCATATTAGTAATTAAAATGGTTGTTAACATGGGAAAGACGAGGGCTCGGAAGCATTTGTTGGCGTTATGAGCCCAGGGAGAGAGGTGCTTTGTTCTTTTGCTGATCACTGCTATTTACACACTCTCCAATGACTTTCTGCACACAAAAGAAGGAATTCCACAGCATGAAATTAGAAACTTTTTTTTTTTTTTGCCAACCAGTCTTTCCAACATAATCTCTGCAGAAAACTATGGCCTCTTAATTTACCAAATGCTGAAAAGTAGCAGATGTAATTTTTGCCTACCAAAGGTTTAATTAGACAAAACTCTTTTTGAAGTACAACATTTTTTTTTCCACACTAGATCCAGGACTTCTTTGCTGAAATGTATTCAGCTCCCTAACTATGGTCACTTTCACGTGGTATTTTTTTGGTCAGTATTAATTATCGGTATTAATCAGTCGATCCAAAACTTAAAAGAGGTGTACATCTAATATGTCTGTGTAGGTAACGCTCCTGATTTTAGCTGGAATAATAACAGTGAAAAAGTGACTACAGAAATACAAGTGCTCCGTAATTATGAGGACTGCTTAAAAACAAATAATAAAAAAAACTAATTTTCCATTGTTATTTTTGATCAGCTCCAGGATAATTATTGTTATAAGTAATGTAAATGTATAATAAATATAAATAACATAAATGTTAAATATTTTTCGCGCTATTTTTAAATACTTATAGAATCTTATCATGGGGGCTTAGTTTCTTGATCCTTGCATTAGATTTTTTTTTTCCTGTTTTTAAATAGTTATAAGATATAATTCACTAATCAGAAAGAGAACAATTTAAGGGACAATTTTATGTGTGTATATATATATATATATATAATTTTCTGTTTGAGTCTTCCTTATCTCCATACACAAAAAATACAGCTTTTTTTCAAAATCACTGCATTGTTATAATCATCACAGGCCATTAATTTTGGAAGAAAAGCAGAGAAATAAATGGTTAATTATGATGTTTTATATAATTGAGTAATACATGTAATTAGAGTGTGTATGTATATGTGGGGGTGGGGTGGGTGGCTTTAATAAGTGAATGGACATTTGAGGTTAAAATCTAAAAAAAAATACTCTGAGCAGCAGTGTATTTGATTGTGTGTGAAACTAAAATAGTCTACATTATATCCATCAATGTATCATCCATTATCTATCTAATATATATATATATATATATATATATATATATATATATATATATATATATATATATATATATATTTCAGCCCTGCTGTTACCTGTTCACTTCTATTTTTTAATTTCCTCCAGCTTTCTCATAGAGTTCCACCCTGTTTTCCCTCCCCCCAGCCCCCACCACCACACTTCTCTTTCTCCACCTCTTTCAGTCCCCAGAGATATATTTGCTGTTAGCTCTCACACTAATCCCGACCCTCTTTGCGAGCAGACTGATGCCTAGCAGGCTACCTTCTGACGATTGACATGGTTTGCAAGGTCTATGGCCTAACATATATCGAATTTCAGCCGCCTGGCTAGTTTCCAGAAGCTTGTGACATGCACCCTTGTAAATCATCAGTAAAATGTTTGGAAAGAAAGAGAATGTAACCCATTGAACACTACAGGAGTGATCCACTAATTGCTACACAGTTACCTTCACTACCACTTAAATCTTATTACAATTATAACCAGTTGTTTATGAAACATTAAACATGTATCTGAATATATGCCGGTACCGGACCTGACACTACGACATGATGGAGACCACTAGTACATCACTGTGAGACCTGACCTAACCCATTCAGCTTATTGATAGTAACTGAACGTAATTGCACAATTAGTTGAAAAAATTTAACAAATACTAAAAATTAAGGCAAATACACTAAAAATACTAAAATGTAAAATCTATCTATCTTTTTATCTATCCGTCTGTCTATCTACCCATCTTATATCTATCTATTTATTTATCTTTTTATTTATCTATCTATCTATCTATCTAAATAAGACAAGAGGACGGCACTCCAATAGTATGAAAGTGATGATTTATTCACCCAATCACGTACAGCGACGTTTCGACTCTAACCTGAGTCTTTTTCAAGCTTGAAAAAGACTCAGGTTAGAGTCGAAACGTCGCTGTACGTGATTGGGTGAATAAATCATCACCTTCATACTATTGGAGTGCCGTCCTCTCGTCTTATTTGGATATCCAGTGAAGCCGCTGGGATCGACTTCTATTGGGACGTGCACCCACCAGCTTAAAGCTATTTTGACTTGAAGCCAGCAAAGTGCCGTCCAACCCTCTGTTTTGTATCTATCTATCTATCTATCTATCTATCTATCTATCTATCTATCTATCTATTATCTATCTATCTATCTATTATCTATCTCCTATCTATCTATTATCTATCTATCTATCTATCTACTATCTATCTATCTATCCATCTATCTATCTCCTATCTATCTATCTATCTATCTATCCATCTATCTATCTACCCACCCATCTTCTATCTATCTATCTATCTATCTATCTATCTATCTATCTATCTATCTATCCATCTATCTACCCACCCATCTTCTATCTATCTATCTATCTATCTATCTATCTATCTATCTATCTATCTATCTATCTGTCTATTTTATTGCTGTTTTTAACAAAGGCAGGGTTATAATTTCCCCTTTTCTCGTGCAGAACTTTCTTCCAGGTAGGGTCTTTGGGTTTTGTTCCAGTCTAAGATGTTAAATGTTAAATACTTCAATGTTAACAATAAAGTCATCTATTTTATAATGTAGACCAACTTAACAAAAATCACATCTGATTGCTACATTGTTGAGCAGTAAACTATTTTCACAGTAAAAAAAAAAAAGCAAAATATTTAAAAAATGAAATAAAAAATAAAAAATAAAAAAATACATGGATGCTGACACTAGGGGGCACCCAAACACAATGCCTGCAAAATGACTTTGTGACCACAGCTTTGCAACTGGAACATTTTATATGTGATTATATGTTTTTTAATGTTATATATTTTAAAAGTATAAAAGGCGAAAGAAAGTATTTCTTTAAATTGGTTAATTTGATTACAAGAATTACACCAAATTGATTCTGTTGGCGATTTTGGAATTGAATTATGGCATGTGCCAATACATCCTTGGCAGCGAATACCTAGTTTCCTTTAATAAACATGTTTTCTTCATTTTCACCCTATAAACGGACACATTTTCGGAGTACAATGGATTCATACATTTACAAGCCAGTCTATACAAGGAATTAACACTCTCACAGGGCAGTAAAAACAGCTCAGAGGAAGTTTAGCCTGTGCTGGTTCAAATCCCACACAAAATGCTTGTAGTGAATTGAAGACATCACAATCGAGTAGTTATTAATAAGAAGTTCAGATGGCTTCTAATTACTGCGGCCATTAAAAAAACCAGATGTTTGTTAGGACACAAATAGAACCACACAGGACCAAAGCTAATAAATGGCTAAAAACCTATATAAGTGTTTCAGGGCCAGTGAAATATGTTTATATTGTACTAGTGTTATTTTACTTAGAAGAATGTGATATATCTGTCTATGCATCCAAGTATAATTCCATATCTGTTTATCTGGCTATCTATTCCTAACTGTGATTCTCTATCTATCTATTACTCCATTATCTGTATCTATCAGCTGTATAGTTTTATCTATCTATCTATCTATCTATCTATCTATCTATCTATCTATCTATCCATCTATCTAATCATCTTTCTTTCATAAGTGAGGGCTGAACAATTGTTTGGCCTTCAGTTATCTCTCCTGCCTCCCGCCCATCCTCCCCCATACATAGAAACGATCGGCATGGCTGAGCATTCCTGTGTTCTCTATGAGGAGGGGAGGGGTAAGCCTCTGGCTGCAGCTTATCACTCCTAAAACAAAATAAAAAAAATGGAAAATCACACCTGACCTCTATTACCACCGACATCAGTCAGGAGAACACCGTACACCTTAGATTGATTTTCTGGAAGCGGCGGGTGTGGTCGATTAAAGTCTAACGTGTATGGGGACCTATGATCATATGCCTATCAATCTATCTATTTATTATCTATATCTATTTATCTATCTATCTATCTATCCAACTATTTCTAAGTATTATCCTCTCTCTAATTTCTATCTATCTATCTATCTATCTATCTATCTATCTATCTATCTATCTATCCAACTATTTCTAAGTATTATCCTCTCTCTAATTTCTATCTATCTATCTATCTATCTATCTATCTATCCATCTATCTATCTCCATGTGTGATTATCTGTCTAATAGCCATATTTACGATTTCATAGCTTTAAAAAAAACAAACAAGCAAACAATATCTATCTACAGTATCTATCATCCTATACATATCTATATATAGTCATCTATTTATCTATCTCATATCTATCTATATATTATCCCATACATGTCTATATATATTCATCTATCTATCCAGTTCAAAAGAGAGCAGCACTGCTAGGTGTCGTGGGTGACGGCAAGTATGCTTGAAAACTACTTTAATTGACAAGTCAAAACGTCGCTACAACAAGTGCTACAAGATCTCTGTGTACTATCTATCTATCTATCTATCTATCTATCTATCTATCTATCTATCTATCTATCTATCTATCCATCCATCCATTCATGTTTGTATGTATCCATATGTATGTACATGGTATAAAATCACTTAGTGTGCCCAGACAGACAAGTTCAGATTACTGTGCCCCTTTCTTGCGGCTTTTCCTTTGTTAAACCACACAAAAGCCAATAGCTTCCATGAAGAAGCCCTTTAGCTATCTCCTCTATTGTGAGTTTGTGTTACTCATTTAGTGCATGGGAAAGGGCTTAGGCCAGGTTATTTATTTGTGCAAAGAAAGAGCCACTCCCTGTGGCTTGGGTTTCAATTCAATCAGAGCCTTGGGTAAAAAAAAAAAAAAAAAAAAAAAGTCAAGATGTCTCTTGAGTCTATTTAAACAAGAAATTCTGTACATTTGTCATTTTTTTCCAATATTGTTGAGATTTATCCATCGGGTGTGGAGAAATTTGTCATATTTCAGAATTACAGAAGTGTGACTTATTTGTCTATGCACAAATATTGACCAATTAAGAGGACAGGAGGGCTCCTCGAGAGGCGGCTTCCGCAGCGTTTAGCCTATTCACAGCCTTAACAACACAAATTTCATGGAATGTTGGCTGTGTACGTAAAGTAAATGATACAATCAGTCATAGCGGGGCACAGTGCCCAATGCATGCGACAGTGTCTTGTGGGAGAGATGGGATCACTTGGGCTGAGATGACAATCTCCCAGGCATTGCTGTAATGCAGGAAGTCTAGCTGGGTGTGAATCCTATTGACTGATGACTACCAGATTAGGCAATGTCTGTTTGAACTATTGGCCAATTACAAGCACAATTTCCACAAAAACAGAAGGGGTCTTGTGCTAATTGTCCTGAAAGTCAGTTGTTTTGTGTCATAATCCATATCCAGAGAAGCGGGATGGAACGCTGAACGTGACTGTAACTCTCCTAATAGTAATAATGCTATTTGTTTTTCTATGTCACTTGCAGTTTTACACAGTGCTACGTACAGTTTGTTGTTCTTTCTTTTTGGACATACTAAGACGTGTTATGGTTTTTCCAGGACAGTTTTAGTTTTTCCCACCAAACCCTTCACTTATATTTCCCCAAATTTTAATTCTTTATGAGCTTTTACAGGGCAATCCTATAGGTTTATTATAGTATTTCTGTACAGAACAACATATGGGCTCCTACCCAAGCAACAACTAAATAGATATGATAACAGTGCTAGAGACTTCATTTATGGGTCTGCCTAAGGGCCCCTCTAACATGGGCTGATTATAGGTAATGTGTAGAGATGAGCAAACCTCGAGAGCACTCGTGTTCGTCCCAAACTGAATGTGCGGCATTTGTTTACTGGTGGCAGAAGAAGTTGTATACAGCCCTAGGGAGTCCTGTAAAAAATAGATACAGCCTATGTTTTCCAGGCAGCTTTAGGCCTACATCCAACTTCTCCAGCCACTAGGAGTCAGTTGCCGCAAACTGAGGTTAGGACAAACCCAAGCATGCTTGAAGTTCGCTCATCTCTTGTAATGAGTGTTCCTAGTGCTTATTTACCCAATGATCACCCTATGGAAAAGGGTCAGTGATCAACTGATGAACGGGCAGATTCTCATTCGTCAGCTGATTGAATCTTATGTGCGGCCATATAAATTAGTGTTCTGAAAGCAGCATTAGATGTCCCAACCTGTTGTGCAACTGAGCGCCAATCTGCTAGATCTGCGCTCGCTTAAAGAGCCTTTTACACGGCTGGATAATCATGGACCATCAGGGAACATCACTAGCAGTGTTAGGACAGCTTATCCCTTTAATCAGCCATCTCTTATCACATGGAGAGATGTGCAGCCAATTATTTTCTGACATGTTGAAAGATGGGGAGCAGCTGACAAGAGATCTTGTCTGCTGATCGCTGGCTCTATTATGTGGGGAGATATCTGCTTCATTTAGCATACAGTCTCATGGTGTAATAGAGCCTTAAACAGGGCATGTGAGCCCAAGAACAATGCATTTAAATGTCCTCATAAACAATCCAGCATTTGTTTATGCATGATTAATGTCAGCTTAGCATGCGGAATTCTGCGGCGGAATTTTCTGTCGTGGAATCCCGCCAGCCTCCCTGTCATAATGACAGTCTTTGGGAGGCTCGCGTGCCTTCTCTCTCCGCGTCTGTCCGCACTGGAGAATGGATAATGTCCATTCTTCAGCGTGGAGAGAGGAGGCACTATTATGACAGGGAGGCTGGTGGGATTCCACGGCAGAAAATTCCACCACAGAATTCCGCCAGTTAGTTTTGCTCCGTGTGAGCGGAGCCTAATGCTTATTGTGTCAATTATAAAGTCTCAATGGGCAATTGTAAGGATAAATAGCAAGTTTAAATAGAACGTATGAACAGTAAATGATCATACTCTCATTTATTGTTGATGTCATCTATTGTCCTTCCATACATCATTGTTAATGGTAGCACAATAGGCTGGGCCATCATTAAGCAACAATGGTGCCTTTTGCACGTCTTTTCCTATTATTGATTGTTTATTGGTAGTTTGAAAAGTCATACCTTTACCAATAATTCAAGCCTTCACCAATAATTCCATGTCTACACAGACGTAAATTCAACGTGTTTTCAACCAGTCGAGGTAATACAATATAGATAGAATTTTATAGCTTATCTTCCATTTTTATCTTTCATAAATATAAGAATAGAAGATATTGCTTTATTCTAAGTCTAAATGGAAGTCCCCTGTCAAAGAGAAGCAGTTATCTTCCAGTTTGTTTAGTACAGCCTTTGTAGATATTTGGCTCATCCACCATACGCCATACTAATAATAACTCATCTTCTTTGTTCTTTTCACCTGTGTGTCATTGTGAAATTCCCCTTCACTCCTTAAGATATTATGTCAAGTCTTGGCTTGAAAGGACTGTTTAGGTGAAAAAGATACCAAGTGCTAGTCTCTGGTTATGGTACTCATCCACATGAAGAAACAAAACTGGTGACCTTTAACCAACATGACTAGAGATGAGGGAAGCAGACGGAAAATCGTGTTGCTAGCTTCGCGAATCGAATTTTAACAAATTTTATTAAAACAGCCAAACCTATGGTAGTTTCAATACTGAAACTATTACAGAAGGACAACACAATATATTGACACATTTTGTAACACATTGTATTCTTGAGTAGCGCATGTATATATGCCGCGCCAGCTGACGCAATGTTATGTGAGCTCGATGAAACGTGTGTAGCGAAAAACAATCATAGCTCTTTTTATTGGATGGCATGATATCCTATTTGTTAACTGACCCAAAATAAAGCATCTATTGCAGTCATGTCAAACTCTGGCCCGTGGTGCCATTATTTTTGGCCCGCCAGGCAATTCAGAGTTTGAATTACATTTGGCCCTCCATGGCTACAATATGATAGACTATGGGGGAGGGCTGGCTACTATATAAGAGACTATGGGGGAGGGCTGGCTACTATATGAGACTATTGCGGAGGGCTGGCTACTATAAAAGAGACTATGGGGAGGGCTGGCTACTATATGAGACTACGGGGAGGCTGGCTTCTATATGAGACTATTGGGGAGGGCTGGCTACTATATGAGACTATTGGGGAGGGCTGGCTACTATATAAGAGACTATAGGGAGGGCTGGCTACTATATGAGATTAATGTGGGGGGAGGGCTGGCTACTATATGGGACACGTGGGGGGATGGCTAATATGAAGGGCAATTTTGGTTGGGATGGCTACTACATGGGACAATATTGGGGGGTTGGCTATTACATAGGTTGGAGTTTAATCATATCATAGCATTTATCATAGTGCACAGTGCTGGGAGACTCACACCACTGACAGTGCCAAGCCCGCGTCATTCGTGCCTCAATAATTATTAAGGTTGGCCCACGACTTTGTCCAATATATTAATTTTGGCCCACTGTGTATTTGAGTTTGACACCCCTGATCTATTGCCAAGTGGGTGAGTGCCGCTGCTGTTATCTATGTGGAATAAGAATTTGTTAAATCATGTTGTTTTAAAATGTCAAAAATTGGTAAATCATAATTAAAAAAATCAGCCAGTTTATCATCCAATAAATAAATCATCCAATTTACCGCCATTCCTCTCCTCCCTGTCCTTTTATCACTCTGTTAGTCTCTCCCTGCTCTGCTGTAACTCCCTGCTGCCATCCTGCTCTCTCCTCCACACAAAGCCAACTGGCCATCTCCATTACTGAGCCCCCTTCTAAAGAGGGTGAGGGGGAGGTGCTGACATCACAGAGGGGCCTGCAGCTGATTGGACGTGCGCTAGCAATTATGGTTAATTCCATTCTCCCACCCATTCTCCAGGCAGCATGTGCGGCCACTATTTAGTTTTTTTGGCAAATTTCCTTAATGTACCGGCAGTAATTTGCTTCGCAGAATAAATCAAATTGACAGTGCGGTTCACAGGTAATCTTGATTCGCCGGATTTGCTTTTCTCATCTCTAAACATGACAATAAGAGCACATATTAGGGCTTTTATTATTTCTTTTAAAATGAAAATACTTGATATAATGTACAGCATCTAACTGGACAACTAAATCAATAGCAAAAAGACAAGCCGTGGCCCCTTTGTTCTTGTGACCATTGTTAGTTGCAGATCCCAGACCCTATTAGTAATATTTTCTGACTATGTTTCAATGACTACCAATAAAAGTCAACACTGATGGACGATAAATAATCCACTAGTTTAAGCAAATAACTATGTTCTTTATTTTTCCACTTTTTTTTTTTTATAATTCTGCATTAAATTATCCCTTTATTATTAGGAATGTAACAAAAAATTGACAACTGGGTGTTACCAATTGGGCATGTCCCTGCACAGACTGAGACTGACCAATCAGTGCTGACTTTACCAGTCTGTGTAGGAACACGCCCCTTAGAGAAGGCAAATGGTAACACTGAAGCCCCGATTAATTAGTGTGTAAACTACCCATAGGAACCAATCAGAGATCAGCTTTCATTTTACCCTAGCTGTGATTGGCTGCTACAGGCAGTTTAGACACTTTACATTTATCAAAAGACGGATGTTTTTCACCTAAAAAAGATGTTGTGTGAACATAGCCATAGAGCGTCTAGTGTGTAGCCATAGAGTGTAGAGTGTCTATCACAGGGATGGTGAACCTTTGGCCCTCCACATCATCCAGGCATGATAAGAATTGTCATTTTGCAACAGCTAGAATGCCGACACATAAATGATTCATGTTTTTTTTTTTATTATTATATAGGGATGGTCCGAACCGAGTTCGGTTCGGGTTCGTACGAACCCGAACCCTCGGTAATGATTCCCGCTGTCTGCCCGCTCCGTGAAGCGGATACAGCCATAGCCATAGGCTGTATCCCAGTTTTCCAGGCGCTACTCCCGCTGGATCCGCCTGCTCCACGGAGCGGGCAGACATCGGGAATCTGCTGCCGAGCGTTCGGGTTCATACGAACCTGAACCTCGGCAGGTTCGGACCATCCCTATTATTATACTTATTATTGTACTATGTTCCACCATTACCTTTTGAGTTACCGTTTCAGTAGTACAATAAAATATCACACCATTTTTGCAGAATTTGAATCGCCACTGACAGACACTTTCAGGTCTAATATAATGATTTATTCATCTGACTGCAGTCAAAAGCACTTTTCCAAAACGGAGAAAGAGTAGCCTTTTCACATAAGGGCTGGCTGATTTGTGGTTTGGATGCTTTCTAGAAATTAAACAGAGTAGATGGAAAAGGTTTGCATGTCTTTTTGTAGCTTTTGGCCTAGGCTCAAATTTTCATCCATTCCCTGCAGTCTATCCTAAAAAAGCTGCCTGGTCCCCAGCCAACGTCATGGGTTTGCTCTCTGTAAGGTGTTGACAGAATGTTTTTCAGCTGTACTAAAGGCCACAGATTTTATGTCAGACTTCAAGATACACGGCTTGATAAACACTCCTGCCCCTAGCGACTGGCAGCATTCTTCTTGGAAAAGAAAACAAAAAATGTTTTATATAAACAACAGAAGTGGTATGAATAGCATAAAATAACACAACTCCAAAGGTGTGGCTAGCAGCTACGCTTTCACAGCTAGATCACTCTCTACAGAGTATATTTTTAGGATTTTTTTTTTTTAACATTTGTATTGAGACTCCAATCTAAACATGCCAGATTTGTTGTTGTCTGTTTTAATGGCTTATTGTTGAATTTATTATTGCGCGACCTCAGAAGGTAAGAAGCTGTGCGGCCCTTTATGTGACTAGTTGTTTTTACAGTCATGTGATACAGTTCTCTTACTGAGCTACTGAGGATTTGTAGCTTTCCATTGTATTTGACCATGATTTTGTTTATATGCATATTACGAAAGTTTTCTTTTTATTAAAAAAAAATAAGGAAAGTGAAAACAGTATTAAAAGACATAGGCTATGCTCCCACAACGTAAAAAAAAAGACGTCCGTTATTGCCACGATTTAATTGACTTTGAACGCAATGCATTGAAGTCAATGGAATGACGGACATCCAATGCACACAGTGTATAAAATAACATACATTGTCTGCGGCGACGTCAAAATAATGTTGATGTCGATTATTTTCGGACATCTATTGCAAACATCGGTTATATTTTTTAGTTGTTCTCATACAGTTTTTCTTTTGTCACCGTCCTTTCACCGTTTTTACTATTGAATTCCATGGACTTTTCAATTAAAGACACACCCAAAGGCCAATTAATAACCCAAAGTAGAATAATGTACCAACAGCTGTCAATGCACTAACGGGCGGCCAGGCAGCTAAATGACGTCCGCCATTTTAGACTCAAAATGACGGACGTCATTTTAAACAGAGCTGAAAAACGTGTGAACATAAACTGCTATAAACTGATATTGTGTGAAAAATATCCAATCCACTTTGTAATAAAAAAGGGAAACGTAACTGATGCCTAAAGAAAATTTGTTCATTGTTGAACCATCAAGTTGTTGGTCACTGGTGGATTGGTTTCTTAGCTAAGCTTTTCACTTTTGGGGAATCAATATAGCTATAGTATTGCATTTTCTCGGTTTTTGTATTGTTTGGACACATTTGTGATTTAGAGTTCCCCACCTTTAAAGGGACTCCCTTTTTAACTTTGCACATTGCTTGAAAATTGCTCCACTTTCCAGATTCCTCAGTGGGTGGACTCCTTCACTATGATTGGTCCTCTTCACCAGCAGCACTAGGGCTGGCATCAGCACTGCTGGACTGTGCACTGCTGTTCTGTGCTGAGCTCAGCTACGCCAACTCCACTACTGTGCTGGAACTGTCAGTTTAATGGATTACTGCAAAAATAAGGTGGCTGGTAGGGGAGTTTGTATAGACCAATGCAGGCTCCTAGATCCAACCAGTCATCAGCCCAGACACCACTGATAACACAGAGGTGGTCAGAAACCTAGAGAAAGCCTAGCAGGGAGCCAGAGCTTAAAAATAGTAATACGAACCATTTCCAAACTTTCATAACTTTTAATTGCCTAATGTTTTAGATATAGTTATGGAGATGGGAATACTCCTTTAATATTTTGCCCATCGTTAACCTGATTCAACATATTTTATATGGGTTGTTTGGCAGGACGACTGCCCTGTCCTTAGCAGCTGCAGCTCCTGCTGATCTCTACTTCATCTCTCTGTCTCGATACGAGGAAAAGCCTTCTCTGCCAATCACTGGTGACTGTTTGACCAGTAATTGGCTGCGCTGCTATTCCTGTATTTTTAGACAGTACTAGGAAGTGGAGCTCAGCAGGGACCTGGCAAATGGCAGGGTCAGGGGACAGGGCAGAATCTTTTATTTTTCTGACCCCTTAAAATACAAATTTTCAAGCTACCCCATTAAGTTGGATAGATTGGGGAAAACATGGTAGAACAGAGCCCAGTAAGCAAAAAAAGAATAATTGCCGAAAGGGGAACAAGGTAGCAAGGAAGAATACATGAAGTAAAATAGAAGAATTAAGGGAATTAACTATTAAAGCATAGTGGGGAAAAAAAGAATCAGAGATAAGAGAATTCTGTAAGGACGCCATCTAAATTTTGGTATGTATAGAAGATGAACTAAAAATGATTCCCCTTCTTGTACTAATTTAAAGGGTTATTTTGCTAATAGAAAGTTGCTTTTAAACAAAGCTATCCCCCCTCATGATATAGAACTTCTTCACATAGAGTTGTCAATAATTGCACTGGCCTCAGCGGGTTATGTCCGGTTTACCCCTGATATTAAGCTGTGTAGTTCATTCACCTTCAATGTAGCATGTGGTTACAGAGTGCTGCCATGTGCTTAACAATGCCACTGGCAGAAGAGAAGACAGGGAATGACACATCAGCTTTTGTAACTTTGCTGTGTGGAGTGATAGTCAACTGTGTAGATGTCCTGCAGCAGCTTTATGCAAGAAGCTGGCAGGAATGCTGTGGGAGGGGAATAGGCAGGGTGGGAGGGCTGTGATGGAGATCTGAGGAAAGGAAAAGGCAGTATTGAGAGGACATGTAGGGGGTATAACAGACACGTAGAACAAATTGATTTTTGGTTATTTCAGAACTAGGGCAGATAGATAAGCAATTATAGTTTTTACAGCATTTGCATTTTTTTTTAACTGATGTCGGAGTACCCAGTTTAAATCTTTTATTAATTTAAATACATTAAAGTGTCACTGTCGGTGTAACTTTAAAAATCTAAATCAACAGTAGATGTAAAATAAAGTTTTCTATTTACATTCATTATTTTTTTGTTTTGTTATCATGCTGTAAAACAAAGCTGAACTTACCAAAAATACAGGTCCAGTTTTCAGATTTTCTGAAAAAAAGAGACTAAAGACAGGAATTCCAGACAGTACAGGGAGTCACAGCTCAATGTGTCCATCAGTCACATGACTGCCTCCTCTCTGTGACCTGTTTCTGTTTCCTTTTTTTTTTTTAGAAAAAGAGTCTGAAAACAGAAAGTGCCGTGTTTTTAATGATAACTTAAAAAAATAATGAATGTAAATTGAAAACTTGCTTTATATCACATCTACTGTTGATTTAGATTTTGAAAGGTATACCAACAGGGACACTTTAAAAAGGTTCTCATACTCTATTCATTCTCTTTGGGATCACTGTACATTGCCAAATCTCAGACCTCTTACGCTTACGTTTAAATAAATATTTTTTATGCCTATCTCTTCCCAGTTCTACCCCCTTATGCATGCATGTAGAAAATTCTAACTGCAGGTTACCATCAATTTAAAGTTCCTCATAATTCTGGATTCCTGGTTGCTTGCATCCCCCTGTTTTTAACTATACTCCTCCCCCCATACAGCCATATATTCTAGAACCTCCTTTACTTGAGGTTTCTTTGAAGATACATTAACCCTGTAGTACAAATGCAGCATAAGTCCACACAGTCAGTGGTGTTTTTTTCCTGCAGTTTTTACTGCAATTTTTATTAGTAAAGAAAATATAATTAAAAATAAAAGATCTGCTCAACCCTAGCTACAAGCAAAATGCATCTAAGTAGTCAGACATAGATTTTTTGGCTAAGAAAAATAACACAAAAGATTACATTAAAAATGGACCTAAGTGTTGTGTGTTATACAACCAACTGTTATAACCGTGGCCGCGGCATGTACCTCCTGCAGTCGCGCTGCCTTGCCTGGCGGCAGCTGGACTCATTCCCCCGGCTGCACATGGTCATGGACGTTCCCAGTCTTCTCCTCCTCCTGCATGGTCTGGCGTATGTGTCCCCATCTGCTAGGGAGCATGCGCACCGACTCTGCTTAAACTTAAAGGGACAGTGCATCCCTAATTGGCTGTGCACATAATCACCTGCTTATAAAGCTGCACCTGACCTCACATTCCCTGTTGGAGCCTCTGCATGCTTTCCATAGTGTGTGGTCCCAGCTCACTGTATTTCCTGCCCTTTGGTTTCAGCCATTCGTGATTCAAGCTACCTGTTCTGGTTCCTGCCAAGAGTTCCTGCTGAGCCCCAGTCTGCCTGTCTCCTGCTGCTCCTCGCCCGCTACCACTAGCAGCCAAACCAAGGGTAGCGACCTGGGGGTCGCCTGCTGCAGCAAGTTGATCCCGCCTTGCGGCAGGTCCTGGTGAACACCAACGGCCCCTTAGACTCCGCTTTCTGGTGCGGCTTATGTCATTGCTAGTGGTGGTACAGCGGTATCACGACTCCATTCGTTACACCAACAGTCTCCTATACATACACTTTTATGTGTCTTTTTGGGCATGTAATAAGTTCTGGAATCAAGGGCGCTCTGGAAACAAGGGTACGTTTAAATAAATAAATACATAATAATAATAATAATAATAATAATAATAATAATAATTTTCTACAAACATTTTTGATTTGTAGGAGAAAAAAGTTGTAATGCAATGAAAAAATGCTACCACAAAACATAATTTGTATATGGTGCTTTTACTAATACTCTATTTTTTACTATAAACTTTAAAGTAATGTCTGGCTGCAGCTAAAATACAGATATAAACACCCACCGTTGATAAAACTACTTGTATGTTAAATTGCCTTACAAAGTATTCAACCTATCATAGTAATGGCAAACCTTCGGCACTTCGGCTGGTGCAAAACTACAGTTCCCAACAAAAGATATAGCTTTGGCTACAGCTATAATGGGAATTGTAGTTTTGCAACAGAAGGAGTGCCGTAGGTTTGTCATCACTGACCTATTATATGCCTGTTATTGTATAGCAGTTACATTTCTTTTATTGTAGGGGAGGGCAGGTGATACCCACTGCTCAGGGTTGGTGCCACCTCTCTGATACCATCATGATGCCAAATTAGAAGAAATCTGCAGCCTCCAGTTTCAAGGCATATTGGTCTAGAGTTTTTGAGCCGTAAAGATGCAATAGGGTAGAAATCCTATTTTAAAGATATTTAAAGTGATTTAAAGGCTTTTAGTGTTCACTCAATGACCTCTTCTCCATTTTTCTGTTTAGACATAGCATGCAAAAGATGTGAAGATTCTTGCACGTAAAATCCTTTTTCTTGGATTCCGCAACTTCAATGTATACAGAAATGGCAAATGGTTTGCACGTGTGAGGTAGCTCCATCATTGTCGGAGGCTCCATTGAATTTCCCTCTATTTCTTTCCACCAGACGCTCTTTCTTGTGCCAGAAACTAAGATGAAAACAGCATCTCCTTCAGGCGGAGCTGCCAAAAGATTTCTATATGTGCTCTAAGTCAAATATATAAATAAATGGTAAATGGCTCACACATGTGTTGTGGCTCGCTTCAGCTTGTAAACCTCCCTAGACTGCACCCCTTCTGATTTCCTCAAATTACAGGAGGGGAGAGAAGACTCTACCTCTCACAGACAAACCAACCTAGCAGAACCTCATGCATGTCAATGCATCATTTCTAAAGCAAACTAATCCCCGGTGGAGCTGATTAAAATGTTTTTTGGTCCAGGATTGCCATCTCCATCTCCAGAAGATTAATGTGATGTTGATCTTCTGTGCAGTGACCCTGCATAGATCATAATATACAGAAGCCGTGATAGTAAGCCTCTAAAGTGACATCCTCTTCTACTAATCAGTGTGGATGAGGAGCTTCATGTAGTTCTTATAGCTATATTCAGTCATTGTTTGGTTGATGCGCCTCCTGAGTGGCACTTTCAACTCTCAAATCAAAGCAACACCATTCTGTGTGTTGGACTCATTATTATTATCCTGTTGAATGAACACGAGCTAAGTGAAGATCATTATGTGCCCAAGGTCATGTTCTTTCTGTAAATAAACGATTCCTTCCTATTCTCCAGACAAAACACTATAAAAAGAAGTTCAGTCAACTGCAACAAATCCATTTGAATCCATAGCGGATCAATTTGTAATAACCAAGAAGTACAAAAATATACAGCAGAAGAAGACAAAAAAATCTACCGATTCAACAAACTATTGATAAATGGAGTGTTACAATTTTTTTGTAGCAATACTAGTATCATCCTAATATTCTAGACCTTTCTCATTCTGTACTTGCCGCTGCTGAATCAGGTGGAGAATTTTCAAGGAGTCTCAAAAAGATTTCCCACCAGCTTAGGTGTTACGTCTGAAATAATTGGCCGTGTTGTGTGGCATGGGTCTCTTCAAGACAAATCTGAATGATTGCAGGGCCCTCATGGACAACTCCGTTGTATGAATCAGCAAAAATAAAGAGAAACAACAATTTTTGTAAGGAATTAGCGGAAAGGACAGGCTCCCAATAGGACGTTCAATGGTCAAAATTATCCCCACCTGGGTGTTATTTTCGGTAAATTCAAGATGTTTCTCAAAATGCACAAAATCTGTAGAAAGGTCGAAAATATTATTTGATATAAATACAAAGCATCATAAAAACCATTTAAAATAGTTACTAGGTAATGCCAGTGATTTATTATACTGACTATTTTAACAGTCTCCAAGAAAAAATTTTAAGAAATTCTAAAACTGGAATTTTTGCACTTGCCAATTTTTAAGTTGCCTAAAAAAATCCAAATGGAGCTCTGGCCTTTAAGTAGTGTTAGTACATATGGCACATTGTATTGGTTAGTGGTGCAGTGTAAACAAACATTAATGTTACCTTTATTGAGTTACCTTGATGGAAAGTAAAGCAATAAAAGGCGACAGGCTGTCATATTAGCTATTTCATGAAAATGTGTTAAACAGATCTTCAACAACAAGTCATCCGATCACTGTGACATCTGGTATCATCCTAAACTTCCACAGTGTAGACAATTGTCACCATCTGTTTGTTAAGGGTTAATTGGGATATTGTATGTATTGTAACTTAATTATTTGTACAATGTGTAAGCTCTAAATTAAAAAAAAAAAAAAGAAAAGAAAAGTATATTTTCTGGATTTGTTTGTGAATATGCTTTTACTTTAATCATATGTTAAGAGTCATGAATTCGACACTTATTCCACCCGTAACGTTTGTGTTGCCATATTTATGTTTTTTCTTTATTATTTTATGCAGTTGCCTAGCAAGGAATCCAGAAATGATATGACCATACTGATTTACATTTGATACATTTTGCTTGGCGATCTTCCAAGATACCAGTTTTTCTTATTTAACCATGTGTTGATCATAGAGGGTTAGACCTTATAGCTTGATACCCAATTGCAAAGACAGGATAAGTGTTCAGTATCCCTTTAATTTAGTAAAGTCTTCTGTAATTTAGAAAAACACTTGTGTGGTGAGAATTCAATATTTTACACAAGGGTAGAGATGAGTGAACTTCGAGCACGCTCTGGTTCACACTTTCATTGCATTTCAAACATAGATACAGTCATAGGCCATAGGCTGTATACAGATTTTCCAGGACTCCCTAGGGCTCCAGCCACTGGTAATCAAATGAAGAGCGTTCACGTTCGGGTGAACCATAGCGTGCTCGAGGTTTGCTCATCTCTACACAAGGGCATCTGTATGATACCCATGTAATGTGCATAGCAGCCTCCCAAAGGATCTTTATGTTGGATTTCATTTGCTTGACCCTTCTGTTATTAAGATGTTTACTTGTATATATAAAGCTAAATTGAAAATGTTCAGGATCAGTGATCAGCTGTTATTGATTGAGGAAAATATGATTGGGATAACATTTGCCCTGCAGTGGTAACTACTGGGGCAAAATGGTATTATCAGTCACCTAATAGATAAATTACCTGGTTCCATCAGAACTAAAAACACTGCAGACATTCTCCAGCCTGGCTCTATACAATTTCCTTGGATAACCCCTTATAAATATGTTATGTTTTGTGAGGGGTAATACATAGTTCTGATAAGCTTGTGCTGTAGTCATAGGCCTGAAACGGCACCTACCCTGATAATTCTAGATTATAAAGTCATATTTACTATGTGTTCCTCGTGTACCTTCTCTACTGTATATGGCACTGTATTACAAAGTTAGGGCCCTATTACACGGAACGATTATCAATGAAATAAGACCGATTCAGTCGATTATCGCTTTGTGTAATAGAGACAACAATCAGCCATAGAACCGATCATCGGCTGATCGTTTCCTTAGGCCCTGACCTAAATTAATTAGGGGCCAGCCACACCATTGGTGGCTGATTATTCAAGAAACAGTTTTTACATTACCTATCCATGTTCCCGGTCTCTCTCATTGATGTGCATGCTTCCGGGCCACGGCGGTCCTGGCCAGTGATTGGCTGAGGGGCCTGTCAGCTCTGACGGGCAGCTCTGAGGCTTCAGCGCATGGGACTAGGGAGGAGGCAGAGAGCAGGAGGAGACCGGGAACGTGGATAGGTAATGTAAAAACTGTTTAGGCAAAGGCTGCATGGACATCACTAACAATGTCCAAGCAGCCATTGCTAAATGATTATCGGGCCATGTAATGGGCCCAGTAAGTGAACGCTGATCTAGCAGACCGGCGCTCGTTAACAGTATTGATGGGGCTGCCATCGGCCTGTGTAATAGGACCCTTATTCTACTGTATAAACACCTCCATAATATGACTTCCAATGGAACATGACATGTCTTGATATAGAGGGATGGATGGAGGGAGGGAAGGGGGGTATACAAGGAGGGGATGGATACAGGGAAGGTAAGTATACAAGGAGGGGATGGATACAGGGAAGGGGAGTATACAAGGGGGGATGGATGCAGGGCAGGGGAGTATACAAGGAGGAGATGGATGCAGGGAAGGGGGATATAGAAGGAGGGGATGGATACAGGGAAGGGGGGGTATACAAGGGGGGATGGATGCAGGAAAGGGGAGTATACAAGGAGGGGATGGATGCAGGGAAGGGGGATAAAGAAATAGGGGATGGATGCAGGGAAGGGGGATATACAAGGAGGGGATGGATGCAGGGAAGGGGGATATACAACAAGGGGATGTATGAGGGAAGGGGGGTATACAAGGAGGGGGTGGATGAGGGAAGGGGGGTATACAAGGAGGGGGTGGATGCAGGGAAGGTAAGTATACAAGGAGGGGATGGATGCAGGGAAGGGGAGTATACAAGGAGGGGATGGATGCAGGGAAGGGGAGTATACAAGGAGGGGATGGATGCAGGGGAAGGGGGTATACAAGGAGGGGATGGATGCAGGGAAGGGGAGTATACAAGGAGGGGGATGGATACAGGGAAGGGGGGTATACAAGGAGGGGATGGATACAGGGATGGATAACGTAACATGTAGTTATTCCAATCTGCAATTTGCTGAAGTCGGACTCTTTTCTTGCAGCATATAGGAAGCATGGTCTACAGACTAAATAGATGTCTATTCTAATTCTGTAAATAGAAGCACTGTTTTTTTTCTGTGACCTTTCATAGCCCGCCTGATTGTGAACCATATCAATCGGTGCCATGTGGACAGGAATAATTAATGGGATAAGTGCAGTCTGGTCTGTTGTAAGCTGCTCAGGGCAAGTCTGACTTCCCATTTCAGCTTTAACCTGACCCAATATAACTCTGACTTCCTGAGTCAATAGAGACCTGGCTAACAGAAGACCTTCATTGATCATAGCCCAGGGATAATTGCTACCATGGGTACTAAGCCCTTTGACTGTTTTCATCTTATGACCATTTAAAATCCTGTCAAGAGACTAATTTTACCTTCTCACAAGAGCTGATGCACATCTAGTCGTATATACAGTTGCAGATGTTATTTTCAAGTGCGACCAAAGTGACCTCGGTTTTTACACTCGGCCTGTAAACAATCAGCAGTCATCAGTTTAGCTTTAGGTGCAAATAGAACAGATATATGGGACGTTGCTATTGGTTACTTCATCCATATACAATCCTTCATTTTTAATCAGTTACACATATTATATTGTGTATTATGTGGGACCAGGGCATTCATGTTAGTGACAAGGTTTATATAAACTGCAGCCACTGCATTTTCTGTAAGATTCGTTGCTATTGGATCCCAGTTATCATGGTGAAATTATGAATTCTCTGATCACACAGTACTGTAAAACAACTATATATATATATATATATATATATATATATATATATATATATATATATAGTAAAAATATACCTCCACAAACCGATCTGAATAATCACATTTATCTGCATGTAGGACCACTCACTCATTATGGGATAAATATTCAAGAGGGCCTATTTAATGATTTAATGATTGACAGCTGTTTCTACATGCACATTAATGCACACATAGGGCCGCCCACTTGACTACTTAGCTGAAAATGAACAATTGCCATAAACTAGAACTTTTCCCACGAGACTATACATTATTCTGTTCAGCTCTTCCTGCTGTATAACATAGTGGCTGCCAATTGGATTACAAATTAAATGTGACCGGTTCCCTTTAAGTGAATGGAAAAATAATAATATCTCCTTAAGCAAAACAAATGTAATTTCCAGGCTGACAATCACTGCAATTGCTGATTTAGTTATACACTCAACCTTTTTTCAGGTGACCACTTCTTTTGAGGGGAAACCCCTTCTTGTTTATCTAGTCCAGCTTTTATGTTAATGTTTTCAGTTCCATTAAATACTAAGCAAGCCTCCTCCTTTGTTATTTGGTACCTGCTTGCATTGATACAGGATTTCATATGTCTGGTAGTTACATAGTTTGGTACTACTGTAAGGGTACTATTACCTGGAACGATAATCGGCCAAATATCCCTGATTTGGCTGATTATTGTTCCGTGTAATAAATACATCAATCAGCCGATGACAACGATCATTGGCTGATCTTTGATATAGGTTTGAACCTATAATTGTCGGGCGCCGACCGTGCATCGCTATGTGTAATAGCGACTGACGATATACATTACCTATCCATACTGCAAGGCTCCTCTTGCGGTCTTCTCCAAAGGTTCCACACGCTCCAGCTTCAGAGCGGCCTGTCTGAGCTGACAGGCCGCTCAGCCAATCACTGGCTGCAGTGGTCCCGGCCAGTGATTGGCTGAGCGGCCTGTCAGCTCAGACAGGCCGCTGTGAAGCTGGAGCACGCGGGACCCGGAGAGAAGACCGCAAGAGGAGCCCTGCAGCCTGGACAGGTAATGTATAAAGTTAAGCAAGGGCATCGGTAATGATGTCCCTGCAGCCCTTGTTAAACGATAATAGGGCCGTGTAATAGGCCTAGTAAATGAGCGCTCGTTTACAGTTATTATTGGGCCCCCATCGGCCCATGTAATAACACCCTAAGTCCTGGGGTATTTGGTTACTGGGGGTGACTGATAGGACCCAGGAAAGGCATCTGCTATTGGTAAGGTCCAGCTCAGTAGCATTGTGACCAGACAGGCATTCTTACTAAATTACATTTTCAGTGCAATTTCGGGTGCCTTTTCAGTGCAATTTAGGGTGCCTTTTTCCCTTTATATGGTCATTTTTGCAGTGTTGGCACTATAATGAATATATGGGAATTGCAAGGAGATGCATGCTGGGGCTGCTAACAAACCTAAAGGATGCTCTGAATTGCAGAATTTTTTTATGTATCTTTGTAGAGTGAGTCTTTAGTTTAAATTTTTAAAGCCTTTACATTACTTACTTTCTGCGGTAACCTTACCGATAAATGTATTATGGAATGGCAGCCACTTTCCATTCATAGAACTGATGATAGAAGTGATGGTTAGCCTTCATCATATGCATTGCTAAGCAGTACTAACATTATTTTCGTGTGAACTCTTATTCTCTTATCCTTCTTTTGACCGATCAAATTGATGAAGCTAAGGATTATAGAACATTAATTATACTGGCTTTTTGTTGAAAATCTCTGCGATAATGGAAGCAAAATCCATGGCGTGACTGGAAATAATGTCTTTTTATGATGATAATATATTTTGTTCTGGACTGTTTCTTTTTATTTTCACACTGTCATTTTTTCATCTTGTCATCTTAAAACATCTTTGTATTTCAGAACAATATTGGTTAGATTTATTAATACTGTTCCAAAGTTTATAGGGATAAAACCAAACCTGAAAACTGTACCAAATTTATCCCAATGATGTATGCTATATCATAAATGTGGCGCTACTTGCTTAAAATGTTAGACCATTGCCTTTGTTCACACTAATACTTTGCGTCTATAGAATAGAGGTGATAATAAATTTAGTTCATTTTACCATTCCTCTTACCCTTTCCTTTGTTTCTGTCACTTGACTATTGTAGGGGATGGCGGGGAGGGGCATAAAGATCACTGACGGCAGGTTAACCTTGCCTTGGCATGGGCAATCATCAAATGTAGGATAAGACATGCTTCCATTTAGTCCTCTGGTAACTTAAAAAAACATTTTTAGGGTGCCTTCACACCTACCGGATCCGCAGCGGATCTCACTTCTGCGGATTCGCAGCGAAATCAGCTGCGGATCCAGGATCATTCACCCCTATGATAGCACATACTCGCAGCGGGATTGACATCCCGTTGTGATTATGTGCTTTAACTCCCTGGTGCCCGCAGCCCCGCCGCCCGCATCCCTGTCCCATCAGCCCCGCCGCCGGCATCCTCCATTCCTGTCCCCGGCATCCTCCATCCCCATCCCATCATCCCCGCCCCCCGCAACCGAGAGCATACATGGGGCAGGACATGGGGTCCTGAGTGATAAGTAGGAAGGCTTGAGGTCCTTTCACAACAGGTAATCTTCGGCTGTCCTTTGCCTTTACACGGCACAGTTAATTGAGCAGTCAGGCTGGACGAACAATTCCTGAATTGTTCATGTGGGCATTTAAAACGAATGTACCGCCAGGTACATCTCTATGGGCTTTTTACTTTAAAAGATTTGTGCAGGGATGCCGGTGGGGCAGAATTTTTATTGAACCAACGCCCGGTTCCTACGCATGGTGTCGGTCTATTCCCAAGCACCAGCTGGGCATGAAGCACTGGGGGCAGGCCCGCTACCCCCAGAGTGACAATCTCCCCTCCCCTCTGTGACATGGTTCCATTGATTCTAATATAACTGCGTCACAGAGGGGAGGGGGTTTCATCACACTGGGGGCCGGTATAGACTGGGCAGGAACCGAGTGGTGGTTTAAGAAAATGACCGCACCACCGGCATTCCTGCGCCGGCCCATAGAGAATATGTCTCCCACCAGTCAGACGGGAGGGGATGGGGGCAGGTGGTGGTGGTGGATGGAGACACAACATTATTGACATTAAGAGAAAAGTCTTTGGATTTCATTTTAATACAACATACAATGAGGGTAGTAATCATCTCCCAGAGCTAAACGCTGGTCAAAAGAAGAATAAGTCTGAGAATTTTGATATCTTTTTGCAATCAGTAAAGATTTCCCCCCTAATGTAACATAAGATGCTATGTTGGTCCTTGCCATTACTTACTGTATCTCATCCCATGAGAAAATATATGAATGAACATAAATAAATAATGATTGGGATCGAGATGATAACTGCTGGCCAAACACATTTATGGTAAATTTTAGCCAAACCGGAGCTTATTTAACTATATAGGAACATGCAGAAATATCATTTGTAATAAGGACATAATCCCAAACACACCAAGGAGTCATTGAAAGCCCCTGCAGGCCCCATACTTACACTCCATACAGTGTACATATTCCAGACGTCACTATTTTTTGGCTTCTACAATAGTTGTATACCTGTCATTATGTACACACTATTGCCAGGACCAGTAACCTTTCCTGTAATTTGTTGTTTTTCCGTACAATAAGTGTCACCAAGGACGTGCTCACAGACTCTTGTCTCAACTCTAATTTGTCCTGGATAATTTTCATTGATGAATTGGCCGCAGACTGGGAACATTTAATGACTGTACAACATGACGCTGAGATCTGTGATAAGCCAGACGGCGATTCAAGTATTTAGAACTTTTCATCAATTGAAATGGAATTGTATATTACATTACATCACTTAACGCACAGCTATGACCCACGCTGTCGGGTTTCAGGATAAATATCACTTCTTTTCGATTCTAAGTACATTTCAAATATAATATTAAGCCCAGCTGAGAATTGCTGGTTTCAGCTGAATTGACTCCAATTCTGTCATTGCAGAGGGATGAACTGATGTAAAAAAGGAGCTTGGGAGGGGGTTCACACTGTACATGACACCTTTACGGTAGGAATAAATGGAAGAGTTCTAGACTGACTCCTTTTTGTAACCTGTTCAGTAACACTCTGATACCAGTTAATGTTACTTTTTAACTTTAACTTTGACTCGTATGGACATCAGTAGAGGGATGAACAAGCTGGGTGCAATGCTTACAGATACTATGTGAGCCATGCCTATATAGTGGGGTGAAATAAAAAACAACTTATAATCACAGATGCCTTAGCAGCGACGCATCCCACTCCTGGACCCCGTCGGCTGTCTTCTGAGCTCTCAGCTGGCTACGTCACGAACTGGCTGACAGATGCCCTCTCAGCCAGTCAGTGACTAGGGCGGGACACCGCTGCAGTCACTGATTGGCTGAGTTGGCTAAATCTCATCAGTCTGAGACAAGGATCCCGGGACGTGTCTTACCTGGAACCGGGAGAAAATGACAGGGCAGGGGGTGGGGGAAAATAAAAAAACAACTTATAATCACCTGTCACCTGACCCGCTCCTGGACCCCGCTGGCAGTCTTATGAGCTCTCAGCTGCCCTCAAGATGACGGATGCCCTGCTTAGCCAGTCAGTGACTAGGACCGGACACCGCAGCAGTCACTGATGGCTGAGCAGGCTAAATTCTACCAGTTTGTGACGTGGATCCCAGGACGTGATGTATCCAGAACTGGGGAGAAAATCACATCCATCGGGGTCAAGGAGCTCCACCCACCCCTTGCCAGTTCCCCACTGGAGTTTTACTTTAAGGCCCCTATACACTTTTAACAAAAGTTTTTAAAACCTACTGCTGTAAGGTATATTGGGGCCACTCAGAGATGATGTCAGCGGAGATAGGCATCCTGCATGATTGATTTTCACTGCCCAACCTCTTAGTTCTTTGAGAGATAAGTCAGCACAAGAGCAGTTAGGTGGTGGCTTACCCCTGCCTTCCCTATAGGGCAGACTAGAACATTTGGCCCTGCTGAGCTTTCATGTGTATGGGGAAGGTGTAAAGGCACCTCTAGTCTACCACATTAATGGAATTTTCCCAACTTATTAAGAGTACTCTTACCACATTGCTGATGTTCTGATCCGCCGCTCAGCATTGATCTACAAATGTAAGTAACATCATAGGGCGCAAGGAGGGTCTTCTACTGCACTGATAAAACAATACTATTTTTATTTTTTATTTTTTTTAAATATTTGTCATACCATTAATATATCATATGTATTTGTTTTTGTCATTTTACCGGTATACTGTGCAAGGGCCCTGGTTGTCAATTCACCATTTATATACTGTGCAATTCCATGTTACATTATGTAATATATAATAATGGTATATGGTATTTATGCAGTTTTAAATTTTAAAGTTTGTGTATAATTTTATAATCCAGTCATATAATATGAAATACTTTATAGACACCTTTGGAGCCAACTCACTTGATAGATTTGTAATTTACTTTTATTTAAAAATCTCAAGTCTTCCGGTACTTATCAGCTACTATATGCCCTGCAGGAAGGGGTGTAGTCTTTCCAGTATGTTAGTGGGAGAATAAATAATTTTAGCATCTTCCCTTCTAACTTTTACCTTCACGTCATGGGCCTTCCTGGTTGAAAAGTTCCATTAGGTTTTATTATGACATGTAAATAAAACCTACATTTTACGGAAATGAAACGTTCATTGAGACCTCACTACTGATGTCATATGAAATGGTTTCGTTTACAGGTTGACATAATAGTGAAGATTAGATGTGTGTGAAAGTCCAATATTGGCTGTCAAGCGCAAACTTCTCCAAACCTTCATCTCAATGGCTGGCAGTCTCTAAGTGGCATGAAGTGAATATGAATAAGCTGAACTTTGTTCAGGTCCCAGAGTGCATGAAGTCCATATCATGAGTGACACCGTGGTGCAGGCAGAGTGGAGAAAGTTTCTGTGTGTTCTTTAGAAAGGTGGAAGGTTTAAATCCCTGTGCTGTAAGTCAGGCATGACTCCAGCCCGTGACAGATGAAAGATGCTGCCAACATCTTTTTTTATGAATGTCACTTTTGGTTTTCGACAAGTTGTATTCTTAGATCTTGCAATCCACTCTCACAGCTTCAGTCTAAACCATGTGTCAGCACATTGCAGGGGGTTCTCTGCTCTCTGACAATGGGCTGGCTGTTATTACTGCTGACTGAGGAATGTTCCGACCCTTCTGTTTTAGTTTTATAGGAGCACTTTGCATAGCACCGCAGCAGTTTGGTTTGGTATTTTCCTCTTTTCCGGTTTAGCCCAAGTCGGTGATTATATGTGCTCATAGTCAGTGTACTCCATAATGACCGCAAACAGCCACAAATAAATCAAACGTTACATCTTGATTTGATTCCTAGCTTTGGAAGCGGTGACCTGCAGTTCCCAGCTCTTGTGGGAATGGAGCTCTGGGAGGCAGTAGAGCGGGGTCAGAGTGCGCCCAGATCACTGCCAATGAAATCATGACATATGTCTCAAATTATTTAGGTACTTTATAACTTGTTTTCTTTTTTTTTATTACAAATTGGATGTATGTATGGGCTAGTGCGGGCCCATGGAATAGTAATGCAGCTATTGGTGGGGGTGCATTGAATTATTCACTGTGTTCTGTAGAGGAAAAATTACTGTAAATCCATTCCAACTGTATGGATGCCAGGCTGGCTTTAACCTAACAACGGGAGAGCTAATCTCAGGAAAATGGGGTTTCCAAAGGAATTCATTCTTTCATTCTTTTTTGGCTATTTATTAAAGTAATGATATTGTTTTCTGTTCTGGAGAATGTTAGGCAGGAATAACTGTAGAACATGACCTTAATTCTTTTTATGGTTGTAATTACTGTTTCCTGTATATTGGAAACACAGGTAATGATGCTAGTGACCTGGTGTGCCAACACGTGGGTGGCCTTCTGACATAGCATGAAGTCATCTATTAAGAAAGCATATCATCTATCTATCTATCTATCTATCTATCTATCTATCTATCTGTCTGTCTGTCTGTCTGTCTGTCTATCTATCTATCTATCTATCTATCTATCTATCTATCTATCTACTGTAGTAAATCAACTACAGTATATTGGAAGTTCGTGGTTGGAACTACTACTGGCACCCACCTCACTTATATTGTGCTACTGACATACTTTCATATCTATCTATCTATCTATCTATCTATCTATCTATCTATCTATCTATCTATCCAAGTCACAAAACGGTTGCAGCACTCCAGACTTGGTGAAAAAAAGTGTAACAGTTTTATTCCATAAAAACCACACACAGGAGGATAGCAACATTTCGCTCTCACAATGAGAGCTTTCTCAAGCCAGTGAATACACACATGAAAAACCAGTGATATATATCTTACAAGATAATTAATTAATGTTGTGCACTTGTGCACATGTGATGCGCAGACATATTGACCAATCACAATGTGTTCAAATTGCAGAGTGGATAAGGAAATTAACAAATTCCAAAATCAGTGAAAATAAGTTATAAAGTCCCAAAGTCCGTGAATATTAAGTGAGTCCAATGCATAAAGTTAGGGCTGATAGGGGCCCGATAGTAAATGTAAACAAGCGCCGATCGGCTAGATCGGCGCTCGTTTACAGGGCCTATTACATGGCCCGATAATCGTTTAACAAGGGCTGCAGGGACATCACAGTAGTTAGAGTCTATGCATTACCTATACTGGGTTCAGGGCTCCTCCTGCTCCTCTTCTCCCCGGGTCCCGCACGCTGCAGCTTCAGAGCGGTCTTTCTTAGCTGACAGGCCACTCAGCCAATCACTGTCCGCAGCGGTCCCAGCAATTGGCTAAGCGGCCGTCAGCTAAGACGCTCTGGAGCGGACGCGTGCGGGACTCGGGGCGAAGAAGAGCAGGAGGAGTCCTGGACCATGGATAGGTAATGTATTCTTTTGCAAATCGTTAGCCCCCGGCCGCGCACCGCTATTACACGTAGCGGTGCGCGGTCGGTGGCCGGCAATTATAGGTCTGAATCTATATCAACGATCACAACGATGACAACGATCAACAAGCCGGATAGGGCCGATTCGCTCGTTTATCGTTGCATGTAATAGTACCCTTAAATATTGTACTAATTGGAGTAGATGTGGTTCACTCACACGTAGCGATCACTTCAGCATCATCCAAGAAAGAAAGTGCTTGAACTGCACGCTGGGTTGGAACGCACGGCCATATTGATGATGTGAAACAAGGTGAAGCGTCATCATATCCAAGCAACCATGGACTAAGAAAGGTGAGTGCTAGGAATGTAAACTTCAACGGAAAAGAACATTGTACCTGAATGTCTGGCCATTATAGCTGTAATGAGACCTGCCTATTAACACAGATCCCCGTCGACAGACCCGCAAGCAGAGGGAGATCACGATCAGCAGGCATCCTCTCTCACAGGAGCACAGACATCAGGATATTCCCGGTTCTCTGTGGGGGCTCATTAGAACAGCAGCCAAGGATCCATGATCACATCTCCAACCATCCCAGGAAACGTAAGTATGTTGGCTGCTATTCACACCTCAAACGTGTAATATATAAGAGAAGAATTGTTTGGTGATGCTGTAGATTATTGCCGGTGAGGAGCTACAGGATCCGAGTGATAAGCTGGCAAGCATGAAAGTCTAAAACAAGGACCTCCGTAGTCGCATATATGGGCAAATAGAGAATGAACACATATATCAAATCACATATATCAAATTACAGGGGCACCAAAGTACATAAATGATAAACTCTGAATTAAAATTCAAAAATTTGTTGATTTTGTAAGATTTACCTGTCCCTGGATGTATAAATGTCTATCTATCACTAGGAAAATAAGCATCACCTCTCCATGAAGGTGGTCAGGTGCCAGCAGGTTTGTCTTGACTACAAACCTCAGATGAAAGGAACTCCAAAGAATAATGTTGAAACAGCCGTGTAGTTTATTCCATCACACATGCAAACAAAAGTTTCAATGCAAACATGGTGCAGCACAGCAAAACACTGGAAACATGCTGTGCTGCACCATGTTTGTATTGAAACTTGTTTGCATACGTGATGGAATAAACTTTACCGTTGTTTCAACACGATCCTTTGGAGAGCCGTCAGTATCGTTTGGATCTATCTATCACTTCAAACGAACAGTTGCGGCACTCGTGCTGTGAACAGGGTGCTAAACGACCACACCAGGAAGCAAGGTGTATAGCTAATATATACTTCCATAGCACTCATATCTCATATCTATCTATCTATCTATCTATCTATCTATCTATCTATCTATCTATCTATCTATCTATCTATCTATCTATTATGAGTCTCCCCCTTAACTGCCTTTTTAGATAACATGTGGGATATATGAAACTCAGCATGGTAATGGCTTTCATTAAAGAGATTTATGTCGAGACTTAATTTCAAGCAATTTTTTAATGCAAATTTGCTGTCTTCTAATGTTGAGTGGCCTCTCTGAACTGTTCAGGTTCGACAACATTCGCCAAACCCGAACGCTCGGCATTCCACTCCCAGCATCTGGAGAAGTTGGATGTTGCCCTAAGGCTGCCAAGAAAACATGGATACAGACTATGGCCAGGTTCACACAACGTGTAACACGAGCCGTTCTCTGGCCGTGCCACAGAACAGCCAGTGCCAATGAAGTTTATTCTGGCTGGTACTGAAAACAATAACAATGATCTGCAGACTGCTGCTACCTCCTATGGGTTGCCCCCCCCCCCGTAGCTCCCCACGTGCCCCCCCCCCACTTACTAGCTCACTGTCAGCGCGTTTAATATCGACGGCAACGAGAAACAAGAGAGTGCTCTCTTGTTCTCTCTGATCGCCCCTTGTAATAGGGGCTTTAGATTTACTTCCCTCTGGAATAGAGCAAATGCGCACATCTTTTTCCCCCGTGAAGCATTGTCTCAAAGCCTCTACAACACAGATGTCTTCAATGAAAATCAGCACATCCCTGAGCTACATGTACGGCATCTCTCTAGTCATCTAGTGCCCTGATTTATACAGATGAGGGGCAAGAACACCTAAACTATCTACAGATGGATGGTCCTTCCTTCCTCTTGGAGGTGACTAGGTTGGCTAGGCTTTTATATATTTTTTTTGATCTGCTGCTTTGGGTAAAATTGAACTGATAATGAAGTAAGCCAGGACCACAATATATGGCTCTTATGTCGTCCATTTCTACTTGACTACTCCTTAGGGGGTGGATGTAACGCTCTTCCATAATGACCTGTGCTGATAGGCATAAGTGCTTAAAGAGACCTGAGGGTAGCTGTTCATTCCCTGCTCACCTGTTTCTGCTGCAGGAAAGTAATGTTACATGATGGGTGATGTGACAATTTGTTTATCGGTTGTCATGAGAAGATTTGGGCTGTTACTGTTACTGGCTGTCATTGTCAATGGGTGAAAGGTGCAATGGTTGACACTTTAATGGCAGACCATTACTGTCTTGAGTAGATTGTAGCTCAAGGTAATGAAAACTATGTATGTCAGAAAGTAATAAACTTTGTTATATACCCACCCTTAAATGATGCTCTGTTTCCTATTGTTGTCTGGGTCCCAAAGTCCACATTCAGTTTTCCTGGTGATGTAAGGACTTGTTATTTACAGGGATGATTTGTCATAACTGAAACCAGTTGATTAAAAAGAAAAAGATTTTTATTGGATAACCCCTTTAAGACTCAAAGTAAGGTCCTGCATAGCATTGAGGGAGGGATGACTGGCCATAGTTATTTCCAAATTGATCCATCCTATATACACATTTCTGCCCCTGCTTTCCCCAATGCTTGTTTTGAACCCTTTGAACTTAAAGGGGTAAAAACATGGCTGCTTTCTTCCATAAACAGTGCCAACTTTGTCGAAGCATTGTGTCTGGTACTACAGCTTATTTTCTTTGAAGCGAATGGTGCTGAGTTGCAATACCATGTCTGTGGACACACGTGGCACTCTTTTTAATAGAAAGCAGCCAAGTTTTTCTAGACCTGCACAACTTCTGTAATAATCATTATTGTTTAACCTTTTTACCCACAGCCGTGTTAAAAAAAAATTAATCAGATGCAGATTTATGATCCTAGTTTAATGTCCCAATGAGCACATATCCAAGTGCATTAAACTTCACTACTTGAAACTGTCAAGCGGCTTGTTTAAGAAGCGGCTTCCCGTTAATAATTCTGTTTATATTTGTGGTCCGTCGCTGAACCACACATGAGTTTGGGATGCAGAGTGGGTCACATAAACACAGATATTTCATACAAATGTGAAAATTACAACTTTGGCTTTTCTGCCCACTGAATCTTGGCAGGCGAGGTTTTATAACTCACAACAGATACACATGTACAACACCAAATGCTGTAAATGCTCATTTTACAGCATGTAACTGCTCGGGGGGTGGTGGTGTTTCTTGGGGATATTTACATATTTTCTTAACCCCTTGCTTGCATTTGAGGAGTGAAGCAAAAGAACATTTCTGTCGACATCACCTTTGCATTAGTTCCAATTTGTAATGTTTTTTGTGATCAAGTTCCTGAATATTCTGTGAAGGGGGTCTGGATGGACTGGGCAAAGCAGTTTCATAAAAACACCCATTGCCTCAATAGCCCTGTACCTCAGCATGGGATTGACACCAAAACCAGTTAAGGCCGGGTTCACATGCTGTAAGACACCGGCCGTTCTGTGACCCGGTGTCTGTGAACGTCATCTCGGCAGGTACTGCAGTACTGGCCGGATAAACTTCATTTGTGCTGAACTGAGATGCGGGCGAACCAGTGTGTGCCCACATCCCAATTCACCATAGCACACAATGCAAAGTGCGGCCGGAGCCGCACTTTCCACTATGTGAACTGATAGTCCTGTGCGGCTGCTATTCAATAAATGGCGGCGGCACAAAACTAACAAGTCAGTGTTTGCTGCAGCGGCTAGGGATCCCGGCCAGAGTGTATACTATGGGTAGATTTATCAAACATGGTGTAAAGTGAAACTGGCTCAGTTGTCTCTAGCAACCAATCACATTCCACCTTTCATTTTCCAAAGAGTCTGTGAGGAATGAAAGGTGGAATCTGATTGGTTTGCTAGGGGCGACTGAGCCAGTTTAACTTTACATCATGTTTGTTAAATCTCCCCCTACGTGTATACACTCCGGCCGGAATCCCATTGACTGCAGTGCAATGTAAATTTTCTATTAATCACGGCCGATGTTACAAATCGGCAACAACAGCTGTGATTAATAGAAAATATACGTTGTGTGAACTTAGCCTAACGCTGTGCACTGCTTACTGACAGAAACTTTACCTATGACAGTTTACGGTAAAAATCTAAAATTCTCAATGGTGTGTAAAAAGAATCGGGCTATTGAGCTATCAATTTCCACCGCAAACAGTTCTGGAACTGACGTATTCCCACAACATAAAAATCCACGAGCCTATTGACATCACATGTTTAAAGACTCTTACTCATTGGAAGCATTTACAGAGCTAATATCTTTTTATATTAATGTAAGAGTTGTAGTCAGGGTCAGAGCGGCCCACCAGAGAATCCTCCAGAAAATCCTAACAGGCCCCCAAAGGACCAGCAAAGGGCAAAGTCATTTTGAGCTTTGGAATGTATACTTTCCACTTAGATGTATAGCTAATGAGTAGATTCTCGATTTAGTATTAGGCCTTGTTCACACATCCCGTAATTTACGGATCTGTATTTCCATATTCGAGTTAGTGCACATTGTTGTTCATTGGGCTATTCACATGATCAGTAGATTACAAGGATGCAAACCAATGCTGAAAAAAAGGACATGTCCTTGTGTGGACCTAGATTTTTTTTTACGGATTCTCTCATAGAAATCAATGGGATCCGCTATTTTTTTTATAGATTGTGATCTGTTTGGCGTCTGTATTTCGTAAAAAAAAATATATGGATGAGTTATAATTGACATGTTGAAAAAAAAAAAGGATTTAAAGAAATAGGGGTGCACTATGGATGCACTACATATGCCCAATCTGTAATTTTTAGCTTATTGTACAGGTGGATAGCAGGAGGAATCTACAGACTTATACAGAAAAATACTGAATGTGTGCATAAGGCCTTAGACTTTACAGATCGCATGTCCTGCATATTTAATGGTAGCAACCAAGGTTATGATAAAATGAAAAGTAGATAAGAGCATGTTTTATGGATATTAAGAATGAACACTTCTAAAATTCTGTATTTAAGAAAAGAAGACCTTCTTCTGAGATGGACTTGACTCGGCAGTCACAGCCCACTCAATACCAGATAAAAGTAGGACAGCACTGTGGCAGATGATTGGCCCTCACCAGCTCTCAAAACCGAGATGAGTAACTGCCAGAGCTTTTAGAGGGGGGTCTGAAGATGTCATAGGAGGACATCAGGGGAGCATGATTAGGTGCCAATAGGCACCTAGATAGGATCTGAAATTGGCATAAAAAGCGACAAATTTGACATGGTCTTGAGGTCTGGTATCTCCACGAGAAAGAAAATCAGGCAGTGTTTTAGATTTGCTTTTATGCAATGCATTAGTCCGTAGCCTTTTTTGTATTTGTTTTTGTATAGCAAACAGTATTAATGCAAGTGATGCTGAAAGAAAATAAGAAGCACTTAACTTAAGTGCTTTTGTTTTGATTCTTTTGAGTTAATGGAGGTGACATCTTCCCATCACAGGATATTACAAGAATGATCAGGAGGTGCGTTAACTAGTTATAGGAGCAGTTGTATCATTTTTTATGCATTTGGTTAAAAAAAGAAAACAAACAGCCAAACCAGCGTGTGAACGTAGCCTATGGTTGTGTATGAATACAGCAATGCCAGAAGCTTGATACTACTCTCAAGAGGCTAAAAGCATCCATGAGACCCTGGTCTTACACTCACTTCAGTTTACAGAATTCAGACAGAAAGGGCTTGCAGCCATTTCAATTGTTATAATAAAAACATTAAAATATTGTAATACAACCATGTGTAAAAGTAGAAAGGTTAAGGTATGAGGTTAAAGGTAGGGATGGTCTGAACCTGCCGAAGTTGGGGTTCGTATGAACCCGAACGCTCGGCATCAGATTCCCACTGTCTGCCCGCTCCGTGGAGTGGGTGGATACAGCCGGAGGAACGCCTGGAAAACTGGGATACAGCTTATGGCTATGGCTGTATCCCAGTTTTCCAAGCGGTCCTCCCGCTGGATCCGCCCGCTGCACGGAGCGGGCAGACAGCGGGAATCATTACCGAGGGTTCGGGTTCGTACGAACCCGAACTCCGTTCGAACCATCCCTAGTTAAAGGGGTTATCCAGCGCTACAAAAACATGGCCACTTTCCCTCTACTGTTGGGGTGGGGTGGGGTTTTGAAACTCCAGATGGGGTGGGGTTTTGAAACTCAGTTCCATTGAAGTAAATGGAGCTTAATTGCAAACTGCACCTGAACTGGAGACAACAGTAGGGGGGAAAGTGGCCATGTTTTTGTAGTGCTGGATAACCCCTTTAAGGTAAAATGTATTGCCTAGTTTTTTTGCTGATTAGATCCAGATACTGAGACCGTTTTCTAAGCCAATTTTCCTTTCTGATGTTTTTTTTTTGTGTTTATGCATGTATGTATACACTTCACGACAATCCCCATGGACTTAAGCCCCTATTACACAGGGGCAACGAGAGGGAGCAAGTGGACGCTGACCTGTCAAGACAGCACTCGCTTGCTCCTCGTCCTCTGCTCGCTGCGGCGCTTAGTCATGGAGTTGCTGGACCCAGCCATTTGGGTGAAATAATAAGTACCCTTTAATGTTCTCCAAAAGTTTTCCCTTTGGTTGCCCCATGAGAACAAGAGTTATCAGATGAATCACAAGGAGAAGGAAGCTGAGCTGCTATTGTCTCAACTGTACACTGGTATTCACTGTAAGGCCATGTGCAGACTACGTAAGAGACCGGCCGTTCCGTGACCCGGCCGGGTCACGGATAGGCCAGTCTCTGAAAAGATCATCCGGGACGGTACTGCAGCACCGGCCGTATGATCTTTGCTGCCGCAGAGTTCTGATGTGGATGCATCCGTGCATCCACTATACACAATGGAGCGAGCGGCCGGGCCGGAGCCGCACACTCCATAGTGTGCACTGACAGGGTTTTCTGCGGCCACTATTCACTGTCTATTTTCTACGGCGCCGGGAGAGATCCTGGCCGCAGTGTATACTATGTGTATACACTCTGGCCGGGATTCCAAGACAAGGCAACGTATATTTTCGTAAAAAGCACAGATCTCAGTAAGAGATGACTAAGAACCCAATGGTCACTCTAAGTTGCTCCTATGAACAGATAGCGTAAACTTCCAGAAAGTCAAGAGATGAGCGCAACTCAAGCATGCTCGAGTCCAATTATTTGACATTTGAATACCGATGGCTGAAGAAGCCATAGGCTGTATCCATGTTTTTCCAGACTCCCTAGGGCTGCATCCAACAACTTAGGCCACTGGTAATTAAATGCCGAACTATTGGACTTGAGCATGCCCGAGTTGCACTCATCTCTATCAACCAATATTGCAGCACTGTAGTTCTCTATGGAAGAGTGGTCAGAAAGAAGCTTCTTCTCAGTAAAAGCTACGTAAAAGCTCACCTGAAGGTGACAAAAAGCATCTTAATGAATCTCAGAGTATGAGAAACAAGATACTCTTTTCGGCCTCAATTCTAAGCTGAAGGAAACCAGGAACCTGCCCAATACCATACTTACAATGAAGCATGGTGGTGTCAGCATCCTGTTGTGAGGACAGGAGACTGGGCAGGGTTGAGGAAAAGTACAGAGATATTCCTCATGAAAATCTGATCCAGTGTGCTTTCTTCCTTCCAAAATAACAATGACCCTAAGCAGAAAATACAACACAGGCTTTTTAGGCCTGAATAATTCCAAATATTAGTCAATGAATGAACATTTTTGTTCATCAGCTAACAGCCTATTCCACCAATATGGGCCTGTCTTACATAGCCTAAAAGGGATAGTCTGAAAAAAAGAAAACAAACCAACAAACACACAAACAAACAAAAAAACAGCACATTAATGGCCTATCCCCAGAATAGGCCATCAGTCACTGATGGGAGGGGTCACCTTACCTGATATAACTGATCAGCTAGTCAGTGCCTGCCCTACGCAGTGAATGAGGCCAGAAGCAGCTGGTCTCTGTTGCTGTTTACTTGAATGGGAGCTGACTAGAGATGAGCAAACCTCGAGCATGCTCGAGTCGATCCGAACCCGAGCTTTCGGCATTTGATTAGCGGTGGCTGCTGAACTTGGATAAAGCCCTAAGGCCATGTGGAAATCATGGATATAGTCACTGGCTGTATCCATGTTTTCCAGACAACCTTAGAGCTTTATCCAAGTTCAGCAGCCACCGCTAATCAAATACCGAACGTTCGGGTTCGGATCGACTCGAACCCGAACCCGGTTCGCTCATCTCTAGAGCTAACCTAAAGTTACCTCCTACCACCACTGCACAGTCACTTGTGTCATTTCGCATAGACAGGCATAGACAGTCACTTCTGTCTATTCACATAGACAGGCTATGACACACTGAGACAGACGGGAGTTCCGCCTGATTTACTCAGTGTGAACATGCCCTAATGGGGGCTCCGATCATCTGATCAGTGGTAGGGATCACTGAACATTGGGATTTTTCACGTTTGTTCAAAGTGAATGGGAAGCCGATGGTTCGAGTTCGAACGAACTTGAAAAATCCCGATGTTCGATCATCTCTAATCGGTGGGGGTGGATAGGCCATCAATTAGTTTTTTTCCCCAGAAAATTTGGATACCTTTTAACAACTATTTCATTTTTGGATCTGAGATGTGAAAAGATTTCTTTATATTACATTTATGAAAAAGAAATGTCTGGGGATCAAAAATTATCATATTACTGACATGAGCTGTTGCCCTTCATTCAAAGCTTCAGACATTTTGCAGTATTCATTTCCCCTCTATTATTTTTGTAGAAATGCTGAAATGTCTGCTCATCCTTAGGAAAACATCTTCCAGGCTTTTGCTTCCCACCTATTGTCTGTGTAATCCTTTGAGCATGGAATTGGTTCTAAGCTTTCTAAAAGCATGTTTGGGGAAACCAAGGAAAGTAGCTTTCAGCAAGGAACAAGGAACGGTAAGCGTATCGACAGGCATTTTTTCACACATTTTTTGCTGTCAGCAGAATCCTTTAAGTTGTTTTTGCTCATTTAAAACTCAGACTTGAAGACTAAATTGATACTGGGATGATGACAGAATGTGATTGCAGCCAAACAAACAGACAGATCACTTCAGGTTCCTGTAGTTGAGACCCTTCACCAATCAGCACTGAAGCAGCATAGCCAAAAACTTTGCAAGAAGGTTCTCATAAGCTTTTAAAGTTTTATATAACGATTTGGCTTTTTTCTTGAATAAGAACTTAATGCACCAGATAATAAGAAATATTTATTTCCGTGTTCATGTAATCATAAGATGTATTTTTTTTTTTTATTGAAATAGGTAAAAGGCTATTGGCTTAAAGTGATACTGCCACCCTCTTACATTTGCTTTGTTTCATTGGTTAAGAGTGTCAACTAGGCGGGGCTTCACAGCAGGTGGGCTTCTCAGCTGGGGAGAGGGCCCAACTGTTATGAAGTCCTGCCTAGTTGACACTGTCCACCAATGAAGCAATTTTAGAAGATACAGACGCATTTTATACAGGTATATATTGAATATGCAGCAGTTTTGAAAAAAAAAAAAAAAAAAGTTTAGTTATGAACATTCTAGGCTGTACCATTTATTGTGGTGACCTACTGTACATGCTTTTAATCTGCCTTCCTGTACACCTGGAACGATAGTGCTATAAGTGCAAAGAGACACACTATATGACATCTGGAAGGATAGAGAAATAATTACATACATACATATATTTCTTAACCACTAGCTGACTGTTAAATATCTGGTTGGTATGCATACAGTATAACTGCAAAGACGTTTCTGAACATCCCTGCCTAATCTGCAGCAGCAAGTAAATTGTAAGGAGAGCTGGCTGTAAGAGACAACTGGACTCTCTTGAGACAAGGCAGGGATGGTTTGCTACTGATTACTGTACACAGTGCTCTATAAGTGATTGGTGGCAATGACATCACAGGATGGCTCCTGGGGACCTGCAAAGGGTGTTAAAGGGGTTTCCCAGCAACTATGACAATAGTAAAAATTGAATTAAGTCATGTGCGGAGAGATATGGTAACTAATGTTTTAACTAGGAATGAGCGAACAAAAGAGGTGGAAGAGGTGTTACAGCCCTCAGAAGATCAGGAGCATGGGGGTTTGAGCCACAGAATAATCCCCTAGCTGCAGCTCATTATGTTTTCCACAAGACAAAGGAACACTTCAAACTATGGCTAATACAAGGTAATTCTTGAGCCACTGAGTATCCTGCATGTAAAGCCACTTTGGCAATTTAGAGTGTGTTCACACATAACAGAATCTCAGCGAATTTCATGCTACGATTTCAAAGCCAAATCTGCTGTGATTTCCGTATCCGTAGTTTAAATAGGATTACAAACTCGCAGCAGAATTTTCATGCCTCTGCGAGTATGTAAACGACAGCACACTGATTGGCCATTAGGATGCTGGGAGCCCCAGAAGCAAGCTGGAGCGCGGATCAGTAAAGCATCCAATGGGCCGCCGCGGGTTAAGGGGGGCATCGTTTACATACTTGCAGCGGGATGAAAATTCTGAAATCTGTTATGTGTGAACCCCACCTTCTAAGTGTAACTATCATGTTTAGTGGGCAGCAAGATATGCTGGCAGCACTTTTGTATACAATGCAATCAAATGCTTTGCGGAACAATTCCGTCTCCGGCGTGCCTGCATTGGGAGCGCGGCAGCAGGATTTTTACAGCATATCCTGCCACCCACTAAAGATGATAGTAATATGTTAAAATGTCTGTGTTTGTAGTATGCCAAACCACACCATCCCCACCATACAGCAAATACACTCACCGGCCACTTTATTAGGTACACCATGCTAGTAACGGTTTGGACCCCCTTTTGCCTTCAGAACTGCCTCAATTCTTCGTGGCATAGATTCAACAAGGTGCTGGAAGCTTCCTCAGAGATTTTGGTCCAAATTGACATGATAGCATCACACAGTTGCCGCAGATTTGTCGGCTGCACATCCATGATGCGAATCTCCCGTTCCACCACATCCCAAAGATGCTCTATTGGATTGAGATCTGGTGACTGTGGAGGCCATTTGAGTACAGTGAACTCATTGTCATGTTCAAGAAACCAGTCTGAGATGATTCTAGCTTTATGACATGGCGCATTATCCTGCTGAAAGTAGCCATCAGATGTTGGGTACATTGTGGTCATAAAGGGATGGACATGGTCAGCAACAATACTCAGGTAGGCTGTGGCGTTGCAACGATGCTCAATTGGTACCAAGGGGCCCAAAGAGTGCCAAGAAAATATTCCCCACACCATGACACCACCACCACCAGCCTGAACCGTTGATACAAGGCAGGATGGATCCATGCTTTCATGTTGTTGACGCCAAATTCTGACCCTACCATCCGAATGTCGCAGCAGAAATCGAGACTCATCAGACCAGGCAACGTTTTTCCAATCTTCTACTGTCCAATTTCGATGAGCTTGTGCAAATTGTAGCCTCAGTTTCCTGTTCTTAGCTGAAAGGAGTGGCACCCGGTGTGGTCTGCTGCTGTAGCCCATCTGCCTCAAAGTTGGACGTACTGTGCATTCAGAGATGCTCTTCTGCCTACCTTGGTTTTAACGGTTGGCTATTTGAGTCACTGTTGCCTTTCTATCAGCTCGAACCAGTCTGCCCATTCTCCTCTGACCTCTGGCATCAACAAGGCATTTCCGCCCACAGAACTGCCGCTCACTGGATGTTTTTTCTTTTTCGGACCATTTTCTGTAAACCCTAGAGATGGTTGTGCGTGAAAATCCCAGTAGATCAGCAGTTTCTGAAATACTCAGACCAGCCCTTCTGGCACCAACAACCATGCCACGTTCAAAGGCACTCAAATCACCTTTCTTCCCCATACTGATGCTCGGTTTGAACTGCAGGAGATTGTCTTGACCATGTCTACATGCCTAAATGCATGTAGTTGCCGCCATGTGATTGGCTGATTAGAAATTAAGTGGTAACGTGCAGTTGGACAGGTGTACATAATAAAGTGGTCGGTGAGTGTATATGGCACTGTCAATCTTTGTGGATAGTTCTCGGCCATAAAGTTTTGCTGTTCTACAAGTTAAAATTTGGAAGATTTCTTTGGACTTATTTTTTTTCCAGCCTAACAACAACCCCAAACATAAAACCTGAGCTACACAGTACTGGCTTAACAGAAGCAATGTCCTAGAATGGACAATTCAAAGCCCCGACCTCATTAAGTATTGCTGGCGGGGCTCGAAAACGGCTTCTCACTCATAGTCCCTGTGCAACTTGACAGTTTTTCAAAGAAGAATGGAGGAAATTTGTAGTGACCACATGTGCAAAAGTTGAACTACACACAATCAAGGTTTTAATTGCCTCCTAAGGTGCCTGATGCCGTGAATAGTTTTGCATTCAATTATTTCATTTTTAATAATTGTTCTTCCAAAATAAAATTAAAAGTCAGTAGGGAGTCAGTACTTGTTATGGACACTATGGTTCCTATAGGTTTTAGTATTTTATTTTAATGCGTGATGTCATAAGCTAGACAGTACCTTCCTCACGCAATGCCTCGGATCATTCGCTGCTTTTATATGTTGCGCCTACATTTGATGAAAACATTAACATTTTATTTTACTGTATGTTATATCTAAATTCAAACCCTGCCCGATGCACTAAGAAGAACACAACTGAAAGTCATGCTTGTATTTCACATATGTAACTAGCATCCTGTGCTTTGTGGTAAACATCTGGGCACATGCCTAAAGGCTTTCACTTTATAATCACATCTAAATGTAAAACATATTGTATATTTGGAATGGTCTGTTAGGAGTTATAGCCTTGTGCCTGCTGAGCAAAAACAGGCAGATATCTCTGGAGTAATGCACAAACAGCTTTAGAATCTTAGACTATACCGTTTTTATATTATACATGTGAATAATATCCTACTAACCTATGCAAGCTATGCCAATGGTATCTGGATGACAACAGAGACAATGGTGTACCTCAATGGTTTCTGGTGCAAAATTCAAAATCTGCCCCCCCTCGACCCTAAACATACAAAACCAGGATAATTTCTTAAATTTGCTGGTGACATACTGATTCAATGCCCATTCCTATAGCTATGCATTACTAGGCAATTAAGGGTGGCAGAAAATTTAGATGATAATCATTATGGGTTCACTAGTAGCATAATATTAGTAATGGACAGGGGTTATTGTTATAATGGTCACAATAAATAAAAGTATTAAAGTACTCGATTGTACAGTAAACCACCAGTTGTGGTAAAGGGGTATTATCACAATTTAGGCTGGGTTCACACTTTGTTTTTGCAATCCATATTTTTCATCTGTTTATGCAAAAAATGGATATAAAAAAAACCTATGGAAAAATGGATGTAATTGTGTACATCCGTTTTTCAATTGACTTCCGTTATAAAAGAAATGATCAAAACATGTCAAAATTGATGCGTTTTGATACAGTATGCGTATATAGGCTATGTTCACACTGCGTATGAGTCCGTCCGTAGTGCGAACCGTGAATATACGCACGTAGTTTTGAGGTTGATGCATTCCCTTGAAAGTATACGATATAAGCCCGCACAATGCACACTACGTATGAGCTTACGGCCGGATCGAATGCGGCGCCGTGAAAAATGAACAAGACCATTGTTTGAGGACGGAAATGTTCCAACTCACGGCCGTGGATTTCCATGTGGTCCCGTATGAAGTACTTATTTCAGCCAAATTGAACTTGATTTTTCGATCCAAAAGGTTCTGTGAGTTTTATTGGGCTGGGCAAAGATTTCCAAGTAAATGACCTGTTTCAGATCCCTTCGAAACAAGCTAGGGAAGCATAACTGTACTGCGGGCGTATGTTCGCGGTTCGTACGCATGTCTATTTTTCCCATGCCCGTAGTTTCAGCCGCACATGTACGGCGGCGTACGAAATGTGGCCGGACTCATACGCAGTGTGAACATAGCTTCATAGTGTATATGTACAGTACATGTTTTTTGTTTTTTTTTTTGCAGTGGCTCACTATATAGGAAAGAACAGACTGCTCTGTTTTTCTATACAGTGAAAGAAAGGATATGTTGACTCATACAACACAATGAAGGCCCAAAGAACACTATTTTGCTTTCTGTTCGGCCAGTTGGGGCCTACGGCTACATTTAGTATATGAAGCTGGACTGGTTCACACACTGAACAGGTTCACCTAAATGAGGTTTGATCATGGCCTACTTGGCTTCCTGTAACCCTAATGTGTATCTGACATATGAAAATTAGATTGTGAGCCCCATTCAGAACAGGGCCTTATATGAATAGTACAAACCGCTGTACAACACAATGGAATGTATGGGTGCTATACAAACGACCCAAAACAAATAAATATGCCATTATTATAAGATTACATCTCATCCAATAGTCCATATAAAATGTAAGAAACATGTAACAGCTAGATGTTGGTTTTAACTCGGGGAAAAAAAAAACTTTATAAAAGAGGCAACGTAAAGCTCTTGGGTTCTGATAGAAAAATCTGAACCAACCATCAAGTACTATACATAGCACTGCGGGGACTTATGTAGCAGAGGGGTCCTTAGGCCTCACCAAGCATCAGGGCCTGGTGGTCAGTGCACCTCTTATTATTACACCACTTGTTTTCCTCCGTTTTAGGTGAATAATACATTATCTGTATATGATTACGTTTTTTCGGATGACAGGATCTGGAAGCCTACATCTCCCTGACATGCTCTGAACTGCACTAACACCACGGACACCTGAAAATAATACCGGTCCATGAGATCACCTCACATCTGGACAGTAACTGATGGGGGATCATTTTCACTCAGACATGGATTCTAGGCTTTAACCTTAACTTAATATGCTCTTCTGAGCACAGTATTGCATCAGGTCACATCTGTCCTCTCAACCCTTTAAATCCATATTGACTAAACTATTTTTTGGGGATATGAGAAATCATCCTTGATTTATTTCTGTTTAATAAGCGAACCATATGTAGTTTTATGTATATTTGTAATAATGTTCATGTGCTTTTTGTGCTGTTGCTGAGAAGGTATACTTCTTTTGTGGTCTTTTAGCTGCATGTTGGTTTAGGGTAGTGACAGGTCTGCCTAGAGACTTTCCTAGGGAATGCCCCTAAGGAAAATCCTTTAGGGCAGTGGAGTCATGTGTAAAATCTCTTACGTAACCCTAGTCCTCTGTTTAATTGGAAAAGGCTACAGCATGTTTTTTTAATCAAAATGTGCATCAGTGCATCATCAGGGGCAAACCAGAACTGGAGCAGTCCTACCCCCCCCCCCATAGAGAACACATGAATGTTCAGCAGTGCCAACGTTCATGTGTATTTGACAATTTTTGTACGTGTATAGTGAGCTTGATTTCCAAAGCTGACCATAGATGCCAAGTTTATTGCTAAAGATCCAAATTATTTTATGTTGGGTAAGGCGTCAAATTGATCAAATTGGCTTCTCTTCATACAAAAGTAGAAATGTAGAGATGCCAAAAATTTACGAACAGAAAATCACTTTTCAGGGTAAGTTTGCACAATTTATATTTCCTAAATTTCCTATTAATCACGGTAATTAATAGAAATATTACGTTGCACTGCAGTCAATGGGATCCCGGAAAGAGTGTATACACATAGTATACACTCTAGCTGGGATCCCTAGCGGTCGTAGCGAAAGCTGACGTCGGTTTTGTGCACGTCGACTGCATGGAACTCTCAGATCACACAATAAAAAGTGTAGCTCTGGCCGCACCTTCCATTGTGTGCTATTGTGAATTGGGATGCGGACGCACACGGATGCGCCCGCATCCCAATTCAGCACAAAAGAAGTTCATCTGGTCGGTACTATCCTACTAACCTATGCAAGCTATGCTATGCCAATGGTATCTGGATGACAACAGAGACAATGGTGTACCTCAATGGTTTCTGGTGCAAAAGTCAAAATCTGCTTCTCCTCAACCCTAAACATACAAAACCATGATAATTTCTCAAATTTGCTGGTGACATGCTGATTCAATGCCCATTCCTATAGCTATGCATTACTAAGCAATTAAGAAAATTTAGATGATAACCATTATGGGTTCACTAGTAGCATAATATTAGTAATGGACAGGGGTTATTGTTATAATGGTCACAATGAATAAAAATATTAAAGTACTCGATTGTACAGTAAACCACCAGTTGTCCATTTTTTTCATCTGTTTTTGCAAAAAATAGCTGAAAAAAACCTATGGAAAAACGGATGTAATTGTGTATATCCCTAGCGGCCGTAGCGAAAACTGACGTCGGTTTTGTGCACGTTGGCTGCATGGAACTCTCAGATCACACAATGAAAAGTGTAGCTCTGGCCGCACCTTCCATTGTGTGCTATGGTGAATTGGGATGCGGACGCACACGGATGCGCCCGCATCTCAATTCAGCACAAAAGAAGTACTGGATGGTACTGGATGGTACTGGATGATCTTCACAAACACTGGCCATTCTGTGACACTGCTGGGTCACAGAACGGCCGGTGTCTTACAGTGTGTGAACCTGGCCTTTCTCTGTGAAATATATAGATCATTCCTAACCACACCTAAACTTGCTCTATTCCTGCTCCAGCAACTATCCCTGTCGGCTAACAGACCCCAAGCAAATTTCGCTTCAGGAGACCTGGGTCACCTGATGCAGCTGGCCAATCACTGCAGCCAACATGGCCACATGGTACTCGGTCAAGTATTGAGTACTTTTGAGTACCCTGATATTCGAGTTAATGACAGAACTGATATATTTCTTTGACTGGAGAAACATTTCAGTGTTGCAAATCTTACACCTTATGAGCAGGGGGTTGGTACAGTGATCACCGGGGGGTGGAGGCCGATGCCCCAATGATTTCTTACTTGTCTTCTGTCCTGTGGATAGGGGACAAGTTAATTTTTCTTGGAGTACCCCTTTAATGCGCACCAACAACATTTAGGTCTAGAAGCAGCCTTACTAAATATATATTCTTTCAGCTCACAGACAACTGAGGCTTTTTTTTTAACTTTTTTGGCTAAGTGGGGCTTTAATGCCTAACTAAAAAATGGTAATACAATGCACAGAAAGAGCCAATTTGTAGTAAAAATTGCATGTGCCACACCATATTGAATACAATGGGTGTACTGCCATCTTGACAAATATCTACCTATTTGGCTCTGTGAAAACTATTATACTGTGATGCTATTTGCAATTTTAATTGTTGCTTTAGGTCGATCTTTAAAGCGCTCTCATAAACAGTTTTCTAATTGCAGACAGTTCATTGTATTCACATTGCTCTTTACAGTAATATTCCGTGTATTTTTTGATCGGTATACAGAAGCACATGTGTTAACAGCATAATCAATACAAAGACTACAAATTCTTCTCCAAGGGCCATTATAGCAGAGGAGAACATGGATTATCCTTAATTACACATCCCATGTGTAAAATTAGATTGGAACCTGATTGATGTGACCCCTGACTTTACCCATAAACCATCTGTCCACTACTCCCACTCACTTTTTCCAGCAATACAAGTGAGTGAGTTGTGATGGAAGAAACAAAAAGTGACCGCTCAGTGTTTCAACATGCTGACATACAAATGAAAACAACACAAAACAATATGTAGATACGGAACCGCAAGGATAAAAAGAGCATAACAAAGAGAATTTCACTTACTATTGTCTATTTGCTATATAGTCAGTGACCTCAGAATAAAATGAAAGTTTCTATAAACATTCATATGTGTAGCTGTTATGTAAATTTTCTATGAGGCTTCATATACATTCAACATCCAAGTAGTATAAAGCCATAATAGAGTGCACATAAAAGTGTATGGGGTCATAAAGTCAGATTTATTGTAATTCTAATAAAAATATTATGTCCCATGGAAAACTCAGTTCAGAGTGAGAATACAACCCTGTATGGAACACCATGTAGTGCCCACTGTATATACTCCGTATACCATGATTGACTCAGGTTCTGCCTTAGCATATATTACATTAACATGTTTTGTAGTCAAGTAGTAGTGATGCGTTTACCTGCCTGACTTTTTGCCAATGAAAAAGACAATCACAGACCAATATAATACAAACAGATTAATTCTACATCTCTTCCCTGACTGGGTACTGTCTAATCCCTTAAGGTTCCACAATAATAGTTGACACCAAACTGCCTTGAATTTAAAATTTTACAAAACGGATGCCCTAACCCCTAACTGCCCCCTAATATATACCCGGCCCTCCCCCTTTTGCCCAAATCCCAGCCCCCACTGCAACTTCCCTCTACAGCCACACCCCATCTGCCCCAATCACTGACCCCCTTGACACCTTGACTCCACTCCTGCCTATGTCCCTCCAGCCATTACCTATTACCACGACTACCATTCTCCTCCCTAAGGCCAGAACCTTCTCACTCCATCCTCCATTCCCAGTCATGCAGGCCTTCTCTGCCCCAGTCCAGCCTGTATTTTATGGTGGCATAGCAATCTTGATGGTTACATTCACACTAGATGGGGCTACGACTAAGTCAAGATTTTACAGTACAGAATTTGTTCAGGTCCCTGTTCTTTTCACTGGATCTAATGTCACACTTCTCAATGTGTGTCTGGAGACCTATTCTCCCTGTCATTGTTTCCTGCTAAAATATTGTTCAGTTGTTCTTTTGGCACATCTCAAGGAGGAATAAGCTGACACCTATGGACCCAACTCTCAGGAACCCCACTTCACTACCCCTCTGTATCCCCCCTCTGTCAGTATAATCAGCCTATAACACTATAGCAGTGCCTCCCACAGGACCCCCCCCCCCCCTTCTGGCCCAGATCTTCCTATATCGGAATAGTAACCATCACTGTAACTCACCATCTGTGCTGCAACAACTAGTCAAGGCAGCTGAATATATGTGAACATATGTACAGTGTATACACTAAGCACATTCTCATATATGCGAAAGTATAAAGTCAAAACAGACTAAGGTATCACTGAGTAGTGTCTCAGATATATACTGTCCATTGAAAGTGACAGGCAGCTATTTACAAAGAATACAGTTCCTGCAAGGGGGAAACACAATTCACGCTCTTAACAAGGAGAACTCCATTAAGGTTACAAACACACTTGCCGGATCTGCAGCGAGTCTCCTTGCTGCGTTTTTGCAGCGAGACTCGCTGCAGATCCTGGCCCTATACTTTCAATAGCAGAGAAACTCGCAGCAGGGATGTACATTTTGTCTGCAGCCCGCCCCATTAACCCCCCGGCCGCCGGACATTATACATTACCGGGTCCCCGTTCCTGCTTGCTTCGGGGCTCCCGGTGTCTTCACGGCCCGCCCGGCCAATCAGTGCGCTGCGGCGGGGCAGCGCACTGATTGGCCGGGTGGAACGTGCCGGGAGCCGCCGAAGCAAGCAGGAGCCGGGATCAGGTAATGTATATCCTGCCCGCCCCCCTGCAGCCCCGATCGCCCCCAGCCCCCGGCCGCATGATCGCCCCCAGCCCCGCAGCCCCCGGCCGCATGATTGCCCCTGGCCGCACGATCGCCCCCAGCCCCGCAGCCCCCGGCCGCACGATCGCCCGCAGCCCCCGGCCGCACGATCGCCCCCAGCCCCGCAGCTCCCGGCCGCACGATTGTCTGCAGCCCCTGCGGGCGATGGTGCGGTCGGGGGCTGCAGGGCTGCAGGTGATCGTGCGGCCGGGGGCTGGGGGCGATCGTGCGGCCGGGGGCTGGGGGCGATCGTGCGGCCGGGGGCTGGGGGCGATATACATTACCTGATCCCGGCTCCTGCTTGATTCAGCGTCTCCCGGCACGTTCCGCCTGGCCAATCGGTGCGCTGCCCCGCCGCAGCGCAATGATTGGCCGGGCGGGCCGTGAAGACACCGGGAGCCCCGAAGCAAGCAGGAACGGGGACCCGGTAATGTATAATGTCCGGCGGCCGGGGGGTTAATGGGGCGGGCTGCAGACAAAATCGCAGCAGGGATGTACATCCCTGCTGCAAGTTTCTCTGCTATTGAAAGTATAGGGCTGGGATCTGTAGCGAGTCTCGCTGCAAAAGCGCAGCAAGGAGACTCGCTGCAGATCCGGCAAGTGTGTTTGTAACCTAAAGGTATATTCCGATGTGGTAATTTAGAGCATATTCATAGGATATGCCCTAAATTTTAGTGTATGCTTTTTGGCATTGAGGCCGTGTTCACGCTATGTATGATAGCCGCCGTGTCACAGAACGGCCGCTGTCAGTGAGGTTCATCCCTGCAGTACCAGCGGTTGAACTTAATTTCTTTTGAAATGGAATGCGAGTGCATTCGGTTGTGCCCACGTGAGCCGCACTTTCCTCTGTCAGTCTTGTGCAGGCCGCTATTCAATAAATAGCGGCCACACAAAACTGACATGTCAGTTTTTTGTGCGGCCGAGAGAAATCCCGGCCGGAGTTTATACAGTATGTATACACTCCAGCTGGAATTCCATTTAAATCAAGGCAATATATTTTTTTCATTTAATAATGGCTGATGTTGCAATCTGCAACAACGGTCATTATTAAATAAAAAATATGTTGTGTAAACATAGCCTCATGCTGCAAAATTGTAAATGAAAAAACAACAAACACTTATCTACATGGACAAGTATCGATAACAGAATTGGGTTATGTTCACACAACGTATACTTTCGTATAACTACGGCCGTTGTTGCTGATGGCAACAACAGCCGTGATTAATACGAAAATATACGTGCCGTTGCCGCCTATTAATTGACTAGTGGCTGCAGAAAACCCTGTCAGTGCACACTATGGAGCGTGCGGCTTCGGCCGCTCGCTTTATAGTGTGCAGCGGAGAGTTCTGATGCGGGCGCGCACTGATGCGCCCACATCAGAACTCTGCGGCCCTAAAGATGATCTTTTCAGAGACCGGCCGTTCCGTGACCAGGCTCTGTCACAGAACGGCCGGTCTCATATGTTGTGTGAACATAGCCTTATTATGTACAGTGGCTCAGGCTTTGTTTGCACCTATTTCATGATTTTAGGATGCAATTCGGGATTAGGCCTTATTCTCATTCACAACCCTACGGAGCATGAAGCTGAGCAGTGGACTCGCAGCTCCCCGGCATTATATAAAACCATGATGCTTGGAGCTGCACGGCTGTATCATTACAGTACTGCGAAGATTTAAATACTTTTGGCTCTCCTGGCATCATAGAGATGCAAGTCCACTACTCAGATTCTCAGATTCATGCACCGTAGGGTCCGCAAATTATGGAGGGTGAGAATAAGCCCTTAGAGAAAGCATAGCTTCTTTCTTGCCAAGACAGCCCCACCACTGTCCTTAGGTTGTGTATGGTACTGCATTACAGCTGCCATTCTTTTCAGTGGGACTGAATGGCAGCTGTATTGCAGCAAGACCCACACTCAAACTGTGGACAGGAGAGGTGCTGTTTCTGGGAGAAAGTAGTATGTAAGTAGCCATGTTTTTCTAAGCCTGGACAACCCCTCTATTCCCTCCAGCACTGTCTTGTTTCTGCAGCACATGTATTGATTCTTGCAAGCCCCATTCATATGAATTGAATAATAAGTGTAATAAACAATGGTTTATCAATTGAAACAAATTTCTGCTGGAAATAATATAATGTCACTTGCAGTTTACTAAATATATATAGTATATATACATATATATGTGTGTAACTTGTGTAATTCTTTCATATGAACTTTAACAGAAATCCTAGATGTCACATTTTGCTCATAGTAATATATAAGGTTATGGCGTGCAGTCTGCAAGCGGTTGATTTAGAGCACAATGACCAATATTTTTTTAATACTACCCATATGGAGCTATCAAATCTTTTCTCTGCTGCGTGTTTACTGGTAACTGATCCACATATACTGGAGCATATTGATAGAAACTCCTAGAAGCCCTTCCCCCTCTATCCCCCTTCCCAAACCAACAATGTAAGTAGTCTGTTTCCTGCCCTGAGAATGTTTTCATTTATCTGATACTCTTCCAGCTTGGAACATAATGCTCTAATTCAGACAACAAACGCTGTTACTGTATCTAAAGTCTGCTTGGCTGTTAAACATTGAGCTGTTTAGAATGCAGAGAAGCTGGCAGGATTAACAGAGAAAAAATACATTAAACTTGGCACTCGTTCAGCCTAGAATTTGTGCCAAACTGTACCCTCTATTCACTAGATTCTGTGGGCAAGAAAGGCACACTTACATGTATCCAGGGTAAATTTACGATTCTGAAAAGTAAGTTATAGCAGCGACGGTGATGATAAACATCCATATAGAAAACCAATTGCTGGAGGGCTTGTCGGCAACTTAGTTTCTTGTCAGTGTTGTATAAATTTAAGATGAGATTTACAGTTTGTTGATATATTTGAAATATTTCTAGAAGTTTAAGGCATGTTCCTAACCACAAGCTTGTTGGAAGGTGAGATTTATTACTGTGCGAAGAGTCGCTGCATGGCAATTAGCCTGGACAGAAGATTGGGAATTGGAATCTTGTAACTCCCCAAATTAAGTACGTTCTTGACATTAATTCTGATTATTTTCCAGCTACCTTGCTAGTTCTGCTTGTAGTATCTTTGACTTTATACATTAGATCAACATCTGAACCTACTAATTTCAGCAGGACAGGACGGTGATCTAAAGTGTATGGGAGTCTCATGAAGGATGGATGTCAGGGGAAATTAGGATCCCTTATGTTAAAGGGGTATTCTACTCAAACATAACTTTTGACATGCAAACACAGTAGATACAGCGGCTGGCACTACTCGGTGAACAAGGCAAACACTTGTGCGCAATCAGTAGGGAATCCTATGACAATATACCGCAATTTTCAGGTACCGGGGTGGCGAGATGAGAGAAGGAGTATCATGCACACGTAAAAAAGAAAAGGATCAAGGCACTTACCGGTTTTGACTTCTTGTGCGTCTTTATTAACTTGACATCACAGGGAGGGATAGATGGTGGGGGTGAGGATGTGACTAAGCAGACAAACGTTTTTGTGCCCATCGCTTTGTCAAGTCCAGGGTACATCACTACCGGGGAGGGGATTGCTTATATTCAGGTAAGCAAGGTGCATTGTGCATAAAAAGTAAAGCAAGGAAAGTGAATACAAATGATACATAGAATAATAATAATAATAATAATAATAATAATAATAATAATAATATCTTACAAGAAAACACTCCAATCGTTCCTTTCATTTAGGCCATTAGGGCCAGTAGCATCTAGTTTTGCAATCCAAATTGCTTCACGCAATGCCTATCTCCTTTACCTTCTGTGCAGTCTATCCTTTCCAAACCCATGAAACGCAGAGATGCAGTATTTCCTTTGTGAATAGTGTTTACATGTTCGATGAGGTGGGGGACACCTTTCCCCGTTCTCACCAACTATGTATGTTCCTTAAACCTGGTCCACATAGGCCTCTTGGTTTTACCTATGTAGAACTGATTGCAAGAACATAGGATGGCGTATGCAATGTAAGGGGGTCTGCACATAATCAGACTACTCACTTTGCAGGCAACACCATTAAGATTAATGAATGCGGTAGGAATCAGTTGGGGGCAGTATTTACAAGACCCATATTTTTTATTTTCTATAAGGGGGTTTGAGTTAACCACTCACTACCTGCTCTCTTTTTGTCCTTATTCACAGTAGGGTTTTCTCCAATGGTGCAGTTTTTCCGATATGTAACGAGCGGTCCCAGTTCAGCTATCTGTCTTAGATCTTCATTCTGTTCTAAGACATGGCAGTGCCGGCGTATAGTTCTAGCTATAAGACTGTTTAGGGTGTGTTCACACGTACACGATTTGCAGCAGATTTGATGGCGCAGATTTGAAGCTGCAGATTTAAAGCAAATCAATTCAGGCTATGTGCACACTACGTATAGAGACCAGCAGTTCCATGCAGGGGGAAGCTCTGATGCGGGCGCGCGCTGATGCGCCCGCAACAGAGCTTTGCGGCCGGATAGATACTTGAGTACCGGCCGGATGATCTATCCGGCCGCAAAGCTCTGATGCGGGCGCATCAGCGCGCGCCTGCATCAGAGCTTCCCCCTGCACACAGTAAGGCGAGCGGCCGGAGCCACTCGCTTCACTGTGTGAACTGACAGGGTTTCCTATGGACGCAATTCATTGAATTGCGGCCGCAGAAAACTGACATGTCAGTTATTTGCGGCCCCGTGTAGGATCCCGGCCGGAGCGTATACGATGTGTATACGCTCCGGCCGGGATCCCATTGAAAATAAGGCTATGTTGCCCTCCGCAATCGGCAACAACGTCCGTACTTTTACGTAGTGTTAACATAGCCTAAAGGCGAATTCTGAAAAACAAAAGTAAATCTTTTTTTCCTGAGTATTTTTATGAGATTCATTGACTAACAACAACTAACATCTGCAAAGAGTTTGTATGTTCTCTGTGTTTGCGTGGGTTTCCTCCGGGTACTCCGGTTTCCTCCCACACCCAAAACATACAGATTTATGATTTAGATTGTAAGCCCTAATGGGGACAGGGAGCAATAATTGGCAAAACTATGTAAAGTGCTGCAGAATCTGTGTGCGCTATACAAATAAAAAGCATTATAAAAGCTTGAGACCTTCTACATAGGTAAAACCAAGAGACCTATGTGCACCAGGTTTAAGGAACACGCATAGTCGGTGAAAACGGGGAATGGTGTACCCCGCCTCATCGAACATGTGAACGATTGGAGTGTTTTCTTGTAAGATAGTCTATGTATCATTTGTATTCACTTTCCTTGCTTTACTTTTTATGCACAATGCACCTTGCTTACCTGAACATAAGCAATCCCCTCCCCGGTAGTGACGTACCCTGGACTTGACAAAGCGATGGACGCGAAAACGTTTGTCTGCTGAGTCACTCCCTCACCCCCACCATCTATCCCTCCCTGTGATGTCAAGTTAATAAAGCCACACAAGAAGTCAAAATCGGTGAGTGCCTTGATCCTTTTCTTTTTTACGTGTGAATGATAACTTTTGATATGTTGCTGCTGATGGTGATACTAACAATTCATTCCATACTTGTTATGATCTATTCAGTCTCCTTTTCCCAGTTCTCAGCTGCTGCTTTCTGCTGAAGACACAAACAAGTCCCTGGCTGGCTTTATCTGTAACATTGTAGCTTCTTTGTAATGCTTGGAGGGTTATTCTGTTGTCACATTGCTAATGAACTCACTGTGATTCTCCCTCCCAACATTAGGGTGGGTTCACACTGAGGAATTCTCGCGGATAAATTCTGCGGAATTCCGACGGCTGTACGCGCTCACGGCCGTGCGCCTCTCCGCCCTTGCCATAGACACCATTCTATGCACGGGCGGATTCAGCATTCCGCCGAAAGAATTGACACGTCATTTCTTTTGGGTGGGTTCACACTGAGAAATTCTCGCGGATAAATTCAGCGGAATTCCGTCGGCTGTACGCGCACACGGCCACGCGCCTTTCCGCCGACTCCATAGACGTGTCAATTCTTTTGTCGGAATGCGGAATCCGCCCGTGCATTGAATGGTGTCTATGGCACGGGCGTAGAGGAGCGTGGCCGTGAGCGCGTAAAGCTGTCGGAATTCCGCTGAATTTATCCGCGAGAATTCCTCAGTGTGAACTCACCATTTCAGCGGAATGTGGAATCAGCCGGCCCATAGAATGGTGTCCATGTGGCCGGCGGAAAGGCCCGCGGCCGTGCATGCGTACAGCCGACAGAATTCCGCAGAGTTTATCCACGAGAATTCCTCTGTGTCAACCCACCCTTCCAAAGAAACTACGATAATGCAGTTAAAGCCTGTCTGTGGCTTGTTTACATCAGTCTTCTCAGAAGGTAGGGGGGGGGGGGGGGAGGGGGAAAGAGAGAGAAAAGCTCACACACATATTTTTGTACCTTCAGCAGAAAGCAGCAGCTAATTGTTAGTCTCACCCTGGCCAGCAACATATTAAAAGTTACGTTTGAGTGAAATACCCCTTTAAAGTGATACTGTCACCCCCCTTACTCTCGCTTCATTTCATTGGGCTTGTCTCCTTGCTGAGGAGAAGGCCCAGCTGCTGCAAAGCCCCACATAGGTGCACTGTCCACCAATGAAATAAAGTAATTTTAGAGCAGAAAGAAGACACAGACAAATGTTATACAGGTATATATCGAATGTGCAGCATCTAAGTTTGCGGATGGTGCGGAGAACTGCACATAAAGTAAGGAGGGTGACAATATAATTTTTCAAGAGGAGTCTTCCATAGTCAGTCATACTTACCTGGGCTGATTGTGCATGCTTTTGCTTGATTAAGTGAAATAGCATTTGGACAAATGACGGCACAGTGGTTAGCTTTAGTAACAGTGTATTCACCATAGAATTAGCCTACACTTCTCCAAGTAAGTGGAAGATGAACTTGAGTTCTGAAAATTAGGTAGGTGATGGTTACAAGCACCTCCATAAGGGAGCCTTTTATCTTTGCTCTCCTCCTCTATCAACTCAGTCACGTTGCATCACAAGATAGTATAATCAATTTACTAGTATTTTTGATTGCACATAAAGGCCCTATTACAAGAAACGATTATCGTCTGTATTCGGCCAATACAGCAAATAATTGTATCGTGTAATAGAAGACAACAATCAGCCGACATGAGCCGCCTGGACAATCTATAGATCACCTGGGCAGCCCCCCCCCTCCAGTTCTTACCCACTCGCTGTAGACTCAAATAATAGCGGCAGCAGCGACCAGGGAACGAGGAGCAAACAAGCACTGACAGCGCTCCTCTCCATCGCCCCGTGTGAAATTCAACTCACTGTCAATCACTATCAATGGCTGCACTCTGTCCCCTGTCCCCCAAGTCCGCTGCCTTGGGGTCATCTTTGACTCTGCCCTGTCTTTTAAACCACACATACAGGCCCTGACCACCTCCTGCCGCCTTCACCTCAAAAACATTTCCAGAATCTGCTCTTTTCTCACCCCTGACTCCACAAAACTGCTGGTACATTCTCTCATCATCTCCTGCTTGGACTACTGTAACATCCTCCTTCTGGCCTTCCATCTAACTCCCTTGCTCCTCTCCTTTCTATCCTTAACTCTGCTGCCTGAATAATCCACCTTTCCCCTCGCTTTGCCTTTGCCTCTCCCCTCTGCCAATCCCTTCACTGGATCCCCATTGCCCAACTTATTCACTTTAAATTGTTGACCATGACATTCAAGGCCATCCACAACCTGTCGCCTCCGTACATCGCTGACCTGATATTCCGCTACAGTCCCTCACACAACCTTCGATCCTCCAGTGACCTCCTTCTGCACTCCCCTCTTGTTTGTACCTCACACAACCGCCTCCAAGACTTTGCCTGAGCCTCCCCCATACTCTGGAACTTACTACCCCGAACTTACACCCCGACGCATCCGGCTCTCATCCACCATCAAGACCTTCAAAAGTAACCTGAAAACAAATCTCTTCAAACAAGGCTACAACCTAAAATAACTCTGTATTACACTTGACTGGCTGCACTTTACCTCCTGTCTCTCTCCCAGTACCTTATAGATTGGAAATCCTCGGGGGCAGGGTCCTCTTCCCCCATGTACCAGTCTGCCATTTGCCTTCATGTAATGTGTTTTTGATCTTTTGTATTGTTCCTGTTTGTTACCCCCTATCTCTTGTATAGCGCTCTGGAATTAAGGACGCTCTATAAATAACTAATAATAAATAACTTTAAAAAATGCAAAAAAACTTAAGGGTTAAAACTCTATGAATCATGACAATGCATTTGGTATATACCTAAAGTAATTTATAGTTTTATTAATTGTTAAAGAACACTCTTTGCCAAGTGAGTTACTTAGTGAAGGATGGCAAGCCTGAAGTTCTGGAACAAGCCAATCTACTGTATAGAGAATATGAGTAAGGATACTCTATGTTCCAAAGCTAAACACATGCAGTCACATGTTCCATCTTGGACATAAAGGGGCATATTCCATTAGTTCAGCCTTCACTCCTCTAGGAAAATTGTTAAGCTATAAAATCTCAAGGAAATGTATAGTTGAAGTTGTCAAGTACCATAATTTTTCTTCCTAATAAAACATAATTTTGATAATCAGATCGATTCAAAATGATCAGATACAGGGATCAAAAAATTGGTTCAGCCTGGACTGATTTTCTTCCACATTTCCCCAAAAATCAGATTCATATGAGGCTCTGTTCCCAAAATGTCTTTTGTTTGATAACGACAGCCATAAATAATCATTATTGGTTATTGTAAAAAAAAAGTCAGTTATTTTAAAAACAACAGCTATTTTGCATAAAAAGACGTTGTGGGAACTTAGCCCAAATTTAAAACTTTTGGGATTCATTTTGGGTGAATCACCTTTAGGAGCAGGGACACCTGTTAAAAGGAAGCTTAAAGTGGTACTCTGGAGAAAAAGGTTTTTAGAACAACCAGTGTCAGAAAATTACACAGATATGTAAATTGCTTGGTGTAATGGTGTATTCTTACCAGTCTACAATGGAGCTCCCTGCTGCCACCAACTGTCCAGAGTAGTAGCAAATCCCCAAAGCAAATCTCTCCTGCTCATGACGGTTCTTGACACTGATAGAGGTGGCAGCAGAGAGCACCATGCCTTATTGGAAAGTATACATCATTTCCTGCAGCACATACCACAGCTGATAAGTACTAGATGGCTTGAGCTGTTTATATAGAAGTAATTTACAGATCAGTTCTGATCTGTATAATGTTCTGATCAGTATAATTTTAATTATTTCCCTCTGGGGTACCCCTTTAAGTAGTGCAAACACTGAGTGCCCAAAAGACTATAAGGTAGTCATACTAGTCATACTATTGTCATCCTCTTACTCAGACTTTATTGACACACTAAGTGCTGGGCTTTGCATAAAATTCCTCTGGTCCTATCACTCACCACTGCTGGTGTTGATCCTTTCCTCTGCTCACTGGCCACTACTATCAGGTGTCAGTGGGTGGCTCCCATCAGCTTTCTGTTCTCTGCTCCATGTCCTGCTTTTCCAGTCACCATGCTATCTGTTCTACTGTTGCTGAAACTGTGAGATTCTTGCCTGTTACTGACTGTGCCTGATCTCTCCCCCTATACCGTATTGACTCAGGTATGCAGGTATACCTGGATTGCTGACTATGTCTACTTGCCTGGTCCATTGGGCCAACCACTATTTACACCAAGACCATGCTTGGGAAATGACCTGTTACCATCTAGCTCTTCAGTTTTATGTCTGGGAGCAAAATAGTAAACCTGGGGCACTTAGACTCCAAATTGTTGTTACTCAGCAGGTCCATACCTGTTGCTTTACATGTGTGCAATGATGTTTATGCTATACCATCTAAGACTTCTTCTTATACAGTTCTTTGCAAGTTGTGTAATTAGTTTATAGAAATTCGGAATGGGTGCATATTGCAAAATGGTATCCTGACCCAATTCTGGCCTCTAAACTAGTATTGAATTAGAACCCTATCCTAAAATTGGGTAACATAGAAAATTTCAAAAATGCCTGAGAGGTGCGATCCCACATCTGGGCCTCGCACCTATCGGATAAGGGTCGGGAATTCTGCATGCTGCCATTGACTTTACAGGGTTATCCAGGATTAGAAAAAAAAGTTATTTTCATGCAAAAACAGCACCACCCCTGTCCTCAGGTAATGTCTGTTATTACAATTCAGTTCTATTCAGTTCAATGGAACTGAGCTGCAAAACCTCATTCAAACTGAGAACAAGAGTAGCGCTGTTTCCGAAAGAAAGCGGCCATGTTTTTCTAAGCCTGGATATAACCTCTTTAACGGGTATTAAGTAAGACCACAAGTTACAACGCTTTCATAACTTTGTTGAAAATATCTTTTTACTATTTTCTTGTAAATATTAAAACTTTACTTTTTTTTTTTATTATGTCTTTATGTCATGTTTTTTGTATTTTGGCATTTTGCTTGAGTGAAGAACTGGAAATATCACTCCATTCTGTTAGGATTTGAAAGGGTTCAAATATTCCATAAAACCATCAGAAATAAATTATTTAGGTATTCACATATAAATTGTATTATTTTTTTAAAATCTTCCATCACCAAAACTAGCGGCGAGTAAGGAGAAAATATAAGCTGTAAAGTTCTGGGACCGCTCAGCAAGTTTTTCTTTTTTATGAACATCTTATAAAAACAGAGAAGGTGATGTCATAGCAGCTGCTGATTGCCTGACAGACAGTTTCCGCAGAGCTACATGAGGCCCTTTGGTGTTCATGTCATAGAGATTGGCAGATGAATGACACCAATGAGAGCTGACCAGTGCTCCCTCTGGGAATGCTGCCCTAATTGATTGACAGAAAGCAAAGAAAAAAGTGTCTTTGAACCTGAAAAGAATCCTCCTTTTTCCCCAAAAGCCCAGTCCCCTTTTCTATCCCCAGCCCTTTTTTTTCACATTCCTCTTTTTGTAAAGGTGTTTTGTTCCTCGGCAGTCACTGAGTTTAATGGAACGCAATGACTTTTTCGCCTCTTCAGTCTGTCAGTCAAAAGCTCCAACCCGGGGTTGCTAAATGAAGTCCTTTCAGACTCAGACAGGGGAGGAATGTGTCAGTCATCCAACAGACTCTGTTGTGTTTTAATCTGTCAGGAAGGTGATAGAGGAGAGCAGTTGGGTCTGGCTGGGGCACATTCCCTGCAGCAACTTAGAGGCCCCAGCAAATCCAGGTGGTGGAGCTGAAATGTCAACCAATCCTACCCAGCTCTGAGGTATGGAGTGTCAAAGCCTGCAAGGCATTATGCTGTGCAATCAACTGTGAGGTGTGTGGCCAGTGTTAGGGCGAATGCTTCACAGCAAGAAGAACCATAAGCCTCCATGTGTGAGCTGTCTGCAGAGTCCGGCTCCTCGGCATCAGCCTGCACTCAGGCACTAGTTTCTGGAACTAATCTAAGGCCCGGCACCTCTTTTCTTGTGCATAGAGTAGGTTTAACAACAGTATTGTTCAGTTGGCATTAAGGCCTTTTTTTTTTCTCAACACTTTTATGGCCATATGGCAATTGTATGCTACAACTGTATTGCATGCATGGCATATGTCTACGCTTTGACTCTTTTTCTTGTTAACATTTCAAAGTTCCTTTTTGTGCTGTGAAGCAGCCTGTGTTTTTCTATGCAGCAAACAGTATTGATTGCTATTCAGATGTATCTGTCTGATATAGTCAGTTAGTAGGGCTATTTGGCACCAGTAAAGCTTCGGCGACATGAGATAAATATATTACATTGCAACATTGCATCCAATCACTGTCAGTTTGTTTGTATTGTGACTTAATGTGTACCTCATGCTCTACGGACCTCACTCATACAACAGGCAAAGGAGAGTAACAGCAGCACATTATCCCACTGTACTCTTCCATATATCATCATACAACTCTACCCCGCCATTGAATTGGCAATATCTATGTCGGGCCTATGTAACAAGGGCCTGAAGAATAAAGTTTAAACACCAGTAATGCTCAAAGTACGATTTATTGAAGAAAAAAGAACAGGTGAAGGCAGAAATGATAAGACACCCAGTTTGAAGATGCTAGTACAGTGTGGATTGTTGGGAGTGCTTGAATCCTCCAGGTGGCAGTCCGGAATGGCCCAGTATAAACATGATCTGCAAAAACGGGAAAAATAAACAGTGTCAGAGATACAGGTGATAGGATAACAGAAAATAAATAAACAATATAATATATCTAGCTATACGGATAGAGACGCACACGGGGCACGTGGTGTGCAAGCGACCATGGGAACCCTCTAATGTGGTGGATTAACCCCTGTCGGGTAGATCAAAGTCGATTAATGTGAATGTCCTCAAAGCTGCCATTTAAGTTCAAGATTCAGCCCTCTGGGCTGTAGAGTGTCCAGCACAAAGATCCATTTGGATTCTTTCTTTTTGAGAAGTCTCTGTCTGTCACCCCCTCTAGCCAGTGGGGGGACGTGGTCTATCACACGAAAACGAAGTTGACTGATGCTGTGGTTCATCTCTTTGAAGTGTTTTGGGATCGGCAGATCCAACATAGATTTCCTGATTGTACTCTTGTGTTTACTGATCCTCATTTTCACCTCCATTGTAGTCTCACCAATATACCTAAGGCCACAAAGGCACACAATCATGTAAGCCACAAAGTCAGAGGTGCATGTGTATCTGTGCTTGATCTTAAATTCTTTCCCAGTATGGGGGTGATGGAAGGTGTCACCTTTGATTATATTGTTACAGGTAGCACATCCATGCACTGGCGGAACTACCGCCGTAGCAGCCATAGCGGCTGCTACGGGGCCCCGCCGCATCAGGGGGCCCGTGACGCGGGTCCCGTGCTCTTCCTGACCCGGCGACTCCTTTCCCCAACCATAGGGAAAAGGAGTCACTGGGCCAGGAGGAGCACGGGACCGACCGACAGCGCTCCTGTCAGTCCCCCGTCTGATGCGCGGCTGCCGGGGGTGTCGTGTCCTATCCCCGGCAGCGCGCGTATCATAGAGCTCTCTGTGTGCCGGAAGTCACGGCCGCAGCACAAACCCACAGACAGCTCTATGATACGCGCGCTGTCGGGGATAGGACGTGACAACCCCGGCAGCCGCGCATCAGACGGGGGACTGACAGGAAAAAGGCTCGACGGGGGAGCGCGTTGTAAGGTGAGTTTTTTTTTTTTTAAACCTGCTTTCCGGGGGGGGGGGGGGGAGGAGAGAGAAGGGGGAATCTATAAGGGGGATGGGGAGAAGAGGGCATCTATAAGGGGGATGGGGAGAGGGGGACATCTATAAGGAAGGGGGGGAGAGGAGGGCATCTATAAGGAAGGGGGGGAGAGGAGGGCATCTATAAGGAAGGGGGGGAGAGGAGGGCATCTATAAGGAAGGGGGGAGAGGAGGGCATCTATAAGGAAGGGGGGGAGAGGAGGGCATCTATAAGGAAGGGGGGGAGAGGAGGGCATCTATAAGGAAGGGGGGAGAGGGGGACATCTATAAGGAAGGGGGGAGAGGGGGACATCTATAAGGAAGGGGGGGAGAGGGGGACATCTATAAGGGAGGGAGGGAGAGGGAGACATCTATAAGGAAGGGGCTACTTGCTACTTTTCTCTCATCCATGTCTGAGGCTGCGCTTCACTGACAGGCAGCGTGCACGGCGCTGTCAGCGAAACCTGTTGTGTACTCTTGGTTTCTATGGCGATGACGGGGGAGGCGCTGCGGCCTCTTGACGTCATCTGCCACGGACCGCCGGCGCTTCTCGCGCTGTTACCTACACATGGATTGGACTGCAGGTCACGCACCTGTGGGCTGCAGTTTCTGACTTCCTCCTCCGGTGGGCTTCTCTGAAATCCTGGTAAGGACCTCTTTACATGAGTCATGGTTCTATATACCCCTGTTATCATGTTCATCACCTGTCAGATTTGTTTCTGCCGTATGTGCCCCCCTTACATGACTGCAATCACTGAACACAAACATGTGTCCACTCTTTATGTATATACACTATATGTTTTTATACAATCACTGTGAGTGGGTGGGTCACAGATCCACTCCTTGTTTGTGCTTTTACTCGCTTAACACTTTGATGATGTCAACGAATGTGTATTAGTGATGCACTTGGGTTTCCCCATATATACTAGCACATTGTACATGTAATATAGGCTTGACAAAGACCCTGCTGGGTTGAAACGTTGCTATGGTGTTTGTTGCTTGAATAAACTACCACCACCTTTTTCACTATTGGATGCTGTCGGAACAATTTTTCCTTGATGTTACATGGTCTTTAACTGGGATTGAAGACCCTCTCGCGTGAGTCCGTCTTCTACAACATAAGAGACATTTTCTACTAACCTGTTGGACTCTTTTGCTATATGATTTCTCTATGACATGTCAAAAGTGTTTTTTAAAATGACACTGACACTTTAAGACACAAGGGGAATGCAAAACAACAGCTCTGAAAATGAAGTTTAATGGATTTTTAGGCTATGTTTACACTTGGTATTTACACTTGGTACACCCCCCGACCCCCCGCTACAGCCCCCTATTCTCACCTGATCCCACCGGGTCCCGCTTCTGGATCCGGTCGGGTCACGGAGATATCAGCCGCTGCAGCCCGGCGCGCGCGCTGAGAGATTAGTCCAACGCTCATAGAGAATGACTGGTGAGTCCAGCGCTCCGTCATTCTCTATGAGCGTTGGACTCATCTCTCAGCGCGTGCTCCGGGCTGCATCGGCTGATATCTCCGTGACCCGACCGGATCCAGAAGCGGGACCCGGCGGGATCAGGTGAGTATAGGGGGCTGTAGCGGGGGGTCGGGAGCCTGTCACCCCGGCACAGGGGGGTTACAGGTTCCCTTTAAGTTCTTAATGCTTACATGTGCTACTTACATGTGATTTGCTGTCGAGTGACACGTCACGGTGTCCCTATCCTAATCTGCATTTAAGTCACATGACCAAAATATTTGTGTGATTTGCCTGAAAATTGCCTGATAACAGTTAGAACCATATACTGTAGGGAGTACAGTGAAGTTACATCCAGTGACTCACAAGTGACATCTTCTCTGATCAGAGTAATTCACTTTCCTTTTCTTTTGAGCTTATATGGCTGCAATCCACCACTGTATACATATACCCACACACAGTGGGTACAGTAAAGCTCCTATTACATAGCTCTTATTACCAGTGGCGGTCTTTGGCACCAAGCACCCCAAGCAATTGCTTGGGGCCCCAAACATCCAAGGGGGCCCCCACACCCCGCTCTTGTGCTCAAGGCGGCTGGACAGGGCCGCTGCCCCGCTCGCTGCTGCCATCTAAACTGTAACTATGAGCACTCATAATGAGCGCTTATAGTTACATGCAGCAGCACTGACAGGGCGGGAGCCATTGGCTCCCTTCCTGTCAGTCACTCTTGTGGCTGCAGAAAGTGTTTTCCTTGCGGTCACAAGTGGCCGCTTTGTCCTTGTGGTGTCGGCGCTCCAGTGACATCACTGGAGCATCGGTGCCAGGACAAGGGGAGTGCGGCCTCTTGTGATCGCAGGGAAAACCCTTCCTGCGCCCACAAGAGTGAAGAGAAGAGGAGACACCCGGACCCAGGTGAGTATAAGTGTTTGTTTTATTGTGTTATATACTATATGGGAGGGGGAGCACACAGGGGTCTGTTTAACTGGGGAAGCGCACATCGGGGGTCTATATAAATGGGGGGAGCACACAGGGGGGCTATATAACAGGTGGAGCAAACAGGGGGGGCTATATATAACTGCGGGAGCATACAGGGGGGTATAGACAACTGGGGCTTCACAGAGGGGTCTATATACTACTGGGGGCAGCACACAGGGGTCTATATACTACTTGGGGCAGCAGAATGGGGTCTATATACAACTTGGAGAGCAAACAGGAGGTCTATATCCAAGTGGGGGAGCACACAGGGGGCTATATACTACTGGGGGAGCACACAAGGGGTCTATATACTACTGGTGGAGCACACAGGGGTCTATATACTACTGGTGGGGCACACAGGGGGTCTATATACTTCTGGGTGCAGCACACAGGGGGTCTATATATAACTGGGGGAGCACACAGGGGTCTGTATACTACTGGGGCAGCACACAAGGGGTCTATATAATACTGGTGGGGCACACAGGGGGTCTATATACTACTGGGGGAACCACACAGAGGGTTTATATACAACTGGAGGAGCACACAAGGGTCTATATCCAAGTGGGGGAGCACACAGGAGGTCTATATCCAAGTGGGGGAGCACACAGGGGGGCTAAATACCCCTGAGGGAGCACACAGGGGGGCTATATACTAGTGGGGGAGCACACAGGGGGTATATACAACTGGGAGCAGCACACAGTGCGTATGTACGACTGGGGGCAGCACACAGGGGGTCTATATACAACTGGGGCAGCACACAGGAGGTCTATATACTTCTGGGGGAGCACAGCTGTTATCAGCTGTTGTCAGCTGTTGTTCATTGCTATTACACGTAGCAATGTGCAGTCGGCAGCCAATGATTTTTTAGCAGGTCGAAAGACAGCGATCAGCCGATGATTGTTTCTTTAGCTGGCTGTTGTCTTTATTAAACAGAGAGATAATCTACAGAATCAGAATGATTGGGCAGATTATTGCTCCGTATAATAGGGCCTTAACACACACACACACACACACATTTCACAGATACAAACACATGTACACTACATGTATACATCAATAGTATTAACACACATATTAAGGCTATGTTCCCACTAGGTAAAAAAATAAGGGCAAATGATGGCCATTGTTTCAAAACAACACCCGTTATTAATGATCATGATTATATTATATTAATTACACTCTGCAATCACTGACACACAGCAGAGCCAGACAGAAAGATTCATGGGAAAAAATGAATTAGCCCTAAAAAGGACTGTTGGGTTCTTAATTTTTTTTTTTTTAACAGAGGACGCCTAGTCACTACAGGGTTAAGAAATTAAGAAATAAATCTTTCTAGTGCTTAAACGCTGGATTCTGTCACCCTTCCTTCAATGACAATTTCACAACGTTCTAAGCCCTACTCGGTCAGCTCTCCCTCCCTACACTGACTAACTACCACTGTGAATATTGCTGCCTAACTAAATTCAGATGCTGTCCCTGCTCGTTTCTCTCTCCCTACTGAATGGCACAAGAATCAAGAAAGACTGTGAGAAAATTTGCCTCAGCATTGCGTTTTTATCGCATGTATGTAATGATGCTAATCGTGCAGCCAATCATGGCAGTAGTGAACATGGCTACTACATTATCTGATGTGCTTTTCCTTCCCCACACGTTCATTGGCTCTTTCAAATTAGTGGGAGGAAACTTATGCAGTTGCGTACATTCGCATGTTCGAAAATGTTCTAAAATGATTGTTATAACCCTTCTGATCATCGAACAAATCGTTTGTGATCGGCGAACATGAACAATTAGTAGTATGTTCATACGAACATAAGAACATTTACGAACATGTCCGCTTATCACTAGTGTTCTCATCGATCCCCCCGGTCGTTTAGCACTTTCTCTGCTTTTTTACCCTGCCCCTATCCCTGTCTGGAAGCTTTTGGAAAAGACCTCCAATCTTTTTTTATAGGACTGAGCTAGGAAACTACATCTCCCTCCATGCATTGCACCCCAGAGCTCTCCTGGGGAACTACTGGACAAATTGTTGATAACACTCATGTTGTCACACTGATATGAAAGTGTTAACAGCACCTACAGTATGTTGTCTGACCAGAGAACCACACATTTTTCTTGCTTCAGTTTCACTGCCATTACTATCAGGAACAATTGCAACAATTTCATATATCTAAGGCTAGGTTCACACTGCGTTTTCAGCATCTGTTTAACGGATCCATTTTTTTTTTAACGTCCAGAAAAATAGGGTCAGCAACGTTTTTTGGTCCGTTTTGGTCCGCCAAAAAAAACGGATCCGTTTTTTTTTATAATGGAAGTCAATGGAAAAACGGATGCACACAAATGAATCCGTTTTTTGCAATCCGTTTTTCATGCGTTTTTTGCAAAAAACGGATGCGTTAAACGGATGCTGAAAACGCAGTGTGAACCTAGCCTAAGCAGACCCTTCTCCCCCCTACTAGCCACCCACATCCCAGTGCACCACCTGCTGCCAGAATATAACTCAAATCTGTAAAAACCTGCGGAATTCATAAACAATCCTCCTATTAGTTTGATTCTTTAATCTAGAGGGCTACCCCATTCAGATCTTCTAAAAATGTTCCCCCGACTATGAAGCCATCCCCCAACTGTTTTGTTTTTGCCCACCAAAAATCAGAATAACTCAACTTGCCAAATAACCCCATTGATTGGATTTCCATCAACTTGGCTTTAGCCTTACTCTTTATACGCCAAATCATTTTCTTGCAAACCAACAACCTTATCAATCCTAAGTTTACACATGCCCACTTCTGAATTAACTGGAAACATGTTTCTTTGCTCCTTTGCAGTTCTCGCATGCAGTCTCTTTTAGCATTCTAAGGGTATGTTCACACTGAGCAAAACAGATGGACTTTCACCTGCCTCAGTGTCACGCAGTGTTTCTATGGGATGGCTCGTGCACCTCTGCTCAAAGAATTGACATGTCAATTCTTTGAGTGGAGGGCGATGGAAGCGGAGGCACACGGTGTGACACTGAGGCAGGCAGGATTCTGCGGCGGTGCTCCTCGCTGTGGAATTCCACCTGTTTTGCTCAGTGTGAATGGGCCCATAGTTAGTAAGGTTGGAAATAGACATTTGTCCATTAAGTTCATTTAGGGAGGGGATGGATGAAGACAAGGCGTATGGATGGATGTAGTGGTGGACATATCACTTGTGCAGCTGCACAGGGGCCCCAGGCCAACAGAGGGGCCTTTCAGGTTCGGACTTTGAGCCTCAGCCTAGCGGGCCCCTCCACTGCCCTGTGCCTCGTCACATGGGTGTTATGTATTGTCCACCCACCCATGTACCAGGCGCCTGATCAGATGTCCTGCCACCCACGGCACACCAGCGCCGAGATGCCAGCAGCCCACCCCACATATCACACTCGTCTATTGGACATGTGAGCCATGGCCGGCCACAGTGGCACCACGCTCCTGCCTTGCCTCGGGATTTATGCACCAGTGATGTCACCTGGCGGTTGGCGATTGCGGCATCGGGCATCCTGGTGACCTGAAAGACCACTGGGGGGGTATTGTGTGTGGGGATGGGGGTCAGCCAGGGTGGGTAGTGTGTGGGGATGGGGGCAGCCAGGATTAGTAGTGTTTGTGGGGATGGGAGTAAGCCAGAATGGGTAGTGTGTTTGGGGATGGGGGTCAACCAGGATGGATAGTGTGTGGGGCTGGGGGTCAGCCAGGATGGGTAGTGTGTGGGGATGGGGGGCAGCCAGGATGGGTAGTGTGTGGGGATGGGGGGCAGCCAGGGTGGGTTGTGTGTGGGGATGGGGGGCAGCCAGGGTGGGTTGTGTGTGGGGATGGGGGGTAGCCAGGATGGGTAGTGTGTGGGGGTGGGGGCAGCAAGGATGTGTATTGTGTGGGGGTAGGGGGCAGGCAGGATGGGTAGTTTGTGGGGATGGGGGGTATCCAGGAATGTGGTGGCATGGTTTGCTTATTGGGGGGCCCAAGTAATTTTTTTGCACAGGGGCCCTATGCAGAGTGTGTCCGCCCCAGGATGGATGACTACATAAAGTTCTACATATGCTTTATTGTTTTTCCCCCCTCTGGATAAGTCTTGATCATCATACAAATGCCTAGCACGCTCCTTACTTGCAGTTAACAGTATGAACATTTTCAGTTTTGGTTCTGGAAGAGTGGGAAAAGTTTATGACTATATGCCGACGTTTATAACATGACAGCTGTAGTCTCTAAATTGTGCAAAAATCATATGTACTGTACAACCATAACTTTCATGAGATTTTTATGTACCTGTAGTAAATCGCAAGATAAAACTAATTTCAAAAAATCTGCTAAAAGCATTAATACCTAGCAGTGTCAGACTGGCCCAACAGAGAACCGGAGAATCCTCCGGTGGGCCCTCAGCTTTAGAACCTGCCCTAACACTGACTGACTTGTCGTTTCTCATTGGTTCTTCATTGGTGGGCCGCCAGGATGATTTCCTCTGGTGGGCCCCAGATACCCCAGTCCGACACTGATACCTAGCCACGGATAATTGTGATATTGTGTGACAATAGTTTGTGTGTAGACTCAATCTTTGAGGCTACTTTGAAGACTAGATGAAGCGATGCCTAAAGTCTTGTAATACAAAACTAGGATGCCCTGTAGCTTTAGGCTTCATGGATGATGCAGCAAGTGACTTCTGAAACAATCAATCAAATTCAATGACTTGTAGTTGACACATTCTCTTTGTGTACTTTGTTGCCTTGATCTACAGAAAATTCTCTTCTATATGGCACTTGGGTCAGTGGTATTTAAGGCACTAGTGTACAGTTCTGAAAGGATAGGGAAACTTCTCCATGTGGTAGACTGGGGTGGATGCATTATGCCTTGTGCTATATAGGAGTGGCACCTGTTTTACAGTACACAAATTACTGGTTCTAATCTCTGGATAAACACCACAAAAATATGATAAGACTCCTAATCATTGATTTGGTAAAACCACTCTCCACCACTATTTAAGGGTCGTACAGTATGTGGTAGAAAGTGGTGGGCAGTGATGGGTAATGTATAATCAGTGGTATCTTTTTGGTACAAGCAAATACTGCAGAGATAGAGAGACAAACTGAGATGAGCGTTCCTTCACTCCTGCATCCAGATTTGAACATTACCTCCAGCCTGAAGACCATGTATTGTACAGGAGTAAGGGTACGTGCACACTACGGAATCGCGGTGAAAAACCCTTCACAGATTCCGTAGCTCGCACCCGCGCATGGACTCTGGCAGGCGTGCACGTCTCTGCTCGTGTCATAGACTCCATTCTATGCACGGGCGTATTCCACCGGTCGCGATTCCGATGGGTTTTCCGTCGCAATTCCGTAGTGTGCATGCACTTGTACTTTCAAGAGTTAACTTGCATTGTGTTGTTCTGTTGTGCACACTTGTACTGTTTTGTAGTATTGAACTTTGTTTTGTATGTAATGCACAAACCTGCAGAGACCTGGATGAAGATTGCTAGCTTAGGCCTTTCCCTTGTACGAAAAACCTTCTTCTGCTATGGGTTGGAGATTGGAGCAGACAGCTTAGTGCTTTGCCTGTATTGTTTTGCACCTTAAGGCCAGGTTCAGACTATGTAACTGTGCGGCTGTATTTGCGGCTGTAATTGTGCGGCGGTATTTTTGGTGGTTCATGCGTACGCTGGAAAGTATAGGATATACGGCTGCACAGTGCACACTATGTATGAATCTACGGCCCGATCGTAAACGGACCCATAAAAAATGAACAAGACCATTGTTTGCGGCTGGACATGCGGCCGAGGATTGACAGGCGGTCCGTAAGGAGTACTTCAAAAATAGCCGGCAATGATGCCGAATGCCGATGCCTCTAATAGTTAATATATTAAATTAATAAAACACATTCTCTTTGTAATAAAGTCACTTTCGTTGGTCAATAATTTAATTCTAACGAATCCATCATTTTGCAATTAAATATACAGTTAAAATAAATAGATATATAAATAAATGTATATTTATATATATATATTTATTTTTTGACAGTATATTTAATTGCACAATGATGGATTCGTTAGAATTAAATTATTGACCTACGAAACTGAATTTATTTCAACGAAAATGTGTTTTATTAATTAAATATTAATTGGTACAGGAAGCTCCATAAGCCGTTAATTCATATGCCGGCAATAGAGCTTTCTGTACTAATCATCACTTTACTTTAATGAAAACATCAAATGTTTCTTCTAATTATGTTATCACAATAGCATTATTAGAAGAAACATTTAGAATTATATGTGCGCTCAGCTGATTGGCTGATCGGCTCAGCGCACATATAATGAGCCGTCATTGTGAGCGGTGTTGTGCACCTTACAGTATGCAGCATCTTTACAGATCGCTGCTTACAGTCTGGCCCCCAAAGGGTTAAGGGAGGATGTATTGCATCCCCCTTAACCCCTTGGGGGCCAGACTGATGTCAGACTGCACCCATCCCAGCAAGGAAGGGGTTAACTGACCCCCCCTTCCTTGCTGGGAGGGGTGCAGTGCCGGGGAGGGGGTGGGGAGAGCTCTATACTCACCATCCGATGTCCCGATGTGTCCTCTTCGCTGGTCCGCAGCACAATGAAGTCACTGTACTGCGGACCGGCTCTTTATATGTGCGCTCAGCCGATCAGCCAATCAGCTGAGCGCACATATAATTCTAAATGTTTCTTCTAATAATGCTATTGTGATAACATAATTAGAAGAAACATTTGATGTTTTCATTAAAGTAAAGTGATGAATAGTACAGAAAGCTCTATTGCCGGCAATATGAATTAACGGCTTATGGAGCTTCCTGTACTAATTAATATTTAATTAATAAAACACAATTTCGTTGAAATAAATTCAGTTTCGTTGGTCAATAATTTAATTCTAACGAATCCATCATTGTGCAATTAAATATACTGTCAAAAAATAAATATATATATATAAATATACATTTATTTATATATCTATTTATTTTAACAGTATATTTAATTGCAAAATGATGGATTAGTTTAAATTTAATTATTGAACAACGAAAGGCACTTTATTACAACGAAAATGTGTTTTATTATTTTAATAGATTAACCATGAGAGACATCGGCATTAGTGCAGAGGATCGCAAACCCCGGTAATAGCAATTCATGTAAACTGTGTTCCCTGCTTTCCCAGATGCATCCAGAGGTGTTTGCATCACTTTCTTAAGATTTTATTTGTTATTTTTAGTTGAACCAGATTTCAAAGTAAATGAAATATATGTATGTTTTGAGCCGCATGTCTATTTTTTCCCACGGCCGGAGTTTCATCCGCACATTTACAGCCGCATAAAAAAATACAGCCGCACAGTTACATAGTGTGAACCTAGCCTAAATTTGTTCAGTAAAAACCCTCAGACCAATTAATAGACAAAGCTCTCCCTCACTGTACCCCATAGACGGCTTTGGTAAATAGTATGGGTGCTTTGTTCAGGCCTTGCTGTTACAATCTGTGTCCGTAGACGCTTAAGATGTTGATAGATCTGCAAAAGGCGCAACAACCCCAAACTGTGCTCCAGTACTTACAAGAACTGGTACTGGCCCTACTGACCTTGACAAACCATAGCTGGTCCAATCCTTGACAAAGGATTGCTTTAGCGCAATTACAACATACCAGGAAACCTGAGTGTGATAGATGATCTTCTTTATTAAGCACACATAACATGTTTAGGACCAGAATAGCCCCTTCCTCAGACCGTGTATAACAAACATTGTCATTGCCAAATGGTGACATAAATACACTCATGACTTTGGGGCCTCGCCCCAAAAAGACCTAGGTGTGGATTTAAACAATGATACTATCTGTTATGCTATGTCTAAGGAAGAAGCCTTTTCCGGTCCCAAACACTTTTCTTTGTACTTAATAAAGAAGATCATCTATCAAACTCAAGTTTCCTGGTATGTTGTAATCGCACCAAATCAAGGGCCCGTACTTCAAACCCTGTAGTCTAAACTTTGGCTTCTTATTTCTGTACTTTGGTATCCTAATCCTCCATTACTACTTCTGGCTGCCATCCATTCTAAGGCTATGTTCACACTATGTAAAAATGTCTCACAACCGCTCACAACGACCACTATTTTTGAAACAACAGTCGTCGTTTGCACAACTAAGGCCGTTGTTATGAAATACAGCTGTTGTCTTTACATAGTGTTAACCAAGGCTATGTTCCCACACAGTATTTTTGGTCAGTATTTTGGTCAGTATTTTGCAAGCAAAACCAGAAGTGGATTGAAAACACAGAAAGGCTATGTTCACACACAGTTGAAATTTATTGGATGGCTGCCATTTAATGGCAAATAATGGCTATTCTTTCAAAACGACCGTTGTTTTAAAATAACAGCAATTATTTGCAATCAGATGATTGCCATCCACTCAATTTCAACAATGTGTTAACATAGCCTTTTTGTGTTTTCAATTTATTTCTGGTTTTGGTTGCAAAATCCTGAGCAAAAACACTTTTTAGAAACGTATCCTTAGGCTGGGTTTATACACAGTATATTTCAGGTAGTATTTGGTCAGTATTTTGCAACCTCAACCAGGAGTGGATTGAAAACACAGAAAGGCTATGTTCACAAAATGTTGAAATTGAGTGGATGGCCGTCATATAACGGTAAATAACTGCCATTATTTCAATTATTACGACGGCCGTTGTTTTAAAATAACAGCAAATATTTGCCATTAAATGACGGCCATCCACTTAATTGCAACATTATGTGGACATAGCCTTGCTGTGTTTTCAATCCGCTCCTGGTTTTGGTTGCCATGAGGACCTGACATGAGGACCAAATACTGCCTGAAATATACCGTGTGTGAACCCAGCCTAAGGCTATGTTCACACTGCGAACGAATCCGTACGCAGGTCTAACGCTGCCGTACATGTGCGGCTTAAACTACGGGCGTGTGAAAAATCGACATGCGCCGGATGCGTACGCACCGCGGACATACGCTCGTAGTACAGTTATGCTTCCCTAGCTTGTTTCGAAGGGATCTGAGGCAGGTCATTTACTTGGAAATCTTCGCCCAGCCCCGTAACCACACAGAACCTTTTGGATCGAAAAATCAAGTTCAATTTGGCTGGAATAAGTACTCTGTACGGGACCGCATGGAAATCCACGGCCGTGAGTTTCAACATTTCCGTCCTCAAACAATGGTCTTGTTCATTTTTCACGGCACCGTATACGATCCGTCCGTAAGCTCATACGTAGTGTGCACTGTGCGGGCGTATATCGTATACTTTCAAGCGAACGCATCAACCTCAAAACTACAGGCGTATATTCACGGTTCGCACTACGGGCGGATTCATACGCAGTGTGAACATAGCCTTATACTGTATATAGCCTAATTGTTCGAAGGCAGTAAGGGAAGTGCTCTGAGTGCGTGTGTGTTTCACCTTTGTGACCTCAGATCCAGTACCACTCACATGCCACGCAGGAGCACTTTCCACTATTTTTCTATTAGATGGAGAACATCATGGGCCTTACAGTGCTCCTTGATAAGGTAATCTCCTTGTCCTGTCCCATCATTGCAATGTTCCTTTGTGAGTGTATAAGAAGCATCCCCGAGTGTGCTCAAGGTTTGTTCAACTCTACTCTTTTCCCCTCTGCCCATTCTTTATTTGTTTTTGTATTTTTTTTTTTATTCCATCCTATCCACACAATGCATCTCTTCCTTATCACAGGGTCACTCCTTCTTGTCACTCCTCCATTGTGATTTGCTTACACTTTTTTTTAATATTTATATTATTATTAATTATTAACTATATTATTTAAGAATTATTATTTTGGAGGGGCTGTATGTTATCAGTGTGATTGTTCTCCCATTGCTCGTAGACATGTATTTCTTTTTCATTCGTAGACCTCCTATCTAAAAGGAAACAAATAATAGATATTTTTCTTCTTAGCATAACATTTAGTCGAATAAATCATCCCTTCTGCATTCTCTGTGTTTTTTTTATCAGCATAGAGGCTGAAAATATTATATTTCTGCCAACAAAATGCAGTATGAGACAAAACTGATCACCTTTGTTATCCCAGCAGGTCGCTTACACTGACTGCATGGAATGTTTTGCTTTGGATCCGAGGAACATTTCACAGGCCGTCCTCCAGCTATTTCATTTCCCAAACTTATCCCTGGCTGTTAGGCCATAAGAGTTGAATATCGCAGCGGGATGTCAGAGCAGACCCCCGCTTTTTTATTTCAGGCCTCTAAATGCTACTGAAACTTTTTTAACGCACACTACATCAATTATTCGCACACACTGTGTACACTGTGTCATTTGTAGCCGCTCACTGTACTAGAGCCAGACTTGAATGGCTACATCTTTTGACTGAGATCTTGCCACAGACTTCCTTTCTTTCATTTCTTTTTTTTTTCTCTCAACATTTGAGAAGAAACAATTCAGCATGCTGTGATCACCCACTGAAACAAAAATAATGAGAAAACCGCAATGCAGTGATTGCTTTCACCGAAAAATACACATTTACAGAACTTTCTTCAAAATTAGATTCCAGCACAATATGCCTATTATTTACTGACAGGCTTTTACTTTCCATACAATAGTAAAGTTTATCCCTGGGAACAAAACACGTCTGCTCCTTTTGAGGGGAAATGAACATTTTGCATGTTAATTATTGATTCATAATGTAGTTTGTGGTTCTTTTCTTAACACTTTATGAGAGATCTAAAAAAAAAAATAATTAAATAAAAAATTCAAACTTTGCAAACCTCTCGTACACAAATCAACAGAACAAACAAAGGAAGTAATATAAATAATTTTGGTTGCATTTCGGTTTCACGCCTCCACAATACTTTGGCATTTTAACAAAACTGAAAACCTTTTGCACATTGAAATTTGTATCTCAATTTTTATTTTTATTTCAACGGCTATGTTTATACTACGTTTAACAGCATTCTATGCAATGGACACTGTTAATGTCAGCAACTTACCTGACCGCGATCCAGCGGCGTCTGTCCCGGCCGGAGCACAGCGCCGCCCTCCTCGCCGAGGCCGGGTGACGTCACGGAGACCCGACGGCGTCCCTAGCAACCAAGGGAGCCGCGGGTCTTGCGTCAGTCAGATCCGCCCGGCCAAGCAGCTGAGTGCTGTTACACTCAGGCTGAGTGACAGCCGGCTGCTGGGCTGCATTTAGGACGTTTCTGCAGCCGATACCTCTGCAGGGATGTTCTTTTTTTAACATTGACTTACGGGCACCGCCGCATGTGCCCACAAATCAATTAGCCATTCACTTCTGCATTGTGTGAACAGCTATTTTTTCCAGACATTGTTCACTTAACAGCGTCCGGAAATAATTGGCGGGAGCATTATTTTAATTCCCGTTCTAAAGAACGGGCATTTACATAACACAGTGGGAACACAACGGGCAGCATTGCATTGACCCAAATGCAGTAAAGAACTGATGCTGATTATATTGTAATCAGCATCTGTTCTTTACTAGAAAATTACGTTGAGTGAACATAGCCAATGTCTGTATATTACCCCATTGTTCAAGCACACATCCTCCCAATGTAGCCAAGGATCGGGGGCCATCTTTTATAACTGCTTCCAGCATCACAGGTGGAGCTTCCCTGCCTTGTTCTCTCTTAGACCCCTATGTCAATGATTGTGTTTGACCAGGACATGTTTGTTAGGAAAGCAGATGTTGTTTGATTGACAGATGTGGACTGAGAACATCACATAGAGGAGAAGTGGAAGGAAGAAGACTGGAGTCATGTTATGTGGCATTTCACACATGAACTCTACAAAGCGTTTGTAAAAGATTTTCCTTTCCTTAAGGAGGCACCAGTAATGGTTTTTTCATGATAATATGTTTGTCAGAGAATACTCTGTGCTCAGAATCTGCTATTTATTTTGTAGTTATGCCCCTTTCTCTCCCTGTAGTGTTGACAGCTAGTTTTCTAGGTTTCTGACCACTCTTCTATGCTCTGAGAGTGGTGGCCGGGCTGTGATGTCACTCGGGTGGCTGGGATCTTCAGAAGTGGTAAGTATACATTTTAACTCCCTTCTATGTCTCCATAGAAACATAGAAGATTGTCGGGAGAAAAAGACCACTGGGTCCATCTAGTCTGCCCTTTTAGTATTTCCCTTCCTATTATCTTAGGATAGATATATGTGCGATGCCTGGGCCGCTAGGGGCCACTCCGCTGAGAGGGTGTTGTTGCGGGCAGGAACCGGGGCGGCTGCTAGCTAGAGGGTTGTCACGGTTTAGGCATGAGGGATCACAGCTGGAAACCGGGCTCCTGACCATGCGGAGGCTGGGCATGCGATTCTTTGTTGTCCTTAGTCAGGGCACCAATTATCACACCAATGCCAAGGTTCAGAAACAACGATAGTCAGTGGCGTATCTAGAAATGACTGGGCCCCATAGCAACCTTTTGATTGGGGCCCCCTCCCTCCCAGCTGCACACACAAAAAGGCAAACTACATATAGTAGATGCACACATTCACATGTCCATACACATAAGTATGCTCACTTCTAGGGAAGCTCTGCCGTGTTCAGGTTTTTTTTTATATATAACTGTTAATTTTTGGAACATTCCTTTTTTTTACAAAAACATAAACACGGACATATCAGTCATGTGACAGGGTGGCCAATGTATACAACAGCCAGCTAACACATGGGGGGGGGGGTATCATATATGGCATCCCATGAATCCCACACAAGGTTGAATTTCTCCACCGTATTACTGTTTAGAGCAGAGAGGTTTTCCATCCTGTGTTCAGTTTTTTTACAGTCACTCCTCTTCCCCTTCAGCAGCAGCTGTCTGTGTGCAGCTTCATCCCCCCTTCTCCCCTGTTCTGATATGGGAGGGGAGCAGGATGAAGCCTGAGCTAATGGTGAGAAGATGGGGGAAGGGCTGGGTGTTTGTGGGAGGGGGCCCCGCTGTCCGCCTTCCTGCCTGTCTGTCATAATCACTGTCTTTTTATAATACGCAGGTAGTTCTCCAGCTTACTGTATAGAGCCTGTGACTGGGATGACAGACAGGAGTATACTGAGTGGCTGGGCTCTGGGAACTTCTAAACTAGGAGGCTGCCCCTGCTGGGCCCCCTGATGCTGTGGGCCCAGTAGCAGCTGCTGTGGCTGCTACAGTGGTAGTTACGCCTCTGACGATAGTTGTATATTTATTGTAACAGTGGTAACTAATAGCAACAGTCTCTCCGGATGCAACCGGGAATAAGACAATCTTGAATAAAGCAGAGTAATGGGTCATGCTGCAATAGGCTATAGGTGAGCGTGCTAAATAATGAGAGTAGTAGTGATACTGAGGAAGAGATGCTGGGTGGAATGGAACTGAAATGAATACTTCTTGTTGATTAAAGAAGATGATGAGAGGAATGACTGAAGAACGGCACCCAGATCTGGAGAATAGATGAGAATCTTGAGGACTTGAGAAAAGAACACAGCCAGGAATACTTCTTGCGGAGCTGGAGCAGCAGAGCACACATATCTCTCTCCTGACAGGGGAGAGAGATCACACACACACTTGTCCCCCTGAAGGTGGGAGACAAGACTGAGGCAGACAGGAAGTCACATGGTATCCTCAGCCAAAGCTCGATGGCCATTGGAGTTACCATGGAAGCAGGGGCAGTCACGTGACATCCAGCCATTGCATCATCACACCACTAGGCATATACAGTGAAATATACATGAGAAGTACCATACTTGAACACTGGGGGGGCGACATAATACCATTAGGCACTGATAACTGAATATGCATACAAGAAAGGAATGGAATAGCAGACCTGAATACTGAGAGGGGTGACACAATACACACAGTTTGCAGTGGACCACAGCTTTCCAGAACAGGACTAATTATAATAAAGAAGTAGATACAAACTAGTGAACAGATAGCCTGTTCTGGGCCACTGCATATGTTTATCCCAGGCAGGTTTAAATACTGAGGTCAGGGCTTGGATTGTTCCTGGAGACATGTCTAACCTCAGTGGGAGACACAGTAACACTGAGCTACTTTAGTCAGCAGTGCTGTGTCCCGTCCTCACTCACCTCCCCCCCCCCATTCCCTTCCCGCTAAAGCAGAAAGGAAGAGGGGATGCAGTGGTGCTGAACTGAATGTTTGACAGCTGAGAATACCCCTTTACATTTTTTTTTCCAAATACATTTACTAAGCAAACTTATTTACTCTTATCCCCTCTTTCTCTCCCATTGTAGAAACCTCATTGTCTAGGTTATCAACCACCACTCTGCTGTAAAAGTAGTGGTCTGACTGGTATATATAGGGATATAGTGTAAATGTGGGGGGGACATTTATAAAGACCAGTGTACGCCTGTCTTGAACTCGTCTCCATCTTCAATTTCCCTGCCTAATTAACTAAGAGGTGCATGCGTCTTTTTAAAAACGACCTGACCTGCGCCTGCTTTAAGGCGTGCACAGAAATCTACACCTGCTCCTGAGCAGGTGTAAATTTCTGCCATGATTTACCTCTGCGAGCAGAGGTTGTTGCCCCCCTCACCCGCCCATTGGGTGAGTGGGGGATAAGGAGAAGGGGGCAAATCTGTGCATTCTCCCTGGAGTATGTCAGAGGCACAGCCTTCCTAAATGTTCTCCATAGTGTCTATATACTGTATAATATAAATTAACATATACTGTATATGCTATAGCTGTATATATCAGCAGACCACTGCTTTTAGAGCAGAGTGATGGTTGGTAACCTAGACAATGAGTCAACAATACAGAAATAGGCAAGTTTGCTAAATGAATGTATTTGCAAAAATATTTAGCTTTGATCTCTGAGGTAAGAATGCCCCTTTTAATATGTGCAACTTAATAATATATAAAACTTGGTATCACTGTATCCTATGTCAATTTATCTACAAAGTAAATATGTAAAAAAACAAAATTGCATAATTGATTATCAGCATAAAAATAATGAACTTGTTTAATATTTATGACCTGTTTTTTCCCCACTTGTTCACATGTTAGATTTTTTCAAAATTCTGTCTGTATTCTGCTATTATTTTACTATTTTAGGCTGGGGTCACACTACGTAAAACACCGGCCGTTCTGTGACCCATAATGTGATCTGTCAGGCTTGTGCGGCCGCTATTCAATGAATAGCGGCCGCACAAAAGTGACACGCCAGTTTTTCGTGCGGCCAGTGGGGATCCTGGCCGGAGTGTATATTATGTGTATACACTCCAGCCGGGATTCCCTCAGACTGCAGTGCAATGTAACTTTTGTATTAATCACGGTCATTGTTGCAACAACAGCCATAATTAATACAAAAGTTACATTGTCTGAACATAGCCTTACTGTGTGTGACCATAGCCTTATAGAAAATCAGTACATACACATAGATACAAATGTTTTGTGAGACAATTTAGGATACTAATGATCTTGCCTCCAAATATTTTTTTAATACTGTGCTCTCCTTACTATATATCTATATCTATATATATATATATATATATATATATATATATATATATATATATATACTGTATATACACTCATTATATATATAGTATGTTCCCAGAACAACAGCACCTGTTTGCATGAGTCATTCCTCAAAGGGTGATGTGATATGAGAAACCCAAAGAAAGGGATTCCTAAGTAGAGCACAACCACGGATATCTTTACCAGTTGTTCATTGACCACAGATTGAGAAGCTGCTGAAATAAGTGAGACACTGGGATTCATACAGTATTAAAACCTAAAGGGTATGCAGATTTCTATCCCAGTTAAACTGAGCAACCAAGTAACCTTCCTTTACCCATACACCACATGCATTTAAGTGCACTCTCTTGGGAAATGTTGATATCAAGTTGTTGCCTGCATATGTTAGCAGGATACATAAGATGCCTGTAACAACAAATCTTACTAATAGTTTGTCTTATTGAATTTCGTGCAGACATGTACATGTATTCTGCTCAAACATAACTTTACAAATATAGGAGCCTATGGCATGTTCAGGTCATGGCCGAGATGATCCTGCCTCCACTACCGAGACTGACTGAGGGTGACCACCACACCTGTCTCAGTGTGCCATAGCTAGTCTATGGGAGAGCATGCGCTTTTCCGCTGCCGCCGCTCTCCTTTCTCAGAAGTGACATGTTACTTCTTTGAGCGGAGAGCGGTGGTAGCAGAGGAGCGCGCACTCTCCCATAGAGATGCTATAGCACACTGAGAGGAGGGTTTCCGCAGCTGAACTTTCGCCATGGAATCCCAACTGTCTCAGTGTGCTATAGCATCCGCATAATTTACTCAGTGTGAACATACTCTAAGATGGGGCAGTGCAACAGCCAGTGATTGGCTGAGCAGGTTGGGAAAATGTAAATGTTTCTATGACTGTCTTTGTGATGTCTGCTAATTCCACACTCTCCACATTCTGTCCATCAAGACAGGTACTGACAGACAAGGGTCAGAAAGGACAGGCTGTTGTCTTATTTATGCTTCTCATGATAGGTGTTAACAGACTTTAGTCACATGAAGCAAGTGGAGTTCCTATACAGTAAACTAAGTGCATGATTTATTGGTGTTTATATGAAAAGGCCAGTACTGTATCATATATTCAATTTGTCCATTGGGAACAGAGACATTTAGACATAAGTGAAATAAAGGACATAGTTATCCAATCAACAAGGCCTTTTTATTCTGTTAGTGGCTGATGGGTAGGGGACCAGTCATTTCTGGTCTCCATCTCAACATAAGAACATTTGGAAGTAGATTTCAGTGATCTTCAACCCCTATTTAAATTATAACTAACCTAGGACAGTCTCTTATATAAGTGTGGCTCTGTACCATTGTCTTTTACTTTCTGTGGCTTATCATGGGGAGGTCTACACAAATGTTTGGTCTGTTTACTAGGTTAAATATTCAGCTTTCTGCTGAAAGGTGGCTCCCTGCTGTCCTCTGCGGTGTGCCCTGCTTTTCTGGTCATCACTAGGTTTCTTCTGGTGCAGTACCAGTTTTGAGGCATCACACAATATTGACCTATAGAGGTCAGCTTACATATTTATTTCTCTTTCTCCACCTATCCTCACTCAGCAGTAACTATTTAAGTATCCTGGACTATGACTCTGCCTGACCAATCTGTACTGTCTCTCCTGTGTGTAACTCACCCGAGCCTGTGCTGCTCACCTTCACCACTAGCCTGTATTGGACTAAGTCACTTCTTCATCCTTGACACCATTCTGCCTCTACAGTGTAAGAGCGGGCTTTCTGACTATATCTACCTTCCTGACCCCCTTTTTTTTACCCCAGTACCATCAGGTCCACTAAGCCAGCCATTATCCATACTGAGATCATGCTTGTGGAGCATCCTCTCTTGCAGCAGAAGAAATAGAGATTATAATTTATTCCCAGGCTTAGCCCAAAGCCAAACCAATTCAGTAGCACAGCGGGTCCACACCTACTTTTCCGTAACTTATGTTAGTTGGCTTACTTTAGACCAATATGTTGTGCCAAATTTTTGGTGCAATTTGGCTCATCTTAAGCAATGTTCTTTTTATATAACGAACATTCCCCTTGCAAAATCCCTTTTTTTAATATTAGTGGTAAAGCAAGAAACTGCTTCAGCTAAGTATTTGCAGCTTATGCCATGTCAAGAACACACATAAGGAAGGGGAGAAATACTGGTGCAGGTCCAGCAACAACCGTTTCGTGCTTAATTGCACTTCCTTGGGCTAGGTACTAACTTTTTTTTAACCTAGTGAGGCACAAAATATCTAAAACACATAATAAATCTACTGCATAGCATGTGCATCAGCTTTGTATTGCAAACCGAGACAGAATTCTGGCATATTTAGCTCCCCCCATAATTTTAGAACACATTTTTGTTGTACTCCATGAGAAAAAATGTTGCTCACAAGCTAGAAATTGTTCTCCTGTCAACCTTTTACTTTATATAGTTTCTTTTTACTTGAGGAAGTGGCCAGGCTGGGGTTTATTATAAATAAATAAAAAGTTGTACTCACCTGTTGACATCCTGTCACTGTGGTTATGACTCCATCTGTCCCCCCCTGTTTACCACTTCCTGTTCTATGCAGAGAGTATCTGCTCAGCCTGACTGGCAGATCCAACACTTTATTGTGTCAGAGTACTAAGCACAGTGCCACCAGAATGGCAGGGGCAGGATATCATGGCAGGTGAGTACATCTTTTTTTTTTTGTAGCCCAGCCTGACCATTTTGTTAAGGAAAAAGAAATCACCAGACATCCTGTAATTTCTATGTAGGAAGGCAAGCAGTTGACAGACAGCTCAGGTGCTCCTTCTGTCAGGGGAAAAAAAGAAATTGATTTCCAAAACTATCACATGGAGACAGTTCATTTCCTTCCATCGAAGTGGGCACCTGAGGGAGTCTTCTGGCCCTCAAGCACTTTATGCCATTGGCAGATCTCGCCAAATGTGATTGGATCTGCTACATTCAATATAGAGCATGCACAGCAATTTTAAGTATATAGCACCACAAGAACACAACAAATAAATATGGCAAATAAATAAAAGGATTGTTGCAAAACAAGGAGAAAATTAAGGGAAATCTTAATTTTTATAAAGAAAGGGAAAAAAGGGAAACTAGTAATAAACCAGATACAAAATGTAGTTTTGTAAGACTAGTGTACGTCATTAATTTGAAGCCATTGGAGAGCAAATGTCTGCATTCGAGCACAAATTACCCTGAATATATCAATAGTTTATCATAAAATGAGAGGCAGCCAGGAAAATGGAGTGTGGGTCAGTGCAGATGGGCTGTCAAGCAGTGGTACAGATGGTCCCACTGAGCAGAAAAACTAGGATGTACAGTACCTGTTTCAAAAATTAAAATGCTGCTAATGCGAGATCAGATTTCCTTTGAGATCTAAACAGCACGGAAGGAAATGCAAAGCTGCTAACAAGGAATTTTACAAAAATAGCTGCGCAGAAACTAATCAGGTTCTGAGATTAATCAGCTGCTGAAGTAGCTTGGGCTTTTGCCTATAGCAATAAAATATATTAACGTTAAATTAATGATTTAAAATATTTCTCTTTCTCTCTTTTTTCAGTCATTAAAGATGTAAATGATGTAAAAAAATATTTTATAATGGGCAGGGTGCTTAAAAAAAAAAAAAGAAATTAACAATGCATACTCAGCTACCTTCCCTGATCCCCTACACCTGTCTTCATTGTGGCTCCTAGGCCCTGCTGCAGACCACTGCCTTTCCCTTGCTCAATTAAAATGATTGCAAGCTGTTAGAAAGGGGATAAGGGCAAGTGAGTATGCATTTTTTTAAATTATTTTAAAGCACCCCAACTTCAACAGTCAATAAAGCGTCTCTCAAGGGCACATAATCATCAGACATGGACCATTAAACAATGGACAAAGAATTCCTGACCATATCAATAATCTTTTATTGGATAACATGTGGGCAGCCAGATGTGTTGACCTCACTTACCTGGGATAGAGACAAAACCAGGATTTCGTATGGGAATAAGTGGGCCAATAAGTGAGCCAACTTGGGTTCATCCTTACCCAAAGGGTGCGGAATTTAATTACCGGTGGCTGAAGAAGCTGGATGCAACCCTAAGGGTGCCTGGAAAACATGTATACAGCCATTGGTTGTATGCATGTTTTCCAGGACTACCTAGAGCTGCATCCAACTTCTTTAGCCACTGTTCATCAAATATCGCATGCTCTACTGGGAACCCTTGGGTCCAGGCGTTCTTGTTACCTTGATGTGTTTTATCTTCCTAATCATTGTTGCACACCAAGTATATTATTTTTTTCTTTCCTCTATAGTCTAGTTTTGATTTTTAGCTATTTGTGCTACAGTAGCCTTTCTGTGGTATTAGACCAGACCAGTTAGTACACTCACCACGTGTGTACCATAAGGCCTTGGGAACACAGTCATATTTGTCCTAAGTTGGACTAATAACTGTGGGCAAAATCCTCAGCAAACCAGAAAAAACTCTTAAGGCCATTTTCAAGATGCTTTAATGTCTATCACTCAGAATATGAATGTCTAAGCAAAACTCACCATAAACATTCAATAACTATTCAGCCAACAATTATCTCTCCTAACCTCCACATACATTGGATACCCCCATATACATTAGACAGAGGACTGAACTGGCTGAAGTGAGTTGGTTTAGCTTACTTTAGCCTAAGGGCCCTATTCCACCGGACGATTATCGTTTGCATAATCGTTAACGATTAACGATCTCAAACGATCGCTTTTGCGAAAGACCTGAAAACGTTCACTCATTTCCATGGAACGATAATCGTTACTTATGATCGTATCGTTTATTCTTCGCTATTTATTCGCTATTGCGTTCGTATCTATTGCGAACGACTGAACGATGTCTTATTCAATCCGAACGATTTGCGAACGTTTTGCGAACGAGCAACGATAAAAATAGGTCCAGGTCTTATAAAGCGATCAACGATTTCTCGTTCGGTTGTTAATCGTTAACTGCATTTCAACCGAACGATTATCGTTTAGATTCGAACGATTTAACGATAATCTGAACGATAATCGTCCGGTGGAATAAGGCCCTAAGGCAGACCTGGGCAACATAGGCCCGGGGGCCACATCTGGCCTGCTGACCTACTCTGCCTGGCCTGCACCCCCCTTTAAGCATCTCTAGAAGCTGTGGCTGAGGGTTAGGGCTGTATTCCACCGGACGATTATCGTTCGCATAATCGTTAGCGATTAACGATCTCAAGCGACCACTATTGCGAAAGACCTGAAAGCGTTCACTCATTTTCATTCTCATTGTTTGTCTCACCATGGGCAGCAACATAACAAAAGTCATGTTCGAGTGGAATACCTCTTCAGGGTGCCTTCACACGTACCGTATCGCTGCTTATTTCTCGCACAAAACTCGCATCAAACTCGCATGAAAGTAGCTGCGTTTTTTGTGGTGTTGAACTCGCCTGTGAAAATCATGAAAATCAAAACTCGCATGTAAAAATTGCACCAAACACGCAGTGAGAATATACATACATTGGCTTGATAGCAATCAGTATCGCTGTGGATTTATGTGCGAGAAACTCGCAGCGATAAATACACATCGGTACGGTACGTGTGAAGGCACCCTTAAGTATATTGGTCTGGCCCTCTGGAACCATATCAATTTGTCATGTGGCCCTATGGGAAAATTAATCGCTCCCAGCCCTGGTCTAAGGTGTATGGGCACCTTAACTCAGTTCCTTACACTTGCCCATATTTCCCGCCTTATATCATATCAACTTCAACTCAGCTTACTGGTCACTTGCTGGATAATATATCCCTCTCCTTCACAGATACCATTGTCATGACACAATCAATGCTATTCACTTCACTTGTCACTAGATTTAAAGTTATGGCTTATGGGAGTTTATACAAGGAGCAAAAAGGAAAAGAAAAAGCCCTCATGAGGTCATAGACCTTTGCTGTTTGTTATTGCCTGGAACAAAGTGCCAGCGTTTTGCTGATATTAATATCTATTCATCTCTTATTAAAGTAGAAAGTGAGATGGGAGGTCAGCGTGGGCAGGAATTTGAGTTTCTTTTTAAATCCCAAACAAGGCATCAGATTCGGTTTCACATGGAAGGCAGGTACTATCCTGTTGCATGTTATCCTGACCTTTGCACACTTTGCACAATGCTCCTTTCTTGATCGAAATATAGACAGACAAACGGTGTAATTACAAAACATGTCGGAAATTGGCAGATGGTTTCTATGTACAGGCCAAATGTTTTCTAGAATGGCATCCATTTAGGATCCTGGGCTGTGGTGTAAATGAAGGTAGTTGGGTTCTTTCTCCTATTACTCTTGGAATGTGCTCCAGCCATCTGGTGGATACAGACACAGTTGGAACAATTATCACTGAAAAGATATGTTACAGTAGCACGACCATGTTCTCTAGCCTATGAAATGCAGCTTGCCCATAGCACTTATTCTATTAGTTCATTTGGGTTGTAAAATGACTGTACATTTATGTCTCTTTAAAGTTTTATTTGACGAATTAAAGGGGCTGTCCTGGGGGGGAAATGTCCTCAAGAAGAAGATGGTAACATTAAAAATTAACTTTCTTGATTCCCCAGAGCTGTTACAGACCTACAGTATGTCATGTTCCCAAACCCAGAGGTGGCAGCACAAGAGAGAGTGGCATAGTACCGGGCCAGCAAGGAGCCAGGGAGGTAAGTTCTTTTTTTCACATCACAGCTTGCATGTAGTAAAGTGTAACGCTACAGCAATGTACTGCTTGGACTTGGCACAGAATAACATTAAATTAGAGAAGGAGAAAAGGATCTGAGGCACAACTTGTAACCTTGAGCCTTAATACCAGATGACTGTGACATAGATAGAGACAGACAGAGTAGGCAGGAGGATGACATAGCTTTTTATCCTGGGCTCAAATGACAAAGAAATATCTGTATGTGTGTATATATATATATATATATATATATATATATATATATTGCAACACAGCATAAGATAATTATATGCATACTTCCATCCCAAAGTTTCAACAAGAAAAATAATCCCTGTTCTTTAAAGGGGTATTCTACTCAAACAAAACTTTTAATATGTTGCTGTCCTTGGGGAGAACATAACAAACAAACAGCCTATTGTTTCCGTGCTACCCAAGTGTCCTCCTATTGCTTCTTTGGCTGAACGATTCCACCTCCACTTCTGACATTGACTTGTCTCCACAGTGACAGCCCACTAAGCCAATCACTGACTGAGACGGGACAGCGCCACAACCAGTAATTGGCTGACTGGCCTGTTACTGCTGAGACAAGTGTGAAAATTTTTTTAAATATAAGAAAAAGCTCCTCCATCAATAAACTTAAACCACAAAAATAAAATTTAGCAAAACAAAACATAATTGGTATTGGAGCATACATAATAGTCTAAACTGTTAACTATTAACTAGACAAATGTAACCGCTCCATTGGTTTTCATTAACGGGGGTGGGGCAGTGCTCCTAACAGTGCTCTGGATCGAGGATTACACTGCTAACAGCACACGAAAGAGACATACCTTCCTCTTCATCGCTCCATGTGTAATAGGGGACTATCAGCAGGTTAGATTCCTCTAAGCTGCTGATAGTTCCCCTTTAATGACCCACCCCAAAATTTGTCCTAAATGACCAAATGATCAGAGTTCGATAGAGTCCCCTGGACCATATGGCGTACTGGTACAGCATTGTGGTTTGGGAACTGGCGATACCAGCAGTAGTAGTAGTCGAGGGGTTAAACTATAACACTATTGATCTGACACAGTTAAAGAAGTGGACAAAAAAAGAGGAAGAAAAAACCCCACCAGAATAGCTGAATTTTTGGTCACACCATATATAATGTAATGTAATTTAATGTAAAAAAGTTAATAAAAGTGATCAAAAATCCCATCTATAAGAAAATGATACCAATAAAACTAATTCTCAGTGCAAACAAAAGTTATATAAATATGGGTATTGTTGTAATCAGACTGACCTGCAGAATAAAGGCAACATAAAACTTTATTCCAGAAATAGCATCACTATTGTCCCCAGTTTGTGTGTGGTATTGAAGTAAAGTTTCATGAAAGTGAATATAGCCAAGCTGTAATATCACACACAAGGGCAGGTGTGGAGCTCTTTTTGGAAGAACACAGCTATGTTTTGACAACCCAGACAACCCCTTTAGTCTATGTTCACTCAACGTTTTTTCAGCTCCGTTTAAAATTATGTCCGTTATTTTGAGTCTAAAATAACAGACGTCATTTAGCTGTCTGCCTCCCCTTAGTGCAATGATGGCTGTTGGTACATTTATCTAGTTTGGGGTTACTAATTGGACTTTGGATGCGGCTTAATTGAAAAGTCCATTGAATTTAATAGTAAAAATGGAGAAAGAACAGTGAAAAAAGAAAAACTGTGTGTGAACAACTAATAAAAAACGTCCACTGTTTGCAAAAGACGTCCGAAAATAATGAACGTTAACATTATTTTGACGTCCGTGGTAAAAACGTGGTCTGTTATTCAATATATTGTGTGCATTGGACTTCTGTCTTTTCATTGACTTCAGTGCATTGCCATTGCAGTCAATTAAATCGCGGCAAAAACTGACGTTAATGCTTTTTTATTTGTATAGCGCACACAGATTCCGTAGCACTTTACATAGTTACGCCAATTATTGCTCCCTGTCCCCATTAGGGCTCACAATCTAAATCCACCTATCTGTATGTTTTGGGAGGAAACCCACGCAAACACAGAGGGAACACACAAACTCTTTGCAGATGTTGCCCTTGGTGGGATTTGAACCCAGGACCCCAGCGCTGCAAGGCTACAGTGCTAACCACTTAGCCACCGTGCTGCCTGCATGTTTTTTTAAATAGCAAAATCGGCTGCCTTTTCTCTATTTTTGACGTTGTGTGAACATAGCCTTAAAGGTTGACAGTTCTGCAGATTATTCTTTTGGGCTCTTTGTGTACAACTATGCTACCAAAAATTCTAGATTTTAGCAAACATATTGCATTTTAAGGTATATAGCCATTAGTTCCAATGCACATACAGCTCGTGTTCAACTTTTCAAATTCTATTTTGATAATGATTAATCATTACCGTTCTGTTCATTGTCTATAGGGGCAACAGAAGGTTTCAGAATTCAGAGCCTCATAGACAAACAAGGGAATTGTTATTTTGATAGGAGCCCCTGTTTTTATACAGTAAACAGGGGTCTGCTATGTATCCCTGTTTACTATATGGAAGCAATGCTATACATCACCACTTAACTCATTATGCCCCCATGGGCCAAGTCCCCTGTACATGGCCCAGGGAGTGTAGGAGTGTAAGGCCAGAACTGAAACCAATGTCATATCTGAAATTACATTTAACAACAATTTCTAGTGAAACAAATTTTGTGTTTAACTCATCCATACACAGCTCATAAGTAACCACGTGAACTAGTAAAAATTGCATATAAAAGTTTTGAATACATACACTAAGGGCAATTCTTTGATAAACTAAAGATGAGTTGAAAGTACCAGCAGGAATTTCTCGTAGCAGAGATGTGAACGTCTGCCAAGCACTGACTCATCGTGACCTCTTAGATTCTTTACTTGCGAAGATGTTTTTAGCCAATGGTTAAAGAAAAACAACGTCTGCCCCCTGTGCGTATACATAAACTAATAGTGCCATTGGCTTGTGTGGTCCTAGCAGACGGTGGACACAGATGTCTGCCACTGATACCATCAGGATTTAGTAATGAGCTTTGTCACTGGCACCACTGAAGGGTGAAAATATAAGCTACTGGAAAGTGTTTTGTAAGCTTTTAGGCTCCAATATCAAGTGCAAGGACAAAGAAAACATGTATTGTATATACTTTTAAAGTATATGTTACACTGTGCCTTTAATGCATCTCTGTGCTAATCCAGGATGAGACTGGAAAAAATGAAATGAGTCAGCTCGTACTGAAACATATAAATATATAACTACTAAAGCACTGAGAAATGGAACACATGTCAGAGTTTGTTAAAGAAATGCAACCAAGCTGTGACCATATCGAGTACCCAACATAGATGAGAAGAAAAAAAAAAAGTAACATATACTAAGTGCCATTATTAATCATCCTGCTATAAAGCAGAAGCCTACTGGGGTGAGATACTGAGATCATGTGCCAACCGAGGACATACATGAAATTGTGAAGAGCCGACAAAGTGAATTTTCCAACCTTGCTCATATCTATGTAGTATAGTATATAATGTATCTACCTTTAGGGCCATATTACACTGCCCAATTTGGTACCGTTTCCCGGAAAATAAGACGCCCTCCTAAAATAAGACATCCCAACTACCCTACCTGCTAGAGTAGGCTAGGCATCCCCCTGAAAATAAGGCACCCCCACTCTAAACTAGGGCACTGCCCTGAAAGTAAGGCGCCCCCTGAAAATAAGGCCACCCGCTGCCATCCAGGACTCACCTAATCCTCTCGTGGACCTTCATAGCTGGCACCACAGGCAGCCTGGTCCATGGGCCCTCCGCACCTCCCGCCGCACGCATGTCCCGCTGCATGACGCTGTGCATCCCGACACACTGCCGCACAATGATGCTTGACCCACTGCTGATGCCCTCTTGTAAGTATTCCGGGGAGGTCCGGGGGGAATGTATTATTTCTCTTCCCCTGGCCAGGGGGAGAAAAATAAGGCCTGCACCAAAAATAAGACATAGTGCCTGTTTTTGAGTAAAAATTAATATAAGGCACTGTCTTATTTTTGGAGAAACACGGTAGATCAGCACTCATTTACTGAGCCTATTACACGACTTGATAATCGTGCAGCAAGGGCTGTATATATATTGATAGAGATGTCCATGCAGCCCGTGCCCTAGTGTGAGATAATAAACCTTATATATACCTCTCAGCGCTCCCAGGGGTCCTTCTCGCTTCTGCCCCTACTGGAACTATTGAGCTGGTCTCTAAAGTGACAGGCCGCTCAGCCAATCACTGGCCAAGATGGGACAATGCCACAGCCAGTGATTGGCTAAGCGACCTGTCACTTCATTGAGTTTTCAGAGGTAAGTTCTAGAAGCAAGAAGAACACCAGGGAGTGTGGAGAAGTATGTGTAAGGTTTATTATTTTTTTTTATACGTTCATCAGCCATTGGCCAAACATCGCTATTACACATGGCGATGCATGGTCAACTGCCAGTAATTTTAGGCTCTAGTAAACAACAATGATCAGTCAATGATCATTGTCATTGGCTGATCTTTTTCTTTATTACATGGAGTGATACTTTGCCAAATTGGCCAGATTTGGCAGATTATTGGTCTTTGTTATAGGGCCCTTACACTGAAGCACATATACATACTCATTTATAGAAACATGTATCCCTGCTGACTCAGAGCCCAATGTTCTTATGAAATTGAAAAATATGCTATGGAGTCCAGTCTTCTCCTACACATGAGGCTAGAGATGAACGAATCGCTCATCTTTACATAAAAAAAATGATGTAAATGGTGTGCATATGTTATCTTTATCTTGCCAGCTGCCAGTACTTAGACAAATTGTGTAATCTGTGTAAGACTGACAAGAAAATTATGTAAATGCTGTGTCTATAATTTCTTTATCCCGCCAGTTTCTTGTACATACAAAGACTTGTTGACTCTGCAAGTCTGACATGAAAATGATGTAACTGTCGTGCCTACAACCTCCTTACCACGCCGGTCTCTTGTACGTAAGCAATCTTGTGTCTATCATGCTAAATACATTCTTAAAAAATTGTGCGCATTCATGGAAAAATCCTCACAGGCCCTCACAATGTGCCTTCCGTTCGAGTTATTTGGATACCAAGTCCTTGGGTCCCCTATTATGAATCGAGGATTTGAGTCCTCTATTATGATTCGAGAAACTTCATGGAAACAAAACCAATAGAGTGTATACATTTTGCTTACATATGTTTATTCTGATTCTCATTACACAGACCCGCAGAGCCCTATATTCGCCTAGGTCCCTTTGTGACATTGTAAGAAATCTGTTTGTTTTCTCCTAGACGTGATGGACACATGCAGCTGGTATTGATTTGCGGAATAGAGGTGAGAGCATGGAGAAACTAGAAAGGGAGTTTAGAAAATGAAAACACTGGGAATGTAATTACATCCATCTGACAGGATGGCTAAGTGGGGGAGGCATGCCTGAAGGGAGAGGATAAGGGGAAAGAGCTGAAAGTGCCTGGGCACTGTTTAATCTTTTCCTTCTGCTTCTGGGCCACACAGATAATTGTAGTCAGCTTGTGGACCTAAGGAGAAGTATCAGTTAAAGGCATACATTATTTCTTTTATATCAAACAACAGTTGTGCTGCTTTTCTGATTATAAGGGACCTGTTCTCTTATGACGTTAATATAGCTGTTTTTTCTTTCTGTCAAAAGTAGAGATAAACATATTGGAGCTGATTTACCTATGTTGTTTGGTCAGAAAAAGGCAGTTTTTTTGGTCCATTTTCCATGCCAGTTTACTGTTCTGCCATATTTACTAATGGTGTGCTACATAAAAGTTCCAGAAATACGCCTCACCATTGTTTTTCTCTAAAACCCCGAAAAGTGGGTGTGTTGCGGGTGTGTCCCTTTAAATCTGCCATAACCGACATATTTATCAAAATGTCAGTTTTTAATGGGTTTTGCTTTCTAAAAATCAGCCAACTCTAATGTGGCGGGAAGATCAGGTTTTAGTTGTTTTTTTGTGAAAAAAAAAGACGTGAGGCAGACTAATAAATCTGATGGTTTGGGAAACTATGTTGATATATCTTAGTAAATGACTGATAAAATCATGCAAAAGTTGCTGTATTCTCTGCCTTCTCCTCTGTTTCTGGCATTGTGTATCACAAGGCAGCTTGCTGTAGACACACCTCATTCTCCCCTGCTGTGATAAAATATATGACAGAGAGATGCAATTGTAGGCTTTGTGGGCTCGTCACTGAGAGTAAAAAGAGACAAGTAAATCTCGAGTACACTTGGGTTTGGATGAACCTGAGCATAGAACATTTGATTATCGGTTGCTACAGAAGTTTGAGGCAACCCTATGGAGTCCTGAAATACATGGATACAGCCTTTGGCCTATGCCTGTATCCATGTTTTCCAGGCAGCCTCAGGGATGCATCTAACTGCTCCAGCCACCGAACTTGCTTGAGATTCACTTATCTCTAATGGTGATGAGGCTTGAGTGTAGAGACAAGATCCAGCCAAGCCTCCTTAGAAATCAGAGGATGATGCATTGTCTTGGGAGGGAAGGAGGGAAGGAGGGAGGGACAAACAATAGAACTGGAGACTATATCACAGTGAAAATTATATATATATATATATATATATATATATATATATATATATATATATATATTATATTACTAAAATATGTGTCTTGGAGTGATAGTTTTATCTAAAAACTATTCCGGATTACCCCCTTAAAGTGTCACTGTCGTTATAACTTTCAAAATCTAAATCAACAGTAGATGTGAAATAAAGCAAGTTTGCCATATACATTTATTATTTATTTTTTGTTGTTCTCATGCCGTAAAACAAAGTTGAACTTACCAGAAATCCAGGTCTAGTCTCCTTAAGGCGATTTACTGTTCTATGTGACTTGGGCTGTTTGAAAAGAACAGAGAGTACAGAGTACAGAGAGTCACGGCTCAATATGTCCAACAATCACATGACTGCCTTCTCTCACTCAGATGGCCTGGGATACAAAGGACTTCCTGTTTTATGACTGTTTCCTGTCAGAAAAAAGGAAGTGCTGGGTTCTCTATGATAACTAAAAAAAAAAGAAAAAAAAGAATATAAATTACAAACTTGCTTTATATTTTATCTATTTTTGGTTTCAATTTTTAAAGTTATAATGACAGGTGCACTTTAAGCTAAGTTCTCTCTAAAACACTGCAGTGTAAATCAAAGTTGTTTGCATGGCTCAGTCTTACAATGAAAGCCTTCTAGACAATCTTGCCATTGATTATGTCAGAGTGTTCATCTTCAGAATTTAGTAATTATTACTAGGGATGGTCCGAACCTGCCGAGGTTCGGGTTCGTATGAACCTGAACGCTCGGCAGCAGATTCTCGCTGTCTGCCCGCTCCGTGGAGGGGGCGGATACAGCGGGAGTAACGCCTGGAAAACTGGGATACAGCCTATGGCTTTGGCTGTATCCCAGTTTTCCAGGCTGTCCTCCCGCTGGATCCGCCCGCTCCTCGGAGCGGGCAAACAGCGGGAGTCATTACCGAGGGTTCGGGTTCGTACGAACCCGAACCGAACTCGGTTCGGACCATCCCTAATTATTACTTTTTATGTTATTATATGTAGGTTACTATTTAATACATATGACAATAAATAATACAGTGAAACTATTTTGTTCTTCCTTCTTCCTGTCTCACTGAGTACTTGGAGCCCAGCCTGCTCTGAGTCCACATCTAAATACTGTTCTAAACCAAGATGCAACTCTTCAAAATCATTGAAAAATCGTATACACTGTTTAAAAAAAAATCAATGGTGCTGTTTTGTTCTTATGTGATGGTTAAATATAACTTTTAATAAGTGATATGTACATTCTATGTGTACTGGATCGTTTATTTATATTTTAAGATTTCAAAGCCTTTTCACAAGTTTAAATATATCATTCTAAAACTGAGGTTTATGTCCCGTTTTCTATTTATTTTGCAACCTTTCATACAGTCACCTCCATGTTGCTATTTTTCTTTTTGACTTCTTGTCAACTTAGCATTGCATGAAAATTGAAGCATGAAAAGTAACATAAATTTAACTTCAATCCTTCTCAATACTTCACTTCACTTTGTCTTTCCTTTTTGTTAATTCTGAGGGGGGACTTTGCATATGCACATGGCAACAATTATTTGAAATAATAAACCTACCCTGAGAATCTGAGCATTCATGGGCCAACAGATGTGTCAACCTACTTAACAATATAGCAAAGCCATTTATTTCAATCAAGGTGATGCAGCACATAAATAAATAATTGAAGCTTTAAGTACAAACAGCGCTGTAACGTGTTGGGAACCGATGCGAGGATTGGAGCACTACACACCTGTTTGGCCAAAGATTAGAAGTAGCAGAATGTTAATATGTTGCGTAGAGATTTAGCACAGGCTCCAGTGACCTTTTCCGTGTTCCCATTGTGGATTTATAAAACAAGATGTGAATTGGCTCTAAAGTGAATAATTGAGATAATAAGATGTGATTGTGAGATGCACTGGGGACAGGAACTGAAATGAATTCATTTTCTTAAGGTCTTCTGCACATGGCTGCGTTTGGGATATGAATTACAACTAGCCTAGTTTTGATGCCCATAGCTGGATGCCCATGTAGGCAATTTTTTTTTCTTTTAAATCACAAAGACTTAATACATGAGGATAAAATGGGTCATCTTCCATCCCGTGCCATATCCTACAGGAATACATTGTTACAAGAAGCGCCTATAGGACTGTTACAACTGTGCTTTATACTGTATAGTGTTACAACAAGCTATTTTGGTGCTATATAAATAGCAAGTATTATGTATTTTCTTCCCATTGCTAATATACCGCCAATAAAATCTCTGCAGCCTGTCCCTAATGGAGGTCATAATCTAAACTGCATGTAGACACACATATACAGTAAACTGTACACATTGTGGTCAGTGTCATAAAGCGAATATTTTACCAACAACCCAATTACAAAAAGTCAAGTTAGAAGGAGGTGTTCGGAGAGCATACCATACTGTTATTTGATAGAATATACTGTAGAAAGACTAATATCACTGATGATATCATTATATATGGCAAAATAATCCTACTACACTAGGACCAATAAAATTACCCTCAAATGGTGACAGAATAATATTACCATACTTTCATAGAATAAAGAACATTATACAGTACTGTTAAATCTAGTGACCCCCAGATAACATTTTTATGGATTATAGTAGTTCACTTTTACTAAAGTAAATTTTTTCCATTTGGCCTAGACTCAGCAAAGACTTCTTTCATGACTTATAACTGCTTTCTTTGTCCCGATTCCTCAAAGACCACTCCCATGCCAAAACCTCTCAAGCAGACTGCTCCCTGTGACCCCCATCTCTTGTAAACTCTGCTCTTCATGGTCCCCCCCACACATACTGCTTTATATGCACCATATCTCGCATAGACAACTTCCATTGCCTCATTTTTAACACAGACAGCTTTCAATGCCCCCCTTATATACTGCTCCCCATGTCCCAGTTCAGAGAATGCTTCTCATGCCCCTTTTTTTTTTTCTCACAGACTGCTTCCTATGCTCACCTGTCCAGCTCGGAGCACTGGGGGCAGGCCTGGTGCCCCAAGTAGTGACAATAACCCCTCCCCTTGGTGAAGCGTCCCTATTAGAATCAAGAAGAGACATGTCACTGAAAGAAAGGGTTATGATTACACTGGGGGCGTCAGGCCTGTCCCCAGTGCTCCCAGCTGGCCGATGCTCAAGCAGAAGATGGCACCAAGTGCGGGAACCCAGCGGCTTTTTGAAAAAAGGACTGCGCCACTGGTATCCCTATGCCGTAGCTGAGCAGGTGCTGCATTATAAAAATTTCAGTACCTGTGATGGTACTTTCGTTTTCAAGAAAACAAGGCTGAGGGGGTCGCTTTGGGGACTTGCTCTGTTTCTTTCCTCCCTTAAAGTGACTCTGTACCCACAATCTGCCCCCTCCTAAACGCTTGTACCTTTGGATAGCTGCTTTTAATCCAAGATCTGTCCTGGGGTCCATTCGGCAGATGATGCAGTTATTGTCCTAAAAAATACTTTTCAACTTGCAGCCCTTTATCAAACTGGCGTGGCCTAGAGTGTCTGTGCCCAGGCTTGCATCGCCTCTCCGTCCCTCTATCCCTTCTCCCCACTCTCTTTACCATTAGAAATGCCCCTGGGCAGTTTTTTTTCTTTTCATCACTTGTCTGAAAACTGCAAAGAAGGCCTTAACGATCCAGCGCAGTGTTCTTACAGGTGATGAATAGGAGAATACCTCCCTGGGGCATTCCTAATGATGAAGAGGGCGGGGAGGAGGGACGAAGGGCTGGTGCAAGTCTAATGCACAGACTCTCTAAGCCACACAAATTTGAAAGGGCTGCAAGTTTAAAAGTTGTTTTTTAGGGCAATAACTGCATCATCTGCCAAACGGACCCTAGGACAGATCTTGGATTAAAAGCAGCTGTAAGAACGTACAAGCGGTTTGTGGGGGGCAGATTGTGGGTACAGAGTCGCTTTAATTCCAGTAAGAGGAAAGTCGACAACCCCCCCCCAATAAAAAAGGTAACATGCAAACTCCATCTAGATACATTCAAACCCCAGATCATGAACAACATTGCTAACCACTCAATTGTGCTGCACAAATACTGTATACGTGACCAATATATATAGTTATTGTTTTTTCTTATTGCTCATATTCATTTCTGTGATTAGCCAAACTAAGCTTTGCTGTATGAATGCCCTCTGCCCAATGGCATTAGTATAAGGAAGGAAATAATAATTATATCTGCTTTACAAAAAAACAGTCTTTCAATTTTGCTTCAATCTGTTGAGCTCCGAGTTCCTCCAGCTTGGCTAATTAATTGCATGTCTGGGGAAATAATTCAGTGTTTAATGCTCAGAAAGTAATCGCAGGCAAATACCCAATCTTGTTTTTATCCCATTATCATTCCTACACTGCTCAGTGATTTTCCAAATAGAGTGAATAGTCTGCCAGAACAGAATCAAGCCATGCTTCTGCCCATTTTACCAACCATTAAATCTGAGTTTTATCTCTGATGTTATAGATTTCAATATTCAGAGGGGGATTGCAAAGGAACGAGCAGAGAACAGTTATGATTAGAAGCAAAAATCTACTTCTTAGATGCAATTATGTTTTCACAACCAACCTATCAACATTAATAACATAAGAAATAAGAACTTGTATCGGGAGGAAATTATTCCAATTTGGAAGGAGCCATCTTCAATGTGTGTGCGTGTACAACTGTTAACCCTCAAGGATAAAATGCATAGTCTTACCACAATAAAGATCAGGTATCAAGACAATTATACTAAGATATAGTAATGGCTGAATTTGTGGATAGAGTTAAGAAATTTTTAAACAACTTTCTAGAAGCACAATATAAAGCCTCTGTCCAATTAGCCGTAGAGTCGGTATGGAACCAATGTTTCCACTCAATGGCAAGTGTTCCTATTTTCAATATTTTTTTTGCATACCCTGGATCAACTGGGGTATGCATTTGATGGATTTGGGGAGTATTCACACAGGCCACTAGTAACTAAGTAAAAAACATAACTTTTTATTTTAACAGTAAAAAAAAGCCTGACACAGTACTTCTGCATATGTAATGACATGCACTGTACAATAATAGTAACATTTATCACACATTGTGATTGCTGTAAAAATTTTTTATTCCAGAAATGCTGTTTTTGTGCACAACCAACAAAAAAAAAGTAAGCCCTCACACAGCTCTGTCAATTACCTTGTTTGGGGTGTGACAAAGGGATTAAGGGAGTAATTTGTCTTTTTGAAGGGGCCACAAAACTGGCATATGAAGTCTTACAAGTCAAGTAACGATACATGGGATATATGGGAAGTATATATAAAGTAGTATGTTCAATGAGAAAAGAACTTGCTCTACATTGCCACCTGCTGGAAAGCACTTCCTTACAAAACAATGTTCAACCCTTAAAGGTCCTTAAAACATGACTGACGACATGACTGGGGATTATATGCCAAGCTAGCTAGCATCCTGCTCTGTAGAGGCAATGGGTAAGAACCCCAAAACAGCTGAGGTATCTCTAGTAGGTGGCACGTTAGAACACGTTCTTTTCCTTTTGAAGTGTGATGTAAAAATGACTATTGTTCCCTGAGGACCATAATGTAATTCATTCACAAGAGGACCTGGGCAGTGGGTCTGAGCTACTACGGAAGTACATACAGTACCTCCCAACTTTTTGGACGGCCAAAGAGGAACACTTGTGGTTCACTCTAGGAAAATTTTGCAGACATTTTTATACTTTTTACTTTAATGATGCAATCACACACACAGGATCGACTGCAGATTGATGCATTTAGTTGCATTGATATCTGCAAATCTACAGCAGCTCCTGTATGTGTGGATGCATTTTTAGATCCTATTCACACATCAGTAACCCTGTCTGTAATTGTGGACCCGCAACTGCGAACAGGATTACAAATGTGTTTCAGTAACTTTCAAGTATGTGAAATGTCCATTCTTCAGCATGGAGAGACGAGCAGACAGGAGGCACGTGAGCCTCCCATAGACTGGCGGGATACCACGGCGGAGAATTCTGCCAGGTTTGCTCCATGTGAATGGAGCCTTAAAGGGGCCATAATGTCACAGGATTCATCTGAATAAAACAATTTTAAGGATCCAACTTGCACCACAAGATAGAATAATATGCAAGTTTAGGTCTATTAGGGTATGTTCACACTGAGTAAATCAGGCGGAATCCTGCCTATCTCAGTGTCCCATAGCCTGTCGAGCTCCTCCGCTGCCGCCGCTCTCCTCTCAAAGAAGTGATATGTCACTTCTTTGAGCGGAGAGCCGCGGCAGAGGAGGAGCGCACGCTCTCCCATAGACAGGCTATAGGACATTGAGACAGGTGGGATTCTGCCTGATTAACTCAGAGGGAAAATACCCTTATACAGTAAGAAACCAGACACTTTCTATAGCAACATAAAAAGTTTATTAATGCAAATCTAACTCCTTGGTCATGTAAGGGGCAAAAAGGGACTTGGCTCAGAAGTAGAGACTGTCCCTCTACCTGGTTAGTGGTCACACCTGCCAGCCATCTAGTAGCGGGGCAGAAAAGACATGTCTCGGCAACCAATGCGAGGGGAGCAAGGCTTTGTTACAGATGAGTAAGTATGACTTCCCCACTCTCCAATCCACCGGCTAAAGCACGATTTTTAAAGCTAACTTACAGGCTGGAAAAACCCTTTAAATCAGAGCCAAAAGTAGCCAAGTTCTCCATAAGTTAATACAATTATTTTCACAATGTTGAATGAACAACTAGATTTCAGTTACAGTAACGTATGCACCACAATTCCATGATTTTAAGTCATGCAATAAGAGTATTGTCAAAGACGTAAGAGGTTCAGCTAAATTCTTTTGTTTCTAGTATTTGATCTAGCCCTAAGCCACATTTCCAAGAGCCAACCAATGCTGAAAAGCCAACTGTACCCCAAAGTAAATTGTCTTTGTCGGTAAGTATGTCTCTCATACAACCTAGGTGCCAAAGTAATATCTGTATGTGGGCCCCACCACCATGTTATAATAATGATGTCATACTATGTGGTGTGTCATCCCTCTGATGGAACCAACCCCAATGCACAACTACTTTGGTTCCATAGGGACAAAAACCCATATAAATCCATTCTCAGGCCAGCATAGTGTATATGTTGGTGCAATATAAAAAAAAGTAATTATTCATGTAATATATATTGTCCTTGACAGGTTGCATCATGTGTAAAATAATAAAAAAAAATAACATCAGCAAGACAAAATGGGAGAAAGCAAGGACCTATCACATAGAGGACTGGTTTCCTTCAGATGATTAACAGGAGATAAAGGCATGTTAAACAAAACCAGAAAGGGTGGTCAAGGAAGTTTGTGAAGAACTAAGAGAAAGTTACGATTTACATTTCATTTGCCAAAAACGAATAGAAAGAATATGCTCTTCTGGATCAAAAGCAGCCTAATTACTGACTGATGAACAAAGAATATGACTGAAAGATTGCTGAAGATCATTTACTATCTAAGTAAGGGGATTTGGGGTAAATGGACTGTTTCAAACCACCCAGCAGATGGCCCATAACCTATAACAATTAAGATCATTGATGGCGTGATAAAACAGTGTAACAATGATAAGGTAATGTCTATCACAAAGAAGATCCAATACTGTCAGTAAAAAAGAGCAGATTCGGTAATACCGAGTTAGGATATGAAGCAAACACCTGGCACAGCAGCACAAGTAAGGAGATAGTAAAAAAAAAAAAAAGGATAAAATCATATGCAAATCATATCAACTAAATAATAGAATATTAAGCTTAAGCTTATAGGTCGTAATTTTTTAAATAATTGTTATGTAAGAAAGATAAGTAGTTCTTCAAAAATCCATGTTTTCATTAAGTACTAATGGAGACTTCCCTTTGGGGGCATTAAAGGGAAACTACCTCAAGATGAGAAAAATCTTACCTGTTGTTATGTACCCATAGTGCATGGAAAACTGGGAATGAAGGTACTCAATATGTAAAATCAGGCCGTTTCCTGCACTGGGGACGGTACTACCACCCCCAGTTCAACAATCTGCCCCACAGGCCTAACCCTTCTCTTGACAATTTCCAAAGTCACTGTAAAAATGAGTCCACAGTAGATAAAATTATCAATGGCTGCATTGATCACTGAATAGAAACACAGACTGCTTCTGATCATCAATACACTCCACGACATGAGGAAGGGGTGAAGTTCCCTTAAAATGTTGCACAGGTTAAGTATAGGAATGGACCCATTATTCTTGTAATTACCTTCAAGAACATTGTACAATAAAGTGGACTTAATTCACAAAGATCAGTGTGATGTATTCATTGTTTTCCACTATGGCTGATAGCAGTGGTGTAGTAACCATGGAGGCAGACCATGCAACTGCTATGGGGCCCATGCTGCAGGGGGGTCCGGGCCCCCCTGGCAGAGCATGGGTTGCCTCTATGGTACTAGCTGCATGTTCAACTAGCTGACAGTTCATTCCCCCCATCCCCCCCACCCTTCCCACCCTTAGACAGCGCTCAGAGAGTTCTGTGAATGCCACTCTGAGTGCCGTCCTGGGGGGGGGGGGGTTGGCCTGTGAGAGCTGTCCCGGAGGGAGGGATGGTCTCTGAGCGCCCATTGGGTTGGGGGGCAACGCTGAGAGAGCCTGAGAGTCGCTCTGAGTGCCATACAGGGGCAAGGGTTGTCAGGGATGTGCTGTGAGAGCCACTCTGGCTGTTGTTTTGTTATTGAGGGGGTTAGGGTGCTCTCACATACACATACCCCCCTAGACACTAGGATTCATGGGGCCCATTCTGCTTTTTGCTATGGGTTCCCATGAATCCTAATTATGCCCCGGCTGTTAGTGTGTTCTGTTGCTTCTATTGATTTATTTGGTCCCAGAGCAAAATAGATCCCTGGGTAGATCATCAATGTTAAGGTCCTAGAGAAACCACTTAAATAAGTATCTATCTAACCTGCTGTTATGTCCCTATAGTGCACAGGGTGCAGGCAGTGGCGTAGCTACCATGAAGGCAGGGAAGGCGACTGCTATGGGGCTCTTGCAAGAAGGGGGCCCCAGAAAGCCCTGCTCTTCCTTCATGTTAGGTATGCCACTGACAGCCGACCACCGCATCCCCCCTACCGCAAAGGAAAACGGACCCGCTACTGTACTCTTCAGCCCGCTCACTGTAGTGCAGGGTAAGCGGGCTTCACATCCCAAGGAGAGGGACAGAGGCGCAGGACCTGCCAGGTCCTGTACGCACAGAAGGAGAGGAATGAAGGACCTGATCACATGACCCAAAGGTCCTCAATAAGGATCACCCTACTACAGAAGGAGGAGGGGGAAGCCTGGGAGCTGTATGTGCTGTGTATGTGTGTCAGTGTGTGTACATATGTATCTGTGTTTATATGTATATGTCAGTGAGTGTATGTATGTATCTGTGGGTATATATGTATATGTCAGTGTGTGCATGTATCTGTGGCTATATATGTATATACTGTAGTGTCTGTAAAACTGGTGTATGTGTGTGTGTGTGTGTGTGTGTGTGTGTATGTCAGCAGTGTCTCAAGTGATTGACAGGTTTGCTGCCAAAGATGTTCTCTGGTCTCTGATAAAAGAACCCACCACTAAAAGAAAATGCTGCAGATATTATTTCTGGTTCTTATTACACTTGGGGGAGGATTTCCCTGTATATGATCTATTCATGGTGTATATGTTATCACTGGTGTAATCACATTCCAGTGTAAATGTGTGTATGTCAGTGGTGTATTTGTATATATGTTAATGGTGCCTCTGTGTGTGTATATATGTGCGTCATTGTGTGTGTTTGAGAGCTGGCTATATATGGGGAGGTGGGGACGTACAGGATTCATGGGCCCCATACAGTTTTTTGCTATGGGGCCCAATGAATCCTAGCTACGTCCCTGGTGCTGAGGATGAACGTAATTTTCTTACCTTTAACCTCAGCATGGTTTTATTTCATATGCAAGGAGTTATGGTGCAATGGGGGCAGGGCTACCACCTTCAGTGCACCAACCGTCCTGCCCGCCTAATGAATATTGTGACAGTGTTCTGCAGAGAGCTGTATAAATATTTATTAGAAGGGACCGGTCAGCCAGGGTGAAACAGTTGGTAGTCCTGCCCCTAGCACACAAAAACGGCCCATTTACATATTAAATAAACTACAAGTTTCTCAAAGCGGTGCTGAGGATTAAGGTAAGAAAATCACCTTCATCCTCAGCTCCCTGTGTTCTATAGGAACATATCAGCAGGTTAGATGCTTCTACTGTGCTGTTAGTTTTCCTTTAATCTGAGTGTATTGTATATAAACCTTCAAGTTTGCTTAGTTACTTGCCAGTTGTTCTTGCTTGTCACATGTTCCTATTCCATTATTAAATATAGCCCCTTTCTGTTGCACATCATCCACTTCTAAATATAGATATAAAGGAAAAATATTGCAGATGGACAGCTACTGCAGCTTCTGTGTACACCGTGCCAGGACAGAGTGATATCTACATTCTAGGCTGTTACACACTATAATAGAATTCTTCCTATACTAGTATAGGTTTCTCATGTAATAATTTGTAGTAATCAAAAATAGATCAGATAAGGGGGAAAAAACATCTAGCGGGGAAACAGGAACAAGACCTAACAAATCCAGCGGGGATAGTGGCCATTATTTTGCATTGATAAATGGCTGTTTTGCTGGTAGTGCATTATACTTTAATATAATATAACCCTAATGTATTGATTTGTGGTTTTCTTTAGATTCATTCCATGCTATCTGTGTCAGGCAGAGACCTTCCATGTAGATGTCTGATACTGAAGTTTCTTCCTTGTATTTTACTTGATTAAATGGGAAATGAATCATATTGCGTTGTTAAGATTTATGACTTAACATTTGATACCTTTCCATTGACAGGGGTAATGTTAAACTGTGCGCATTAGGGGCAGCGATTTTTTTTTTTTTTTTAGACTTCTAGCATATTCAAGATGTAAACTGTTTCTAGCTTACCCAATCAAAATTCATATTGTCTGAGCGCATTCTATAACAGATCGTATATTTTCAAGGTGGTCTGGGTTATGGCAAGGCTCTCAGTTTTAGACATTTTTGCAAGATTTCCATAGCTGATTACATTTCCATATAATTACTACAGTTGCTAAATAATAAAAAAAAATATAGTTTAAGAAGTGCAACATGAAGAAATGTTCTAGAATTTTGTATAGCGGTACTTTCAAAAAATCCTAATTTTCACTTAAAAATGACATTCATCTTTCACCCATCATTTTACTTTTTAGCATCTGGGTTGTGATTATGCTTTTTCTATACCTCCAAAGTCTTGATTTCCAATTCAGTGCAAGAATTTATATTTATATATTATGCAGGCAAAGTATATGTACATTCCATGCTATAGCTATAGGGGTTGCAGCTGCAACTGGATTCTATAGGGGTTGCAGGGGTCGCAGCTGCAACCGGGCACATAAACCCTCTCACCTCTTTAAGGTTGACTGCTTATGACAAATATTTTGCTCCAATTGGCAGCAGTATACTTAGTATAGCCATAAGTCTGTGTAGCAAAGAAAACGACAGGCCGATGCCAACATCAGGATACAGTGAGAAAAATAAGTGCCCTATTTTTAGGCTTATAAGAAAACTGGGTGAATAAAACGATCCCCAATTTTTCCAGTTAAAGTATAGAGTCTGGGATATACTCGCTATATAAGACTACCCCTCTTCCAACGCACACCATATAAAAATGAATAAAAAAACAGACAGCAGCAAAATCTGAGAGGCAGAGAAGGAGGTACAATAATTCCGGTAGGATACAGGGCGGGCTAGACAGGGGGAAAGAGGTGTGTTTTTCTGGGCACAGCGCCACTTTACCATATCTCTTTTTTCCATACCCTGGATGCCTGCAGCTTGCTCTGCCCTTCCTACGGTCAAACACACATTGGAGATGCAGCCGTTTTTAAGCCTCCCCCAACTTATGTGGCGACCGCAGATTCTGCTTTCAGGTTGCAAAGTTTTTTAGCATCCGCCCTATAAGACTACACCCGGCGTCTAAGACGACCCCTGACTTTTTAGAAGATTTTCCTGAGTTAAAAAGTAGTCCTATATGCAGGAAAATACTGTATTTGATAGATTGCTGATTTTGCCAATTTGTACGATAAAAATTACAGACCTCTCCGTTCTTTGTAGGTTCTTTTTTACCTCCCACCTACAAAGAACGGAGAGGTCTGTAATTTTTATCGTAGGTATACATTGTTTGAATTTTAAATACTTATTTAGCATTTTATTACATGAAATAAGTATTTGAACTTAATAGTTGGTACAGAAACCTTTGTTTGCAATTACTGAGGTTAGACGTTACTTGTAGACCTTGACCAGGTTTGCACACACTGCAGCAGGGATTTTTGTACCACTCCGCCATACAGATCTTTTCAAAAATGTACAGGTTTTGGGGCTGTCATTGAACAAGTTTTGTCTCTCTCCAAAGATTTTCTATTGGGCTCAGGTCTAGAGACTGATTGCCACTCCTTAGTTGCCCTGGCTGTGTGTTTTGGGTCACTGTCATATTGGAGGACCCAGCCACAACCCATATTAAAGGGGTTATCCAGCGCTACAAAAACATGGCCACTTTCCCCCTACTGTTGTCTCCAGTTTGGGTGGGGTTTTGAAACTCAGTTAAAGTAAATGGAGCTTAATTGCAAACCGCACCTGAACTGAAGACAACAGTAGGGGGAAAAGTGGCAATGTTTTTGTAGCGCTGGATAACCCCTTTAAAGGCTTTTACTAAGGAAAGGAGGTTGTTGGCCAAAATCTTGCGATACTTAGCCCTATCCCTCCTCCCTTCAATACGGTGCAGTTGTCCTGTTCCCTTTCCTCAAAAGCACCCCCAAAGTATGATATTTGCACCTCCATGCTTCATGGTTGGGATTGTGTTCTTGGGATTTTGGGGGTGGTCTTAGGCAGATATCATCTGTCACAATCTATTTGCCAATAGTAGTAATCTCCAACCTGACAATCAAACCACTTGATATGCCTTGGTGCAGGACTCGCAAAGAATCGCCGGGATACAGAAGATATATTCCTGGATGTTTAATATGTCCAGAAATATATCTTCAGTATTTAGATGATTCTTTGCAAGTCCTGCGCCAAGGCACATCAAGTGGTTTTATTGTCTGGTTGGAGATTACAATTAGATATATGGCAGGCACATAAAGGTGCCAAGGTGGTGTTCCAAAACCAATAGCCACTAAAGTGAATCAAAGCTACCAACAGTGAGTGCCATGCCTTCTTTGAATTTCCTATAATTATAGCTATGGCCAGGGCAACTTTCATGTGCAGGCCTGCACAGGATATAAGTCTACAGGGTCCCACACATAGCTCCCTGCTGATTCTGCCTCACTTTTGCAGTAACTTATTTCACCATGAACAAAGAGATATGTGTGCTTCTGACAGTTTTTATTGGCAACAGCATATCTTTAAGACCGTAGATGGGGGGGTTGGGGGGGGGGGAGCCGTGACGTTTTAGGAGGCATGGCTCCCAAGTACCTCTAGTAAATGATGCACACAACTGAATTTTGTACTACTAAAAGTGAATAAAGTCTATGCTGAGGATTACTAAACATGAGTAATTTATCATTTATAATCTATCATAATATACTCACCTAACCGGTATGCATGGTACAAGCTCAGATAACAGTCAGTTTTAAATGGCCAAACAAATGATACAGCAATCGTTCGTGCTGCCCGTAGTTTATCAAACCTTTTAAAGGCTCGATGGTCAACGCTCATTTGCTGCCTCCCATCAGGCCATGCAAAAGGGCCCTTAGTTGGGGGACTAGCTGAATGCATTAAACATTTATTCCACTAGGTAACTCAATAGAAAATGTCATGTTTTACACTTTTCTATGTTTTCCTTGTATTTGCTTGATGCGGGTTCTTAGCCAGCCTAATTGGTAGTAAATTTATAATCATCAATCTGGGGAGACAGCTTATTCTATTGCACAATGTACTATAACCTAAAATAGATAGTTTCTATGGTAAAATCATTTCCAAAATTGGTGGTTCCTTTGAAAAGGTTTTCCAGGAGAAAATAATTGATGGCTTATCCACAGGATAGGCTATCAATAATTGATCGGCTGGGTACACCGGCAATACAGTTATCTCTATTCCCTGTATAGTGGCAGTGCCGGTATACTGCAGTACTGCAGGTGGGTATTGACTGGTGCACAAAAAAATCCTTTTTCTGGGAAAAATCACTATGTAGGAAACCCTCATTATCCACCTGGATCTACATATCAAGGAAATCGGAAGTACTGCAGCTGTATTTGTCGGTCAGTTTCACATTAATATTGTTTTCATTAGAACGACACATTTCAGAACTCAGAGCTGGGGGTAAAGGGTCTCTATAGAATGAAGACGTTTTATGTCAAAACAAATTCCAAAACTTCTACCAAGATGTCACAAGAGGTCAGGAGCAAGATAACTTGTGTAGAGAAAGAACCTTACCGCTGCTATGCCTCATGTCAAGTACAGGTATACAAGGACCCGACATCATGTGTGATGAAGTACATCTAGTTGTAATCCATCAAGTTTCCTCAATACATCAGTGCTGTCCTTGATATGAGATGGTAAAATTTTAACTAATGGGAGAAGATAAAAATCAATAAGCTTTCAAAGAGGCTCCCATAAAATGTTCACACCTGACACTATTGGTCTTTCCGATGGACAGATTGGATTTTTTATTTCTTACATTTACACTGGCCACAGCACAATATTACCCCATTTTTTTAATGGTTTTATGACAATATTGTCATATTTAACTAGGTCTTCAAGGGCGTTGGCTTTGCACGCTGTGAGCAGCCATGTTGTTGTAGCTTTCTCCCTAGTATTTGGCTCATACTATATCATTTCCTGGTCCGGTTTTGCTGATATTTAGATTGCTGTAAGTCCCATCTGCATTTGTTACTATACTTAGTTGCGTTCCTTCTCATCTATTGGTTTTGCTAGCCTATATGTTAATTCTTACTGTAGCCAACCATCTTTACACAAATCAGGAGACCAAGTTTCTTTCATCCATGTGGCTTTTTAGGGTGTAGGGTGGGTTCACACATAGAGTAGGTTTACATACTCGCAGTGGAATTTTCATTCCACTGCGAGTAAGTATATGCAGCCCCCCTCAATCCGCCTCGGCCCGGTGAATACTTTACCGGTCCGCTTTCCAGCCTGCATCTGTGGCTCCTGGCTCCCTGATGTCCCACTTAGCCAATCAGCGGCTGTCCCTGATTGGCTGAGCAGGACATCAGGGAGCCACAGAAGCAGGCCAGAGCACAGACCGGTAAAGTAATTTGGTAATTGCATTGGATTTCGCTGTGAACTCGCAGGGTGAAATCCTCTGCGATTCCGCTATGTGTGAACCCACCCTTAAACAAATTTTTATATTTAACTTTTATGTTATCTAATAAGCTTTATATTTTGTTACATTTATATTTATTAATTTAAACAGAATCCATGTCCTGTGAAGCCATTATTTTAATTTGTAAAATTTTTAATTGACAAAATTGCCCTTTTATGTGACTGACTAAAGAACCATCACAATGGGAAATGTTGGGAAGAAAAGTTATGCAAAATAGCTCTTGGAAAGGTGGCGTTCTTTTAAAGTAAGTGTTTTATTCCATCTAACAGTCTTATAACGTGACTAAGGATATGTGCCAATCGAAAATTGTCTTGGAAAGGAAAGATTGCCCATCTGCAGGCAGCTGTTTCAGTTTTATTGCCCCTTGTCAGTACAGAGCAGAGTGTTGGCTAGCTAGTGAGAGGCCTACTGTTGTGAGATCAAAGGGATACTAAGGCTCCTTAAGAAGAGCATCATAAAGACATGTGGAGACTCAAAGGCTCATTCTGTTCCACTGGGAATTCTGAGAAAAAAGGATATGCAAAATAGTTTTCTTGGGAAGGTGATGTACCTTCAAGTCAGTTTTTCACTCCACTTTATGATGACCTCCTTAACCCCTTAAGGACCGGGCCTGAAATGGCCTTAAGGACCGGAGCAAATTTTATGAATATGACCTGTGTCACTTTATTCATTAATAACTTCGGGATGCTTTTACCTGTCCGGCTGATTCTGAGATTGTTTTCTCGTGACATATGGTAAACTATTATTAAACTATATATCATTTTTTAGACAATAGAAAGCGTAAAACATTAGCAGCAAATTTCCAAATTTTTAGTAAAATTTCAAAATCAGATATTTTTAGGGACATGTTCAGGTTTAAAGTGTATTTGAGGGGACTGTATGTTAGCCCCACAAAGCACCCCATTTCAGAAACTGCACCCCCCAAACTCTGCAAAAGCACATCCAGAAAGTTTTTTAACCCTTTAGGGGAGTCACAGAAATAAAAGCTAAGGGTGGCATTTATTAAGTCCGGCGTTTTTTACGCCGGACTTATAAATGCCCCCGCAGCTCCGGCGCTACGGAGATTTATGTAGAGGCGGACTGCCTCTACATAAATCCCGTGCGCGCCGGTGCGCACCGCCGAAAACCTACGCCAGCTGAGGACTGGAGTAGGTTTTCGGCGTATATTTGGGCGGAACGGATGGTAAATCGCGCGGACTCTGAGTCCGCGCCCTCCGTTCCGCCCACTACACGCCCCCTTTCCGCCCCCTGGCGTACTCGGTGGAAAGTGCCGTTTGCGAATATTTTATTCGCAAATCGGCCATTTGCATATAAAATAATACGCAAATCGGCACTTTCCGCCGAAAATCATCCATTAGCCGGATGATACATGTGGCCCTAAGTGTGTAAGAAATTTGAAAATTTTAATTTTCTGTGCAGAGATTTTATTGTAATCCAATATTTTTCATAATTATAAACCTATTACCAGAGAAATTCACCCCAATATTTATTGCCCCGTTTCTGCAGTTTATAGAAATACCCCATATGTGGCCCTATTGCGCTATTTGACGCAACCATAAGCCTCAGATATAAAGGAGCGCCTAGTGAATTTCAATGGCTCCGTTATATTTGGTCATTTCTGACTGTACCACTTCAGGTTGGCAGAGGCTCTGGGGTGCCAAAACCTAAAAAACACCCCTAAAGGGACACCATTTAGAAAACTACACCCCTTAAGGAATGTAACAAGGGGTACGGTGAGCATCTGGACCCCACAGGTGCTTCACAGATTTTCAGTACAATATGGCGTGAAAAAAGACAAAAGTATTTTTTACACTAAAACGTTCTAGCCTTCAATTTTTCATTTTCACAGAGGGACAAAAGGTAAAAAAACCCCACAAAACATGTAGCGCAGTTTCTCCCGAGTACGGAAATACCCCACATGTGGTGATAAAGTGCCAAGGGGGCGCAGCACGAGCCTCCAAAAGGAAGGAGCGCCAATTGGCTTTTGGAAGCTGGATTTCACTGGAATGGATTTCAAGGGCCACGATGCATTTACAGAGCCCTTGTGCTGCCAAAACACTGGAAACCCCCCACAAGTGACCCCCATTCTGGAAACTACACCCCTTAAGGAATCTAAGAAGGGGTGCAGTAAGCATATGGACCCCACTGGTGATGGGCACAAATGTGGAAAAATGTGACGTGAAAGTGAAAATTTTTCATTTTTTCATTTTCACGGCACAAATGTGCCTGTCATCAAGGGGTCCATACCCTCATTGCACCCCTTGTTAGATTCCTTGGGGGGGTGTAGTTTCCAGAATGGGGTCACTTGTGGGGAGTTTCCACTGTCTTGGCAGCACAAGGGCTCTGTAAATGTTACATGGCGTTTATCATCCATTCTAGCCAAATCCAACCTCCAAAATCCAAATGGCCCTCCTTACCTTCGCAGGCTTGCCCTGCACCCACATGGCGCTTTATGTCCACATGTGGGGTATTTACGGACTCGGGGGAAATTGCTCTACACATTTTATGTGTTTTTTTCTCTGTTAACCCCTTTTGAAAATTAAAAATTTAAGGCTAAACCAACATTATAGTGTAAAAAATGTAATATTTAATTTTCATGCCACATTGTTCCATATTTGTGCCTGTCACCAGTGGGGTCCATATGCTCACTACACCCCTTGTTACATTCCTTGAGGGGTGTAGTTTCCATAATGAGGTCACTTGTGGGGGGTTTTAAACTTTCTTGGCAACACAGGGGCCTTTTAAATGCAACATGGCCCCTCGAAATCCATTCCAGCCAAATCCAGCCTCAAAAAACCAAATGGCACTCCTTCCCTTCGGAGGCTTGCCCTGTGCCCGCATGGTGCTTTATGTCCACATGTGGGGTATTTCCGTACTCAGGGGAAATTGCTCTACACATTTTGTGTTTTTTTTTTATCTTTTAGCCCCTTGTGAAAATGAAAAAATCATGACAAGATCAATGATTTAGAGTAAAAATTTTAAAAAAATTACACTAAATGTTGGTCTAGCCTTAATTTTTTCCATTTCCACAAGGGGTTAAAAAAGAAAATAAATGCAAAACGTGTAGGGTAATTTCCCCTGAGTACGAAAATACCCCACATGTGGACATAATGTGCCATATGGGCACAGGGCAAGCCACTAAAGGGACAGAGCGCCATTTAGAGGCTTGAATGGAGAATGGAGGCCATGTCGCAATTACAAAGCTCCTGTGCTGCCAGGACAGTAGAAACCCCCCACAAGTGACCACATTCTGGAAATTACACCCCATAGGGAATCTAACGAGGGGTACAGTGAGCATATGGACCCCACTGGTAACAGGCACATATGTAGAACATGTGCCGTGAAAATAAAAAATACAATTTTTTTCATTTTCACGTCCCAAATGTGGCCATCACCAGGGGACCATATACCCGCTGCCCCCCTTGTTAGATTCCTTATGGGGGGTAGTTTCCAGAATGGGGTCACTTGTGGGGGGTTTCTACTGCCCTGGCAGCACAGAGGCTTTGTAACTGCATCATGGCATCCTCTAATGGGAATGGCGGCCATACCTATTTAGCTGGGGAAAAGGGACAATTCTAATTTATTTGGGGGTATTAGGCCAATTATTAGTTTATAAGGTTGAAAATGACAGGTGTCCATCAAATTCAACCTGTGTTGATCCAGAGGAAGGCAAAAAAAAACCTCGCAAGGCAGACGACAGTAGTCTCATCACTGGGAAAAAATTCGTTCCCGACTCCATAATGGCGATCAGAATAATCCCTGGATCAACGTGACCCCTGAAATAGGAATAAGGGACAGAATTTAGATAATGTAGAACACCGATGACGTGTGGTACGCCTTGAAGCGATCCAGTATGCAGAGGCCGGGGTGATCAGGACAGGTGTCACACTGGAAAATGGTGTCCTTCCTGATCCCCCTGTTACACCACACTCTGCACTTCTTCTGGGGTCTGCTGTTTTCCAGTGTGGGGGACGTCACCTGGAAAATGTTGCCCTGGTGCGATACGGGGTCCTTCATATCCAGAAGTGCTGGGTCCGCTCCATGGCTGCTAAATATTAGGGCTCTGTTACTGCTTCCGATATTTTTGGATTATGCCGCAAGCTACAGTAGCTCAGGCAGCTAGGGACCGGAAGAGGGGGTGCTGGTATAAAAGTTATCCCCGTACAGGTGGTGACCTTTATCCAGCAGTGGGAAGATCAGTTCCCAAACGATCCCACTAACTCCGAGGATGGGGGGGGCATCTGGGGGCTGGATTCGGGTGTCCCTTCCTTCATACACTCTAAGGGTACGTGCACACTGCGGAATGGCGAAGGATAACCCTTTGTGCATTCCGCAGCTGGCACCCACCGGCGGACTGATGCGGGCGCGCGTCTCCATCCGTGTCATAGACTCCATTCTATGCACGGGCGGATTCCGCTCTCCGTCCAATGTGTTCATTCTTTGGACGGACGATGGAATCCACCCATGCATAACATGGAGTCTATGACACGGGCAGAGACGCACGCCTGCATCAGTCCGCTGGCGGGTGCCAGCTGCGGAATGCACAAAGGGTTATCCTTCGCCATTCCGCAGTGTGCACCTACCCTAAATCTGTAAGTGTACCCAGAGTTACTCTCACAGAGTTTGTAGAATTTCACGCCATACTCACGCCTCATCTCTTATTGGGACGGTACTGGCGGAAAAGACGTGTCTGGGGGGCAGCGTACGCTACGCTACCCCCAGAAACATCACTGGATAATGAGGATGAGGATGAATGGAGGAAAAAAGGATCCTCCATTCATCCTCACTGGCTGTTTCGGTGTCCGAGGCAATAATAACGCATGCGTCTGATACCGAAAACACGCCGGGGGCCACTTTTATATGGGGATTGGTATATGGGGTATGTAGTGGTGTAGTGTCAAACTTTATTCAATGTAGTGTAGTGTGGTGTAATGTAGTGTTTTTTACGTGTTTTTTTTACAGTATAAAAAAAAAAACCTACGCCAAAAATGGTGTTGCTGATAAATGCCGCACTTATGTTCGATTAGGAGCGCACTTTCGTGCGATGCTGATCAACACTCAGCGGCGATAGGGTGCGGAAAATAGAAAAAAAAATAGAAAAAAAAAAAACTTTTACTACATACTGAACATCCCTATAGCTGCTGATAAGTGTATTACACTTATCAGCCGCTAGAGGGCAGCAGAGCGCAAAATCCGGAAAAAGACGACGCTGGAGCCGAAAAAAGCCGAAGGGGACCGCATGAAAGAAGCCGAAGACCCGAAGAGAAGATGAGGACGCTGCGAACCCGGAAGACGCCGATCAGGACCCCGGGACAGGTGAGTAATGTACAAATACCTGCTCTGGACCCCTCAGCTAGCTAGGTCCAGAGCAGGTATTTATTACTTTTGGGGACTTTGATCGCTGTGAACGGCCGGCCATTCACAGCGATCGGGCCGGTGGCACCGTGACCACCATTACTTTTTACAGTACTGGTGGTCGGTGCCGTCCTCGGACAGCACCGACCGCCATTTTTTCCGGGTCATCGGGTCACCGATGGCCCGGAAAGGTTCCGATCGATGCTATTGGCTGATCTGAACTGATCAGCCCATAGCAGCGATCATAGCAGCAATTTCAGCAGACCATCTCTCCCGATCGCATGCGGCCGGTCCGCGGCGCCCTCTTAAAGGACCCGCGTACCGGTACGTCATGTGTCCTTAAGTGACAGTGATCCATGACCTACCGGTACGTCATGGGTCCTTAAGAGGTTAAGGAAAATATTTGATCCCACTAATTCCCAATAGCCCTGAAACAGTTTTCTGCAGATCGGCAATGTGTCCTTTTTGTACGGAGACAAAAAAATTTCTACTTTTTGTTCATTCTGTGCAACACAATTCAGATGCCGTTAAAGTTCAAACTTTCTGTTGTAATTCAGGGGGGTTGAAAAAAAATTATTGCATAAAGATATGAGTTATTAAAGCATTTCCTATCTACAATCCCTTCATTTCAGGGGCTCAAAAGTAATTAGACAAATTAAATAATTGTAAATAAAATGTTAATTTGTAATACTTTGTTGGCAGCAACTGCCTGAAGTTTTGAACTCATGAACTTCACCAAAGTTGTGTTTCCTCCATTTTAATGCTTGGCCAGGCCTTTACTGCAGTGGTTTTCTGTTGCTGTTTGTGGCCTTTCTGCCTACAATATTCTCTTTAACATGCTCAATTGGGTTAAGATCAGGTGACTTACTTGTCCATTCAAGAATAGTCCAAGTATTTACTTTAATAAACTCCTGGGTTGCTTTGGCTTTATGTTTTGGTTCATTGTCTATCTGATTAATGAAACGCCGACCCATCAGTTTGGCTGCATTTGGCCAGATTTGAGCACACAGTCCCTGAATACCTCAAAATTCATCCGGCTGCTTTTGTCCTATGTCACATCATCAATAAACTCTAGTGAACCAGTGCCACTAGCAGCCATGCATTCCCAAGCCATCACACTACCTCTGATATGTCTTACAGATGATGTGGAAGCTTTGGATCATGAACTATACCACACCTTCACCATACATTTTTCTTTCCATCATTCTGGTGGTTCTTGGTTTCAACTGTCCAAAGAATGTTCTTCCAGAACCACGTTGGCTTTTTTAGACATTTTTCAGCAAAGTCTAAACTAGCCTTCCTATTTTCGAGGCTTATGAGTGGCTTGCACCATGCTGTCAACCGTCTGTATTTACTTTCATGCTGTCTTCTCTTTATGGTAGATTTAGATATTGATGGAAATTAGATCATCCACCACTGTTGTTTTTTGTGGATGTCCAGGTCTTTTTGCATTGATGAGTTTACCAGGAGGTATCAGACTGTAGTGGTGATGTGTGAATACTGTTCGATCGAATAGATATCCGATCGAAAAGTAAGGTATTCGATCTATCGAATATTATCGAATAGTTTGCAGAAAATTCGACAAATATTCAATAAGCGTTCAAATCCCCCCAGCTTCCGGTTTTTAACTCCAAGTGGTCGAATAGATGTTTTTCAATAATCGAATACTTGTACCCATTGACTTTAATAGGATTAAATATTCGAATATTCGGGAGATATTCGTACGAATATCGAATATTCGAATATTTCACTATTCGCTCATCACTAGACTGTAGATTTTGCCACTCCTAATATTGTAGCAATTTCTTGGATGGGTGTTTTCTGTTTTGGCAACATAAAGAGTATTCTTAAAATAAACTTGTTGTGGTCAGCACCCGGTAATATCCAATGTGCTTTCCTGGCCTTTTGCCAATAGGTTGAGAGCGCGTCAGAGATGCCTCTGGAATCCAGGGCAATTAATGCAGGAAAAGAAGTCAGAATCTGTTCAACCCTCATATATTCTATATTCTCACACTAGGTGTTTTAATTGAAATGAAATAAAAAATATTTTATTTTATGAGCTGTAGAAATTCTGAATTCATTTGCTAGCTTAAAGGGTACCTATAAGGGTACCTATAATTTAAATAAACTTTTGACATGTCAGAGCGACATGTCAGAGGTTTGTATCGGTCGGGTTCCAGGTGCTAAGACTCCCAATTCGTGAATTTTCGGCTGCTTCGCTCGTTTATAGTAAAAAAAAACTAATTTTGTGTCAGTATCCAAATATATATAGACATAACTGTATATCCCTAGTCAATGTTCTAAGAGTCCTAGATGGAGTGAAAACTAGTTTGAAGGAGCACCACCTTCCCAAAGTAGTATGAGAGGTATTTTAAATATCTTTTCTTTCCAGAATTCCCAGCAGAGCAGGAATGGTCTTTGAATCTCTACATGTCTTTATGATGCTCTCCTTAAGGAGCATTTGGATCCAAAGGGAAATGCTGAATTTCTTCAGTGTGTCCCTAGATATAGATAGGTGGAAACTAATGTATGCAAATTTGCCAATCAGAAACCTATGTGACAACCCTTATGGGAACTGGAAAACACTTAAAACCACTTGATGTAAAAGGTAGAGCTCATTTATAGATACATAATGTTTAATTTTAGATGTAACTGCTGTTTCACAACATTTTCTACTTATATATTTTAAGGTCTTGTCAGGATATGAGACCAGTAAGGCAAAGGACAGGTGCAGCCCTAAAACTGGCACCTGCTCTGCTTTCCCTGCCTATTTGCTTTGACAGCCCTAAACAGCAGCAGACAACTGGTCAGCAGTCCCTTATCCTATATGGTGTGAACACATAACAAAGACAGACAAGCGCAACATAATAAATCCAAGTCAGGGGTCCAAGTCAGTAACAGGAGCGTGGAACAGTACACAACTTGATCCAGAGAAGTTAAAAAGTCCAGAAGCCAAAAGTCAGAATGCCAAGTACACAATGCAGGGAACACTAGGTCAAGACACACTAGTAAACTAGACTCTATCGCAGGCAAGGCACAAGGGAAGAGGGAGGATGCTTATGGGACCTACAGTGCCAGCCCCAGGCATGATTGCAGCTGAGACTCCAGCCCCAGGTCAACTACAAACTTCTGACTGGTGGAGACTGCCGCCAGTCAATAATTAAAGGGGTTAACCAGTGCTACAAAAACATTGCCACTTTCTTTAAGAGACAACGCGACTCTTGTTGCCAGTTCAGGTGCAGTTTGCAATTAAGCTCTATTCACTTCAATGGAACTGAGCAGCAAAACCCCGCCCATGCTGGAGACAAGAGTGGGGCTGTCTATGGAAGAAAGTGGCCATGTTTTGTAGTGCTGGATACTATAATACACCCAATGCAGATCGTCCGGGGGCGGTGAAGCTCCGGCCGCAGCAACATCACAAGGAAGCGCTCCTGACAGGTCTTATAAATGTGACCATGAGAGATTCCCTTACCCCACCGTTTCTCTCTGTGAGCAGTATTGGTCGAGCTTTGAGGTGTACCTCTAAGTAATGTGGTATACAATGACTTCGAGGCTGCCTGGCAACCTCATCTAAAAGGTTGTAGTTGAGTACGATTGAAAGCTGAATTGGCATTGTAGTAAAACCATACCAAGTCCTATTTTAGCTATGCACTACGTAAAAGTACGGCAGTTGTTGCCATCGGCAACAATGGCGGTACTTTTTGCGGGGTGGAACAATGCACTTATTTTCAATGGGATCCCGGCCGGAGCTTATACACATCGTACACGCTCCGGCCGGGATCCCGTGCGGGGCCGCAAATAACTGACATGTCAGTTTTCTGCGGTCGCAATTCAATGAATTGCGGCCGTATGAAACCCTGTCAGTTCACACAATAAAGCGAGCGGCTCCGGCCACTATTGTGTGCTATGGGAAGCTCTGATGGGGGTGCGCGCTGATGCGCCCGCATCAGAGCTCTGCAGCCGGAAAGATCACCCAGACAGTACTTAAGTCATGGAACATGGGGTCATGGAACGGCCGGTTTTCACGTTGTGTGAACATAGCCTTAAAGAAATTTTCCCGGCAAAAATGTATATATTCTATATGCCTCCACTAAAAATTAATTTATTCTATATGCCTTCACTAAAACAAAAACACCTAAAAAAAAACTAAAAACTCATGATCCCCTATGGTTGCTGTCCTGTCTGTGGCCTGTCACCTTGTGTAAAATATTAAATATTAACTCCCCTTACGGCGTTCCTCGGAGGCCTTCCATGCTGTGTGTTGCTCTGCCAGTGATTAGCTGAGCGGCCTTTGGCCTGTCACTGCAAGGACTGGAGCAGAGGCAGAGCTGCACACAGCACGGAAGGCCTCCAAGGACACCTAGGAACATGGTAAGGTGAAGTTATATTTATTATTCTACAATAAATGCAATAAATAAGTGCTGTCCGATAATTGGTCCTTTGTTATCAGGCTGTGTAATAGGACCCTAACCCAGCATAGCCACTACAGAAGATATGAAGCTGTCTGCTTCTAGTCCTGTTTCACTATGTACGCTGACTCTAACTCTTTAAAAAGCTGTACTTACCTCTCTGCTGATGTCCCTGCTGATCTCAACATCCTGGTCCCCACCTCAGCACATAGGAAATGCCCGTTCAGCTAATTATCGGCCTTAGCAGTGATTCCCCCTCAGCCAGTGATTGACTGCATACACAGATGTTCCTTGTGTGTCAGGAAGGAAAACAGGAATTGGAGAGAACCTGCGCATCATCAGCATTTCAGTGGCAGTGAGATCAATGAGCTGAGTACTATTTTTTAAAAACATTTTTGTCAGGTTTGCACCCTTTTTGTTATAATGTGTCCTGCCAAGTATGTTTCTGTTATTACCAAATGACAATGAACATCAAGGAACCAATGGAAAGACCAGTATGGTCTCAAAACATGCTGTTGTGGGCAATAAAAGAGGACACGTGCTCTAAGCCTTCTAAGAATTTTTGTGGTGGTCATCACATTTTATCATTTTTCTCCTGGAAGTGATTCCTTATCCTTTAAGTGATTTGGCTTCACAAAAGCACATCAATGTCAGAAGAAAGCCTCATTAGGAATGTAAGCATTTTTTATATTTATTCTACTATTGTGCTGTACCTCAATGGAATGGACTTGTCGTGGATGAGGACTAGCAAAGTATATTCAATGTGATTAAATGTAAGGTTTTGCACTTACATTGAGGACACAAAATGCCCAATTATGCTTCAAATAGTTAATCACTTGGTGAAACTGCTACAGAAACAAACTTGGGGATATTGGTTTACAGTATACTCAATGACCATTGCCAGGCAACCACTGCCAAGGCAAATAAAATCATGGGATGCATCAAGAGGTATAGACGTTCATGACAAGAACATCATTTTGCTTCTATACAAATGACTAGTCAGACCACACATGGAATATTGCGTTAAGTTTTGGACATCTCTATATGAGACGGACTTGGCTGAACTGGAGTGGGTGCAGAGGGCGGCCAAGGTAACTAAGGGAGTGGGAGGACTGGAGTACCAAGACAGATGAATTGATTTGGGATTATTCTGTAAAAGGAGAAAAAAAAAAGTCACATCTATGTGTGTGTGTGTGTGTGTGTGTGTGTTTGTTTGTGTTTGTGTGCGTGTGCATCTTTCGATTGATTTTTTTTAAAAGAATATAGATTTTTACCCCCTTGATGGAAGTAACCATTGAAGTACTTGAATCAGAAATCTTCAACCTGTGAGGCGGTGATGCAGACAGTATATTAGAAAATTGTATAACTATATTTCTACTTAGCTTTCCAAAACTAAACAATTTTTTTTTTACTAAAGTGAGTAGTGAGGTTTTTTTTTTTTTTTTTTTACTCAACTTTAATCTAACATCATTTCTCAAATAAAATCTGCATTCTGTTCCTGACAAAGATTGTTCTTGGTGCAGTTGTTTTAGATAATAGTAGAATTATGATTCGGAAGCATTAACCTTAAGTCTAGGACATTCACAAAGGCAGTCAAATTATCATTTCTCATGAGAGATATCATTTGTACTCCAGCTGGTTCTCAAAATTGTAATATAATTCAGCCTGATCTAACTGGGATAATGACTGGAGACAAATCATTTGGGTAATTCTACATCAAAATTATTAACAAGAAATCAAATGTTCTAATCATCCTTTTTTTCTGGAAGGGAAGCTTGATGGCACAAAATGGGGGGGGGGGGGGTGTTCTAGTGGGTGATTTTCATTGATCCCCGACCATCCACAAAGGTGACATCTATTAAATGTTAAAGAATGCAGGAGGAGACTAGCCAGATCCAGTGTATAGAATGCAGTATACTGGTCTTCAAGCTCTGCTCTGCAAACCCATTCCCTTTTCTAGTTGTCCCTAAACAAGTAGGTTGAGACTAGCTTCTGCAGTGTACAATAAGTCTTCTTAACCTTAATCAGGAGAGATAATTCCAGTTTGATGCTACGGCACTGAGGAATAAACTTTTGAAGTTATATGCAAACTAGGAGATAAAGCCCATGGGGCTTTAATCTTGAAGGGCAGTAATGTTTTGCCCCTTCTCTCTTAATGGCCCTATAAACACCCACTGTGTTTAGATTGACAGGCTGAACATTGCTGGGCTTTACTGTTTAACTTTCAAAAAATTTCTAAGCTTATTTCCCAGCGCTGGAGTGACAGATTGTAAAAAAGAGTTTTATCTCCTGATTCAAGGTAACAAGCCTTATTGTACACTGCCTTACATTAGTCAGCAGAAAGCAGATGATAGGTCTGCTTTAATGAAATCTTTAGTGCTATTTCCTCTGTCTTGATATATACAATACAAGCAAAGTACAATAGCAGACTGAACATCATTATACATTATAGGTTAGAGAGATGAGCGAATTTTTCAAAAAGTTCTTTCACCGATTTACCATATGTAAAAGATGGGCTTAAGCAATCTTAAAAACGATCGCAATAACGATTTTTCTTAAGAATTTTCAAATAATTTTTCTAGCAATTTATTCGTCTAAACGCTGACCGTTATAAAAACCAAATCGTTGCTTCAAAATCGTTGAACGATCAATTGGGCGAATTATCAATCCGAGTAAACGTAGCATAAAGCAGCTAAACAATTGTTTAGCGGTTTGGTGCAGTTTTGGTGCAATAGATACCTGTCCGCGCTCCCCTGGTGTCCTCTTTTTGCATCTTTGATGTCCTCTTTTGAGCCGCCTCCAGCCAGAAAAAGGGGCAAAAAGGCCAGGAGCATAGTACCTCGTGTAATCCTGTTATATATGAGATGTATCAGTAATTTAAAGGGCAGATAGACTCTTACCTGTTAGCCCCTTGGGCTTTGTGCATATCATACAGTGTCCGATGATGGTTGCTGAACAAAGGATCCAGGGAACGGGGATCTCCCAATGTCGGGGCTGATAGGAACATGCAATAATATGAGGAAAAAAAGGATTAATGACTGAGATTTGACAGCAATTGCCAGTGATTGGCTGAGCGGGCTGTGACTCTACAGACAAGAGTGACAGCCTGCTTAGCCAATCACCAACCATGGAATTGTCCCATCTCAGTCAGTCAGTCAGTCAGTCAACGGAGACACAGAAGAAGACACCAGGGTAGTAGTGCAGATAGGTGAGCATGTAATTTTTTCACAAACTTTGGTGCAAATCCAGCTTCACTGGATTCACTTCACTCATCACTACTAGAGATACATTATTTTTATTGACAGCTGACATCATATCTTAATAGTTAGGTATACATGTCATGGCTGTTCAGTGTTTTGCATTTATAACAGGAACATATACAAAGAATGATTTAGAGCTATACAGAGACCAATTGCCATCAAAAATGTGAGGTGGATTGTGTTTGGCTCATTCATGCATGTAATGTCGCTTCCAAATCTTTGAATCACTAGCAGTTTGCAAATTATTTCACATATTGGTGAATTTTAGCCAAACTTTAAAATCAGCCAGATAGAGTAGCACATTTCTAACTGGAAAGGTTCTATGACTGCCAGTTTCAACAGGTGCAATTTTTGGAGCGGCTCATGAATTGACTAATAAGGTACTCTCTTTGCAAGACTGCAGATTTTTTTTCTTTCTACTGGTGGTATACATATATATATATATATGTGTGTGTGTGTTTTAATGTGTGTTTTAGGCAGTTTTGCTACATGTACATTGAAAGGTAACTGTGCCGGAGTGGTTTTAACTCTGCATATAGATGGCTAGCTGGTTACCTTAGGCTATTCTTGTATCCAGTTTTTTTTAGATGAACACAGGGTCCCCATATGACATTCTGTTCTAACTCTAGCCCTAAAAACATAAAACCACAAATATTTTTTTTCCATAAATGCCTTAATTCTACCACATTTATAGCTCTGATGAACCTAAACAAAAATTAATCATCTCAAGGAGGTAATGTGGTTAGTGGTTATTCTGTTGCTTTGAAGAACCAGGGTTCTGGATTCCAGTCCAACCAAAAACATCATCTACATGGAGTTTGTGTGTTCTTTCCATGTTTGTGTGGTTACTTCTGGTTTCTGTGGCTTTTTTTCAACACTACTGATAAGTTTATTGGCTCCCAATCAAATTGGCCCTAGTGTATTAAAATGTAATTCTTAAGCCCCATAGGGACAGACTAATGTGAATGAAAACTATTTCTGTTTAGTGCTCTAGGATATGTTGGGGCTATAAAATACAACAGGAAATAAATTATACCTTAAACGGCATATAAATAAATTATAAGATATTATATATATACAAAATTGGATGGTTGACCCTTATCCTGCTCTAGAATTGTGAAAAATAAAAATGCTGAGGTGAATAAGATAAAACTCTACTAATAGGATAAACTATGTAGGCTACTGGTGAACAAATATTCTGTATGGGTGAGCCAGCTAGGGGCAGGCCGGATTGATGCTTTTGTGACAGTAGCCCTGCCCCAATGCTCCAAGTGTAATCTGGAAAAGGTCGGCACTCCGATAACAAGCGGTGCCTGGGCCAAACAAGGAACATCAAAAAGAAGAATCCCGGCACTCGCCAACTTCTGCAAAGTGATTTATTTACACGTGCATATACAGACAGGCGGATAAGGACGCGTTTCGGCGTAGAGCCTTTCTCAACAAGCCTATCCCGAACTATACATGTCACAACTTTATACATATGATGGGCGCTCCAATATGGCGTCAAAGCAGCTGGAATCAATCAAATTCTTTGAACGTCATCAATGTAGGTCCGGGCCGATGAACAACTGATAATCCACGTGACCTCACAGTGTAAACAACGGAACTCTGGAATCAGCTGATCGCTGCGTCATCAAAATGCTCCAAGTGGCCTTAATGGACACAGGATTACACTAACCTCTTTCTGCATTATCACACGGTGTGCGCGATAGTAATTTTATAATTGCACATTGAAATATGACTCTGATTCAAATTTGTCCTCCAATATAAAAAGCCAATATTGAAGAAAAAGATTTCTAGTTTTTTAACCCTTTGGGATGGTTTTTGTGAAAGGGGCATGGCTTTAAGTGTACCTGTCAGAAAAAAAAATATTTGACTTGTTATATAGACATACCCTGACTGATCATTAAAATGAGTGGGGAGAGGGCCACACTACTGCCTGCTCCTCTCTCTTCTCTGTGTCTGTGACCTAGATAGACCCCAAAGGCTCACATTCTGTTATGGCTACGGTGGCGTCCCGTGCTTCGAGTTGCCACCACTGCCCCCCCCCCAGACGCCTTACCCCGCCACGATCCAGTCTCTTCCTGCTCTGCCCGACGCGCTCGTCCCCGCCTCCTAGGGCACGCGTGCGCCGACTCTTTTTTTTTCCCCAAAGTTTTTTTTTTGCATTTGCATTTGTATTTGCAGAAGCAACATTGGGAAAAAAGGGTTAGGTGGGTCATGATAGTCTAGTGGATAACATATTAACATGTATTATACTTAATGGGGGAGAGGGGGATTGTATTGTACATAATATACATTCTATATATTGCATATGGCCATCTTTATTTGAAGTGTTAAAATGTATCCTGCTAGTCTTTCAACAATTAGACAGCCACATGTTTGAGAACCCTACTTTGTACGGCTTTTCTCCAAAACTTGAAGTCTTCAGTGACCTAAAACTAAAAATCTTGCTATTTCTTTTGGAAAATATACATAGATAAAAATGATTTCAGTAAAAAATATACATATATACGGTATCCATGAACTTGTAACCACCCATATTATAACAGCAAGTATGCAATCACTCGTTTGACCGTAAAAAGATAAAACACTAACCCTAAAGGGGTCAAAGGAGTGTTTTAAGGAATTTGTGATCTATAAATGTCTTTCTTGTATCTAGAGTGATCTTTATTTGCGGATTCTTGGAGGTTTAACTCTTCATATACATGAATAGAGAAGTATGTGCGTCTCTGTATGCCCTTTTCTATGGAAGTATATGTGAGTTATGGAAAGAGCTGAATGAATAAAGTAGAACTTGTGATTTTTCTTTTAGGCTTATGAAGGAAACAAAAATATTATTAGAGGGAATTAAACGTTTAATATTCTCAGCCCGTTTCCTCAAAACAAAACGTCATCTGTCAAAGCACTCCAACACTTACTTTTATTTGCTAAGTTTGCCCATAAAACCCTGTTAACTGATAACTTAGCCGACTCAAATAAACCACTTAACAGTTTCACTTGTTAAGCTCTTAAAAATACACTTATAAATGATAAGTTATTAAGGCAGAAATGGACCGTTCCTTTTTTCTTTCTTTTTTTACTACTTTTACATGTAGTATTCCATACAAATATTCCATCACAATGATGTCATTATTTTTTCTTCTCCGCTTTCTTAAGCCTGTGCAATATAATTTTGACTTTTTCACAAAATTGAAGGCAAACATTAGTGTTTGATGAAAGCTCAATCGTTTCTCTCCTCCCCTGGTAGCTGTTTGTTAAAAGTCTGCCATGCAGAAGCAGTCAAACCAGGAAAGTGATGTTATTTCAGTAAAGCCAGAGACCGTCTTTTCCTGTAAATATTAGTACATCCTGCTAGCACTGTTAAGAATTGCCAGCCATCCTGTCATGTGAACAGAGCCAGCTCTTACTGCAGCCAACATTCTGTCAGGTGCTCAGTGCATTACATCAGAAGCCTGGTCTGGCTTAGGCAGTCAGTTTAACTTTTCAATTTTTTTTTTTAACCGTCTCCCTTTGTGTCAACATATTTTATAGGCACTGGCTTCTGTCACACTCCAAAATAATTAGGGACTAAACAAACATTTAATTTAATGTTTTAGAGAAATTTGTATTTGTAACTAGGTGCCATCTAAGAGGAAAACAATTTGCAAGCTGACATCATTGAGATTGTCGCAGAGAAACAACACATTAACATATGGGTGGGCAATAGAAAATATTCATCACAGCCTCGAAAATCTGGGCAAGCTTTAACATGGAAATGTGTTTCAGACAGGAGTTCCCAAAGCTCCTTTCAGAGAAACCAGGTAATGGTGAAATCATGCAGGGACTTGTCACTTTACCAATAACTCATACTCACTGACACACATTTGGACTTGGCTGTGAATAATCATAAAACGGCCTTGTATTAACCAAAAACAAAAGTGCAAGAAATGTAAATGGTTTTGACATTAAGGAGGGACCAAGATGTAAAAAGTCAAGCTTGTTAATAATTGTTCGGTGATGATCCCTTTTTTTCTTTGCATACATCATATCAGCGTTAGCCATTTGCTTCATTCTTTCGATGCGACGCAGCTTTGTAGAAGTCAATTGTGACTTTGTTTCACTTACTTTTTTATTTTAACTCTTAAAGGGGATTAATATAATAGAAAGAAGGGATCTGCCTTTTCCCAGAAATAATAATAATAATAATAATAATAATAATAATAATAATAATAATGTTTATTCGTATAGCACCCACAGATTCCGCAGCGCCTTTTCACGCACAATACAGAGGTTACATGTACAGGTTACAGGAATAAATAATAACAATAAATAAAGATACAAAAAGAGTCAGAGACCTGCTTGCGGGAGCTTACAGACTAGGAGGACTGGGGGTAACACAAGATACAGTAAGAGCTTCATTTGCAGATGGTCCAGCCATTGTGCATAGAATTGGAAAGTGCCTACGTGTGTAGGGAGAGCCAGTCACCCGGCAACCTCTGAGTACAGGTAAAAAGAAGAAAGTGCATGGAACCGTCAAAGATATACAGTAGCAGGTGAGGGGACAACAGTGGGGGAAGCCAGATTTAGGGAATGTTATAAACATGCCTGAAGAGACGAGTCTTCAGGGTACTCTTGAAACTAAGAGTGTTGGGTATGGGTCTGAGGTCTTTGGGTAGGGAGTTCCAGAGAACGGGTGCAGCCCAAGAGAAGTCTTAGAGGCGGGAGTGAGAGGTTGAGATTATGGAAGATGTTAGTTTAAGATCATTAGCAGAATTTAGAGCATGGGTAGGATGGTAGGTGGAAAGGCTATTGTCTGGTATTGTGACAGAGAATTAAAGGGGTACTCTGAAGAGAGAAAATTGTTTTTAAATCAATTGGTAACTTGCCATTTTTAATCAATTTATGACCTGTAGGAAGTAGTATAATTTCCAGTCTGACATGGTGCTCTCTGCTCTCACTTCTACTTCTTAAACCAAATAAACTAAGACAACTTAGAAATTAACACACATTTAAAACATCTATAATTTTTAAGTGCTAAACAAAGCAGAAGAAGACTTCTGGGGTCCTGTAGAACACCCAGCTACCAGATCTAATTTCAATACTATATTTATTTCTGTCCCATTAGATTGGTAGATTCTAACAATGTGGTCCATGGTCCAGAAAAAAAAATACTTACCTAGTCCCTATCCCCCATTGCTCCCTTTAAAAACAAAATAATAATGCTTTCATTTGTATAGCACCAACTGATTCCACAACATACTGTAAATACCATATTTTCCAGCGTATAAGGCGACTGGGCGTATAAGACGACCCCTGACTTTTAATCAAATTGTCAGGGATTGGCCTTATATGCTGGAAAATGTTAACCTCTGCCTGACCGCAGCCCTGCTGCGGCCAGGCAGGGGTTAACTGCAGCTAAACTCATCCGGGCCCGTTACCGGCCTCCGCGCGTCGTCTTCTCCGCTCCCGTTGTCGGCACAGCCAGTGTGACATACACTGACTGCGCCGGGGATGCCCGAAACTCTCCCCAGCAGCCGAGCATCTAATCAAAGCTGCTCGGCTGCTCGGGAGAGCTTCGGAAGAATGACAACAAGAGCGGAGGAGAGGACGAGTGGAGGCCGGGAACGGGCCCGGGTAAGTTAACTGTTTGTATTTTTAAAATGGTCGCCCCATACGATGGGGATGCGGCCCGTTTTGGAGCCTCCCCAACCGTATGGGGCGACCATACTCGACGTATAAGACGACCCCCGACTTTTGACAAGATTTTTCGGGGGTAAAAAGTCGTCTTATACGCCGGAAAATTCTTCAATTTTGATCCCTGTCCCCATTAGTGCTCACAATCTAGACTCACCTACCTGTATGTTTTAAGTGTAGAAGGAAACCCGCACAAACATGGAGGAAACATACAAACTCTTTGCAGATGTTGCTCTTGGTGGGATTTGAAACCAGGGCCCCAGCGCTATTGTGCTAACCACTGAGCCACTGTGCTCTCTTGCAGCTCATGTTCATTATTATGAGTGTGCATTTAACAAGATGGCCGAATTTGCCCAATATGTTCCCAAAGTAGGAACACAGCCCTTGCCTCAGCCTGGCAGGTCCTGCTCATATCAGAAGCAAGAAGAGAGAAGATCAGGTGACCAGACAGAAGTATTCTTTTTAACATCTAGATACTGAACAAACATAAAATATTGTTATCTGGGCTCTGTATGACACTATTTATGACACTATGTAACAACATCATACCATATACTGACCTTCTGGTATGGTGTAAAAGCTGCTATAACCATGAAAACCTTGTTACATTGTTGCTTTTCTTATTGTAATCTGCTGCATAGAGGTTGTAAGAAGCATGATGCACCTAAGAACCAACTCTCTGGAAAATCTGGAGCATTTTTAAAAGATTTTCTGATTTTCAATAGTGTGGGAAAATCAAAAGAATGCATGAAAGCACAATTTACATTATACTATATGATTTTCAACAAGTATACCATAAATTTAATCTACAAAGACTGTGCATTTTACAATGACATTTATTGGACTCGTGCCATAACTGCTAGCTTCTACACAAAAATAGTCCACAGATGTTTTATTTTCTGTCCACCTATAAGATTACGGTGACCAGATATCAGCACTGTTGATGGAGTATGGATCTGTTGATGGATCTTCCTAAACTCCGCTATCTATGCCTCCACTAGCTATAGACATAAGATTTATTCTCTACTATATATAAGTAAAGTACAGAACTATCTTCAATGCATAGCTCTATGTGAGTACACAATGAAACTTTTTAAAAATGTGACGTTTAGAATAAAGAAAAATCTACCTTTTTTTGAGGGTGTTTCCCCTCTTATTGTGTTTACTGTGTAAAAGAAAAATACACGTTTATTGTACACCAAGAAAAAACATCTTCAGTAAATAAAAGGTATACAGAGACTGCATAATGCCCGAACAGACGAAGGTAAAAAATAACTAGCAGATCGTGAGGGGTCCAACTACTGGATCACCCACCCATCTTGTATGTGCACTGTGCTACATTCGGAAGATGATTGAACTCCGTTCTTGGGATCAAGACTCATACTTAAAAATATGCCATCCTATATGAGAATGGAACTGTCCCTTAAGTATAAATCTGGAAGGGTAATAGAGCTAAGGTTCAAGTCATAGCAAGGGCAATGTAGTGCATCATAGTCAGGTGCCGCTATGCTCCTTTGCAGTTAATAAGGTATTTCCCGCCAATCCCCTTTACCCACATTATTCTTAATCTTACTCTTCCCCTGTTTTCTTTAACCCTCTGTGGCCCAACAAGTACTGTTCAACCTGTCCCTGGCCTCTACGTGTCTGTGGCTTTGGAGCTTTTTCCTCTTCTTTACATCTCCTGGGTGAAGTGCTGGTAAGGAGTTCATTCTATCCTCCTTTCCCATGGGTTTCTATTTTCCTGCAGTAGTCTAAATTATCTTCCTCAACTTTCACAGCACAGTTCCAGCAGTCTTGGGATATGGAGAGTCATAGGCAGACTTACACACCAGGAGTCTGGAGTTGGCAAATTATGTCCAATCTTATGGTTATTGAGATCAGTGTTATGTTTAATTGGCTACATAATAAAACTGTGGCAGACCCATTTAAGAAATAACCTGGTTAGTGTGTTTTATTTCATAATGGTTAATAGTATTCTTATTTATACCATATTTCCCGGCGTATAAGACAACCCCTGACTTTTAAGAAGATTTTCAGAGGTTCGCCTTATACGCCGGACCGCAGTAGGGTTTACTAGCAGGAGCCCTGCTGCTGTCAGGCAGCGGATAACTGAAGTTGAACAATAAATTTAAAAAAAAAAATTAACTTACCTGTGGCCCGTTCCTGTCAGCCGTGCATCCCCCTTCACGTTCCCGTCACAGGCTGTGTGATGCACACTGTCTGCACCGAAGGTCCCCGAAGCTCTTACAGCAGCCAAGCCTCTTATCGGAGAAGATCGGAGACGCTCGGCTGCCGGGAGAGAATGACAGAGGCTTCGGGATTTCCGGTGCCTCTGCCATTCTCCCAAAGCTCTCCCAAAGCTTCCGATGAGAAGCTCTGCTGCCAGGAGAGCTTTGGGGGACAGAATTCCTGTGTTTAGTCTGTGTTTTTTTGTCAGAAAATCTGCCTTCAGGAGACTAGACCTTGATTCCTGGAAGTATAGCTTTGTTTTACAGCATGATAACAACAAAAAATAATGAGATTAGATTTTGAAAGCTATAACGACAGTGACACTTTAAACATCCCTTCAAAAGGCGAAATATACAAAAAAAAGTAAAACGAAAAAATCAAATAGGTTAACCAGGCACCCTCCGCTCTGCCAAGCAGGGGACACCTGGTTAGATGCTCAAGTCTCCCATTGATTTCAATGGAGTTCATTACGCAAGTTGAGCCCTGAAAAATGCTTGACTTGAGTAATGAGTAGTGCTCAGCACTATTAAGGTTTACAAATAGTTTGAGTCTCAGCAGTGTGGGAGTTTTGTAGTCCTCCTGACCTTGCTGACCAATAGCTAGACTTAGTTTAAAAACCTAGCCTTGGGTATAAATACCATGGTAAAGGCTTGTTGGTGCTCCTTCCACAGGCATGCAAGTCACAGACCACCCAGCCTAACCATACCCTGACCACTGGCCAATGGCTAAAATGGCTTGCACCAAGGTCATACATAAAATTAGTCAATGAATAAAGATTTAAACATAAACAGTACTTACCTCTTCTAGATAGAAAGATCATGTATCCACTGGATCTTGGCTCCTCTTAAAATAAGTATCAATGGTAGATGCTACACACCTGTATGTGCTGTGTAATTCTTCTTCATAAGATACTACGAGTTAATGTTTCAGCATTATTCCCTTGAGTATCAGATGATGCTTCCTATTTTGACCACAGTGTGAATTTAGCCTTAGTCTTGATCATTTTTGTAAATGGTAATAAGTATGCATAGTGAATCACAGTCTTAACAAATTTCCCATAAACCAGGATATTTACATAAAAACTCCTTAACATATACACTCAATATTAAAAAGCCCGCAAAGACAGAATTCATTAAGCCTAGTGTAACGTCCTATGACCTATGCCCATATACTGTTGACAGGAATGTGTTTTGTTATGCAGATTATGGCACTGAGTGGCCAGCCGCCATATGGCAAGACTGTCCTGTGGGTAAGTTTGTTATTAACAGCTCACAGCTGGAGTTACAACAGCAGCGCTCTGACATGTTGGTAATTGGCCAGGACACCCATCACAGCAGTACAGGATGTGGTAAGTGGCCTTTGCAAATTGCTTAAGGAACAAATGCAAAACTGGTCAAAAACACAAGTTTCACACAAGTAACTTTGTTGTATAAATGTATATGAAACATAACGGAGCTGATCTCACACATGATGTATTTAAGAACCTTTTTCCATTTCAGAGAGAACTGACACAAATATACATGTAAGTATGATGTTAAATGTGACAGCCCAAGTCTTCTATGCTTTGGTTCACATGTCTGTACATTATACTATATTTCTAGTATTAAAAGTTTTAGATACTATATATTGGCCTGATGTAGCTGTTATTGTATTGACCTAGGGCTGTTTAGTTGACAGTTATATAAATATGGTACCAATAGAAGCAACAGGCTTTGTTGGTAGAGGCTTTACCATAACTCATAAATAGTAGCATGCATGTATCGTTAGATGCTTTATTACAGATTTGGTATAAAGCATTGCTTTTAAGGCCTTAAAGTGACACTTTAAGCAAGCTTTTTATTTCACCCCTCACCGTTTTTGGAATAGGTTAATCAAGAACACTGGTAAATCCTTTTCTGGCAGCTTTCTTTTTAAAGCAGGTGTACCTAGCACATCGATTTGTGGTTTAAAAAAAAAATATGAATAGACCAGCATCGGCAGGGGGATACTGGTGCAGTCGTCCTTTTTTAAGCCGTGGCTAGGTTCCAGAGCATGACACCATTCTATTCCAAAGCAGCGGCTGGGCTTAAAGCACTGGAGGCGGGCCCGCAGCCCACCAGTGTGACGATCCCCCCCCCCCCCCCCCATTTTGACGCGGCTCCATTTGAAGGGAAGAAGGTTTTGTCACATTGGGGTCACCTCCAGTGCTTCATGTTCAAAAAAAAAAAAAGACTGTGACACTGGTATCTCTTTGCCGATGCTGGTCTATTCATATAAAAAAACAAAACAAAGCGATGTACTACTGGTACATTCACTTTAAGATAGAAGCCCCATTGGTCTGGCCATTACATCATGTGGCTGCACACTTGCCACATCCCACAATGACTGCCGCCACATTCACTATTAATTTTTAATGGATACTTGATGCCAGAACATTGCTTTAAACTAAACTATCATGTATTACCAATGTGTTTCATGCCATTTTAATGGATTTTCAATGTCTAGAATGCACACATTAAGAGCTGTGCAGGTTTTACATTTTTGTTTTTTTGAAAGGATGTGACAACAAACCAATAGATATTCACCTATCCGATCCCACAGTAATTCCTTGTACAAAAGCCAAGCAGATGCCTTGTCTTATGTTATAGGTGTCTGACATGTGACTGCTGCAGATAATCAGTAGCCTCAGTGGTCATACAGTATGCCTTACTTCTGTCATCACTGCTTAGTAGTGGTAGCCATGAGGCCAGGAGTACAGCGTGTAAGTGGCAGGCTGCAGTGGTCACATGTTGACTGGTTGTAAAGAAAGACCAGAGAACCAATTGGAGCTTGTAGGGGGGATCACCATAGAATTGGATAGGTCAGTATCGATTGCCATGTTGTTTTATCAAATTTGAGATCAGTTTTAAAACCTGGATAAGCTATTTAAAGTGTAAGGGATTTCACTTAATTGTTTATCAGAACTATTTCCTTCTTTATGCTATATATAACAGTGCCACATACTTCCAGAATAAACTTTCTCTAACTTTAGAATATTAGCAGTACATTTATTACATAAGTACTATGAATATGTATTCTTTGATAAATATGACTACACTATTAAATATCTCAGTATGTAGCTCCTGTGTGCAGTTACCAGATGTTCTGTAAAATCATAGCATGGTAATTTTTATAGGGTCTAGCATACTGTATGACGTACATTACACTGTTCCTTTATGTATGAACATGAGTGAGTGATGAGAGAGTGGTGAATGATGGATGCAGAGTTCACTTCATCAACCAGCATGAGGTTTGAGGGTGATGAAGGCTGTTTGACTCCATGTAATATAGATAGGAAGAAGCAGAGAATAGACAAAGTGACTTAATGCCAGTTAATTTTGGCATAAAACTGACATATTACAGACAATAGATGCATAGAATCACTTTAAGGCTACTGTATGTTCCCACTACATTTTCTTTTAGAAAAGAACGGACGCTGATTGAAATGAAATGCACCAAAATTCAATGCAATGCCGCCCCCTGAGTGCCGACTTTGTTATTTTAACGTCCGATCTTTAGAACATGCCTATATTTCCCGATTCTGTTCGATGAACAGCGTCCAGAAACAATAGCTGTTCACACAATGTAAAGTATGACTGGGCACAAGACTGCCATACTAATTTCTCGGCAACCTACTATCATGTTGAAGTGGGGTCAATGGGTGATAGTGGGGGTCCCTTTTCTTTCTCTGGTGCCTATTGGCAATTGCATTTATCAGGTTAAACTGCTGGATTTGGGGGATTTTCTCATTCCTGGCTACTGCAGGTGAGTGTCCCACCTGTAATACACAGCTGACTCCTGTCATACATACTCCCTGCCTAACATTTTGATGTACATGTATAAGCCAGGAAGCAGTTAAACTATGGGTTCCCAATTCTGAAAGTGTTGACATAGGCAATCCAAGCATCCCCATAATCAGACCCAGTTCACCGACTGTTATAGCTGAACTGAGTTGACATAATAATGTATACTTGTCACAGGTCACAGCAAGACTGTTCTTGTAAATAGGTGCAAAGAGGTTTTAGTAGTTGTGAAACCAATAAAGTAAGACCTATCCAGTTCTGTTTTCACAATGAAACCTAATAGGCGCACATAAAGCCTTCAAACTTATTTCAATGCTCCTAAACAATGACAAGCATTATCCGAAGCCGTAACACAGAATGACTTAGCGAGCTCCTGTACATATGAAAAGCCGCAGGAGCTAACAATCAAAATTGACCTCTCTACCACTTGTGGCTCAGTCAAAGAATGAAGACTGTGTCCCTGATCATGATACAAGTCTGGATACAGATACTCCAGTGGAAGAGCACTTTCAAAAAGAGAAAGCCAGAACTGTAAAATAGTTTTAATTTACTGGTCCCTCACCTGATGGGAAACTATCCTGCCATGACTCCTACCTAACCTATATAGCTGTCTGGGGGCAAGTATAACAACAGTAAAATAAAGGTTCTTTGTTTTTACTATGTAAGCCATCAGGATTTTTAAACATTTTAACCTCTTTTTTTGTAAACATCCCAATTGTGGTTTATGAAGGGTCCTCAAGGCCCCAAAAGGTTGCACCTCTTTCATAGGTCAGCCAGTTTTGAGCAGCAATTCTCTAAACCTATTCCATGTAGGTAGCTTGAATTATTGATTGTTATCATTATTATTGTTAGAAATGAGCGAACTCATGTTTCCAAGGCTGCATCCACCTTGTCCAGGCAGCAGGAGTCAAAGACCAAGCATTTGGGAGTTCATGAACCCAAACTTACTGTAAGTTCGCTCATTCCTAATTAGTATCTTTATTATTATTGTTTACTTGAAAATTCTTTTTGTGCTTCAGGGTTCCAAATGATAAGTCCTTGACATCTACAGGTGAGCAGAATAGAGTCAAATCATATCTCTATGGGAATATGCAATGAACACTATCTTAAAAGTTTATGAAAGACTAAACTTTATCATTAAGAATTTATAAACCTTATTACATGACTTGTAGAAATAAGCAGCAATCAGGGGAACTTTGTGTCAATGTCATCACTGTAACTTTCAAAGTCTAAATCAACAGTAGATGTTATACATAGAGCAAGCTTGCAAGTTACATTCAATCATTTTTTTTTGTTATCATGCTCTAAAATGAAGCTATACTTACTTGTATCCAGGTCCAGTCTCCTGAAGGCAGCTTCAAAAAAGAGACTAAACACTGGCCAGTACAGAGTGCCACGGCTCAATCTGTCCATCAATCAAATGACTGCCTTCTCTGTGAACATGCAGATGACTTGAGCATCCTGTGTTTAGTATCTTTTTCTCAACCATCACAAGGCTAAAAAAAAAAAAGGCATTCAGGAGACTGGACCTGGGTACAAGTAAGTATAGATTTGTTTTAAAGCATGATAACAAAATAAAAATAATGAATGTAAATTGCAGACATGCTTTATAACACATATACTGTTGAATTAGACTGTGAAAATTATAACAAGTAACACTTTAAGGTTCTGTGCTAGTTTTCTGGAACAAATTTGTGTTACTTACTCTGCTCAAAAGAGTAGTTACACTCTCTTTTTGTGCCACAGACCAATTTTGTAAAATTGGACAGGACTTAAAATTTCGCATGGCCTCCCACTACCTGGAAGATTGAGGCTGTGTTCGCACACAGTAAAATTAAAGCAAAATACAACAATAAAAAAGGTATAAAACGTTGTATTTTTCATCGATAATCTAAAGTGCTACATTAAAAGAGAAGGCTGGGCAAACTAATTATTACACTGCAGGCAGGGGGTGGGCAGCATATAATTAAAAACCTATACTTACCAGTCTCGCAAAGCCGCATAACCAGGCTACTGGACCCCACTGGATCACCGGATGTCATCTTCTCTCCTTTTCTTGGTACATCACAACCTGTCGGGAAAGGGTGGGAGAAGGGTTAGTGACTGCAGTGGCTGCTGAAGTTGGATAAAGCTCTAAGGTTGTCTGGAAAACATGGATACAGCCAATGACTATATCCGTGTTTTCCACATAGCCTTAGGGCTTTATCCAACTTCAGCAGCCACCGCTAATCAAATGCCGAACCATGGTTCGGATGGACTCGAGCATGCTCAAGGTCCAACACCTTGTAAGTACACCGTACAAGGTACAGCACAATGTCAGACTACATACTAAATGATAACTAATACTGTGGTACCTTGGTTTAAGAGTAACTTGGTTCAACAGCGTTTTGGAAGAAGAGCTCACAGTTTTTTAAAATTGTAACTTGGTTTAGGAGCATTGCTTTGGTTTAAGAGCTCCCTGAACTGGGTGGGAGGGGGAGTAGAGGAGGGGCATGTACTGCATAGCGGGGTCTATAGCACTATACTCTGACCCAGGAAGTCTCCCTCACCTTCCAAATCATAGCAGATCCACTTCAGCCTGAGGCTTGCATTAGGGGACAGGACTGTGGAGGTAATCTCTTCATAGCTGTAAGCCCTCTTTCACTGGAAAGAGAGCGCTGCAATACTTTGCCCACAGTATGCCCTCCTTATTCCTCCCTGCAGTCTCTGTCAGCCCTTGTGTTTCCCATCCTCTCCATTCCTGCTATAATCTGCCTGCACTTGCACTCAGCTATACACACTGCTGCTGTAATGTGCCTGCACTTACTCTCAGCTATCCACACTGCTGTGTAGAAAAGTTTCTGTCACTGTGCTCCTGTACAGCCCTGTGATTCTCATTTCCTGATTAGTCCATGATGAACACACACCCCTTCCCCATTGTGGTCATGTGACCTTACAGACCTCTGACAGCAGCCCTGCCTCTCTATTCTAGTCTGTTGTACTACACTACTGCATTATGGGGATCTGCAGCTCCATCCTGTATCTACAAACTTCTGCTGTTTTTTCATTTTTAAGTTCTTACTATACATTATACACCACATGCTGCTTGGATATACTGTACAGTAACTTATAATATGATATACTCAGCTTTCTAAATGTTTGTTTTACCTGTTATTCAAAATTAAAAATAATTATTTTGGGGGTGTGGAACCATTTGTCTGCATTTCAATGATTTCTTATAGGAAATTTTGCTTTAACAGTAGTTTTGGATTACAAGCACAGCCCCGGAATGAATTATGCTTGTAATCCAAGGCACCACTGTATTTTGATCAGAATAAACAAGTTCACAACATGGTCTTGTGTTTCTTCACAATCACAGAGAACAGGATGAAAGTTACTTATAACTGCAAAAAAAAAATCCAAACAGGATGCAGACATACCGCATTGCTATGCAAGGGAGGTTCCACTAGTGTAAAATACAAATGAACCATCATTTACTTTAAAGGAATTTGAAAGGAAGTAATTTTTTTTCAGTTTTACACAAGTTTCTGTAGTTTCATTTGCTTTTAGTAGTCAAGTATCCATACCTTCCATTCCTTCACTGAAATGAGTCTCATGACCTAGTTGTTCAGGACATCGGCATGTTCCTACTTCCAGCCAAAAAAAAAAGTTCAAACTAAATATCACTTTTTTAAAATGTTTCATTAAATCCATAAACATGTTTCTGTTAGAAAAGGACATTCTCACGAACCCCCTAACACCTGATACAGCAGTGCGCAATTCATGATGGGCAGGCATTGATACTGAAGGAATGCCGAAATGAAAGGGTAAAGAAGACCTCACTTGTAAAAGGTTACAAAATGTGAGAGCAAACATGTTTAAACTAAAGTGAATGTAAAATATGAGGAGGAGTCAGGCAAGCTTCTATGAAATGATCATGTTTGCTGTGACTACACTCGGAAGAGAAGGAGCTGCTCTACAAATGTCCTAGATATGACAAGAGAAGTGATGAGCATCAGCGCCTGGGATGATTCTGTATGTATATATAGAGCTCTATATATAGATATATACAGATTCAACATGATGAGGACTATACATATATATATATATATATATATATATATATATATATATATATATATATATTGTACATTCTTTTATATATATATATATATATTCTTTAATTTTTTTAACATTGTTATAAGCTAACCTGTTATTGTTGTTGTTATTATTATTATTATTATTATTATTATTATTATTAATTTATGCACCTTGTTAGGAGACCAGATAATCTAAAAAAAATATCTTTACAATTATGGCAAGAAATTTGGACTGAAGTTCAAGGCCCCAGTGGATTGAATCAGCAGTTCTTGCCAACATGTATGTATGACTGTACTTGTATGTATGTGTGTATGTAACTATTTGTGAACAGGCAGATATTCAACTCTCTTCTGTGTCTCAGAACGTTTAGAATGTTTATATATAGAGTTAAAAATAAAATAAAAAAAAGTGTTTGGTCTAAAATTCCATGTATTTTATATATAAAATATATGTATAAAATTACATTTTTTTAAAAACGCGCCTCGGCTCTCTCTGAGCAACACAAAGCATAAAAAATGTAGCCAAAAGAGCCAAAAATAACAAAATGGCAAATAAGATTACAAAAAAATATCCCCATGAGTTGCTTTACTTTCATGTGGGGATAGAAGTTTCCATTGTGCTTTCAGTTCAGGCTTCAGCCAAAAAAATGATGACATCTAAGCAGAACAAAAGAGAACCATTGTCCACAGCACAGAAAGTTCTGTGCTCAATCCACACATATTGTTTTCCCCAAACACAAACAGAACTTCAGTCTATGATATACTGGGAACGGATCCAAAGATCCTCAGCGAACCCTTTAACTAATTGCGCATTTTTATTCTTATTTTTTTTAAAGGGTCTATTTTTTATATACTGAATTTTTTTTTTTACATGTGCAAAACCTTACAGTGTTAACACATCTATTTGTAATTTTTTCACTAAGAAGATAAAATCTCATTATCTTGGCATTCTGCATTTAGGATTATTCTATCTGTGGTAGAAAAAAAACACAAAAGGTGTTTTTATTTCTTTTGGTGTGTTAATTTTTTCGCTGTCTTGATTTAGCGCTGGGCAGTGTTCTGGATGGCTTAATGTTTATGCTGGCTGATAATACGATTTACAGAAAAAACTGTCTAGGTAAGTATACTGTTAGCTGGAAGGGCTCTGTTCTGTCTCAGATCCTTTCGGAATGGTCCTGGGTTTTGTAACTACAAATTACATAATGACATGCTACATTTCAAAGTGTATTTTGACTTTGGAAAAGTCAAACTAATAAACATTGAAAACCAAGCAACCCAGAAAGATTTTTCGAGGAGGCATACTAAGTAGATTGTAATTGTAAACAGCTTTTTGTTTTATTGTTCCTGCTCTAAAATATGCGTAAAGCCAGAACTTATACGTGGCGTTTTAAACCGTTTGCATGAGCCAATAGGGGATAAAATAGCGAGAGGACGAAGAACCGGAGAAGAGGCCCCCCCGAGTTTAGCGTTAAACTAGTTACCAATACGTTAACAAATTATTTTATGGTTCGGATTATTTGCTGCCATAAAATTAATATTTTTTACGTGTTCTAAATTAACCTCCTATTTTTATTGTTACAGTGCACTTTATGCCGATATTATTGAAGTAACAAAGAGTGTTTACATGGTTCAATAGGTCGGAGCTCTATCCATAAAAACTATAGGGAATAAGGGACTATATCCTATAGTAATTCTCACTTATCACTCATTCAGGAGGACCCAGGATTCAGGGTACAATTCACATTTAAAGAGACCTTGGCATACAATCATAGAACTACAACAAATGGCAAAGTTCCATTTATTCTATAGAATTCCGTATGTGCTGTAAAATAGGAACAGATCACTTCGGTCTATGTTTCCTGAATTCTGCTATTCACATCAGGCTGATGAATGGTCAGGTCGTTCAAAAGGAAAGGGGTTGCTTTGAACTAACAACTGAATCTTGACTGACAAATCCATGCCACAGGCGTTTAGTAACAGCTTGTATTTTGTCTGTCTTCCCATGTTTTGTCTAGCTAATAGTGTACTTAGGATACTCTGTTAAATTCGCCTTGTTTATTATTACTAATCATGTTCCTCGCAGCCTGCCACTTCTACAGTCCCTGTTGAAAACAATGTTTGCATCTTAATTTAACCAGCTCTGGTCACAACGCTTCGACAAATAAATAGATGTCTTACCTTTCAAACATTTATGATGTGTGAAATTGTGGACAAAATTATGACTTAAAACTTCCATCCTCCCTTGACAATTTGACAATTTGCTATGTGGGCTAAAAATTTATGCACCTGGGTTATAATTCCAATACATTTCACGTTTTTATTACCAGGCAATACGATAAAACGTAACAAATACATATGTATGCACACAGATCTGATTTTATTGTATCTTATAAACTTATTTATTTTGTATACATGCTTAAAAGCTAGGTAGGTAGTATGCTTTGTGGCATTACACACACACACACATACACACACACACACATTTTTTTTTCATAAGAAACAAATATCAATTGAAATCAATACAATATATACAAAGTTAATAATATATGATAATTGTTCAAAATATACAAACAGGTAGAGAACATTTTAGTTCATTCTCTGTGCAACTTTATAGGTCTTTATTTACAAATGCATTACTTTGCACATACATTAAAACCAAGTTATGTATTCAAAAAGTCTGATGGTGATTAGGCAGAATATGATATAAATTGCACAAAAGATTTTTTAAAAGATCTAAAAAAAAAAAAAAAAAAGGTGTGTTCATAAAATGTCTACGTACTAGTGTAAATGCATGCTGGCCACTAGGTGGCATAATAACCAGAAGTGTTTATGCTGTCTGAGTTGCCAATATCTTTATAACATGTATACAATGTTGAAATTTTCACTAATTTGTTAACATTCTAGGTCACAACTGGTAAATCTCATCTTGGTTTGTATATTCATAGTATATATATAATATATATAACACAAACACATCCCTACAGTGTCTGATCTCAGTCCAGGGATAACAGTGCAAGGTAAATTTGAAAGCTACAATTGGGGGCATAGTCATATGAGGGTGAAAATAGGCCCCTAGTACTGCAGATGACCAAACAGCCCTGGTACAGATTTTGCTTTGGGGTCAAGAAGCTACAGCTACAGCTTTCTCTACGTTGAAATTACTAAGGGCAAATTCAGTGTCATGAGAGATCCCTTAAATGGTACCTGTCATGAAGTACGCTGGACCCAATTGGTGTGCAATCCATTTGCCACTGGAAGTTAATGTATTCATGGAGATGATCATGCCAGGTTACTGGGACCCAAATAGGTTATACCCTTTCTAAGAAAATGTGTTGTCATCTACAATACGTAAGAACTGGAGAATTGTATGTGAAAAAATGAAGAATTCCAGAATGTGCCCCACGAAACAGTAATTTCAGAACAAGACAATAGAAAAGAAGTGAAATATGCATAAAAACTAGTTAAATATAGGGAAATAAAGAATAATTAAAAACAAAAGACTAGAATCAAAGGGAAAAAAAACAGAGAGTAAGTAAGAGATATAGAAAAAGAAGGGAGGTTGGGCAGAAGGTGGAAGGGGGAGGAGGGGGGAAGGAACCATGCAATTTAAACTATAGTAGTGAGATCACCTGAGACTCTTAGTAAAATCCATCCAGATCTAATGCATAAAAATTAATCATTGCATTCAGACATGAGTTCATCCATTTACATAATTCCATCCACTTCTCCAGCCCACTCAGAAAATATAATATCATTCTTGAGACATTTAGAACACTGGAAAACACTGGACATCCCTGGGAGCTGAATAAAAAAAAATCACTGGAGGCATGCTGTCAGCCAATACAAAGTAATGCCCCTCTGGCTGAAAACACAACCTACCAACATAACTTGCAGGCATATGTGGTTCTTATAGCCTTGCATTAAAAAAAAACTAATTTCTGCATAGAGTGGGGAAAAATTGCTTAAGTTTTCTCATTTTCTATTTTTTATCTTTTTTTTTTACATTCTATTCTGAATAGCTCTTTAAAGTCCATTGTGCAGAACTAAACAGGCATAAAAATAAGGTAAAGGCTCTTCACCAATAAAGTCACGTTTTATCATGCAGTTACTTATAGGGCACTATGTGACAGATGCAGACTGACACATCACTTTTTACAAACGATGAGGTAGAGCTTTTAGAACTTATGTAAATCCTAACCCTTAGACTTAGTTCCAGTGAGTTGGAGAGCCGTCTCCCACGCCCACACACAGTGACTGACAGCTTCCACTCTATGACCATAAATAGAAGAATAGCTGTCAATCACTGTGTGTGGGCGAGGGGCACCACCTTCTGTATCTGCAAGCACAACCTTCTTAGCGGTGCCCTATCTGCCACATGCTGTCTCAGAAAGTGAGCGCTGACAGGTCTGCTTTTAAAGGGAAACTGTCAGCTCTTTTGGTTTATTTCCTATGAAAACCTCTTGAATTTAGATTTTTCTTTGATGTTTTTTCAGTTTTCTTACATCATTTGTATAGTAGCCCTTTTTGAGAGGAAAACTTTTTGCTGTCATTTAGGTTATTCGATGCATGTTTAACAGCATCGTTTTGCGAGACCAAATTTAAACTTCATAGGCAAGAAATGGTATTACATAGGTTACCATAGTCTATTAATTTAAAGTGGATCTGTCAAGAGAATATGATACCCCTTTTAAGGGCTACATGTTATCGTGATAGGTCCGACTAACCTAATACCAAGTGCCCTTCTTTCCAAATACTGATGATTGTAGGTGTTTGTGCCTATACACATAGGAAGCCATGAATCATTGGTAAGGGGACAGGGGAGTGATGCGCTCATGAATATAGCAGACTCATAAATGTTTTCTTGTGTTGTTTGGTATAACACATAGCCTGACCTGTCATTGTAATATGCTGTAATGTTAAATATACCTCTCTTCAAAAAAACATAAAGATACTCCTAAAGGCTCACACATCCGTATGCAAAGGAAAAATAAAATAATAAAAAGATTTACCAATTTATTTTTGAATATTTTGAAAATCAAGCTAGATCTGTAAAAAAAAATTACTTTAATGGTGAATATGATTAATTGTCATACTGTAAGTTCACAAATCGGTAACAATGTTCACAGTGTCACATAAATCTCTGAGATAGTCTTATGTCACCGCAAACCATTTTACCGAATGATAAATTGCGAGAGATTTCATTACATCTTAAATGTTTTTCCATTATTTATAAGCACACTCATAAAGGCCCATGCATATTGAAGGAGCTTATATATTGAAATAGAAAAATACTCAAAGTACATAATGCTTTGTTAGTCTATTCTTCTCTAATTTGTATTGTCATTTTAACATTTTATGTTGTTCGTGCTTTCCCTCATTTTTATTAAAAGTTTTATTGAGTGCCATAACCCTACGATGTTACTTTCAGTTAATGATGTGCTCAGCCTCAACAGAACAACTTTGCTTTGGCCAAAAATAGTCTAAAGCTGTCTTTAAATCTTAGATTATTCCTGTAATCTCGCTTTTATGAGTGGAATTCATTAATAGGATATTGTAGAGAGAGGGGTTATAAACCTTTAGGCACCTGAAGGCATTTTTATGCATAGAAAATTTCCCATAGAAAAGATGTTCTTGGTTCTCTAAGGGTTACATAAACCTATGGCTTATCCCCCACCCTATGCGAAAGGGAATATTCAGCAGTACATGCTACTCAGTGGCACCCTATAATAGCTGAATGGTCTACAACTCAGACATTGTGTAGGTTGTAGTGTACAGAGTAGATTGTTTTTCTGTCTTATTATACCATTTTTTTCCTACTAGCATACTTCTATCATGGGTCACATAGCTTTAAAAAAAAAGTGCATGGCTCAACAGTAGTTGTGAATATAAAAAACATTTCTTATAAGGGAAAATATATTATTACGGGAATGGGTCCTTTTCCTCTCCTCTTCTTTCTTAGCTCATAGCTCTTTCTTTGCCCATAGAAGTACATGGGGGGGGGGGGGGGAATCTTAAGAGTGAAACAGACATGAGGATACACACTAAAAAGCTGTTGACAGATCTAGTAGGAATTATATTACAGCCTCTTCTTGATTTAGAGCTTACACTTCTCAGTACTGCTCTATATTGTACATCAAGCTAATGGAGCCTGCCAAGGAAAAACTGGTGGAAAATTACACAAATAACTATACAATTGTGCTTTTTTTCATTTACACATACATGATGGCTTATCCAAAAATGTTTATTTAAAAGGTCACATTTAGCTCATATTTTTAGACAAACTTTAGACAGTTAAAGGGGTACTCCAGCACAGTACCGTGTCAGTCATTAATTTGGGAGTTTGTTTTTAGAAGTAGTGATAGCATTGTTGAGTAGGGGAGCCGAAGACACCGCAGGAGGACACAAGGGTAGCGTGGTGAGGTAAGAATAAGATGTTTATTATGTTGCATGTAAGGGCAGCATTATATAAAAGTTTTAAAGTTCCAGAGTCCTAGCTCGTGAAGAAGATCAAAACTGTTTCTGGGGTAAAAAAAACAGTTAAATTTTTTCATTTTTAAATGAGGACTTGTTATGTAGAAAGACACCCATTTCCTCTTATTGTAACCTTAACTGTACTAGCACCCCATTTGTTATACAGTATGACATTATTCATATCCTTTACACATGTACTGGTATTCTGTGTATAAATAAGTGATATGATATCACTGATATCAGATCTAAGTAATTCAGTTGATTATTTAGCAGAAATACACAAGGAACATTTTGTACAATATTTAATGGCTGAATTAGAAATGACTGTTTAACATTTGTAATAGACGATAAAACTTAAATACCACTCTCCCTGAGACTTCGTCTTCTCAATCCTGTTACATGCAGAACATCCTATTCTAAAGTAATTCTCCAGAAAATATAGTGCTATCAAAAGACAGTTGTGAAAGAAGGAAGGAGTGAAAACCATGACGATGACCATGATGTGTAAAATGGCGCATAGGACAGAATCTGCATATTCTATCACATGGTTTCCATTACAAGGCAGAGCTTTGTTTTGCATGTAATGTTTTTGTAAATGCATATCATGGTTATGTCTACATTACAGTGACAAGGAGCGAGAAAAGCGAACTACAGCCCTTGCACTTGAGGTTGTGGGAATATTTACATTATGTCAACACGGTAGGCTGTACCTCCTTGGAGACACAGATGTAGAACTCGTAACTTGAATTGAAATCTGGATTTTGAACTACCTCAGCCCTCAACACAAGCCAACTTTTTCCCCCCAATTTAGCCTCAAGCCTGCCATAAATTGTTGTCATGAGATATCTATAACTGTTGAAAGAAACATACCTTGGAATCCTTCTAAAAAAGGTCACTTTTTCCTATTTTCTAAATTGTAACTTCGAAAGAAAGAAATCATCATCTGTTGTGCAAGTGGATTTATTTTTAAAGGAGAAGTACCGTGAAATTAAAAAAAAGGAGGAAGGCAGGGAAAATAACAAAGTAAAGGACTTCTTCATTAAAAAGTATCCATTGTAAGATTTCTAGTTGGGTCATAATAACTGTAATATAACATTATTGTTAACAACTGGGCAAAATGTATTATCTAGATCAATAAACCCATTTAAAGCGACTCTGACTCCCCCAAACCACTTGTACCTTTGGATAGCTGCTTTTAATCCAAGACATGTCCTGGAGTCAGTTCCACAGGTGATGCAGTTATTGTCCTTTAAAACTTTCAGCCCTGTGTCAAATTGGCGTGGCCTAGAGTACCCATGCTATAGGATTGCGACAATCCTCTGTCCCTTCTCCCCACCCTCCTCATTATTAGGAATGCCCCTGGAACATTTTCACCTATTCCTCACCTGTGTGAACACTACACATGGAATGGACGTTAAGGCACCTGTGCAGTGTTCATACAGGTGAGGAATAGGAGAAAATGCTCTAGGGGCATTCTTAATGATAAGGAGGGCAGGGAGGGGGGATGGAGGGGTGTCGCAATACTATTTCACACACACACACTCTAGGCCACGCCAATTTGACACAGGGCTGCAAGATTAAAAGTTGTTTTTTAGGACAATAACTACATCACCTGCCGAACGGAGCCAAGCGGTTTTTGGGGGTCAGATTGTGGGTACAGAATCGCTTTAAGACAACCTATTGGAGCAATTTAATAAATGAGTATCCCTTATTTTTTATTTAGCCATCAGCTCTGGGCTGCACATTATAGGGGGATGTGTTCGTGACTGTTGATAATTTTTCAATGGGTCAAAACTACCCAGTCAAGTATTTGCTCAGTAGATCTTTGGCTCTATTACACAGAGTGATGTTGGCCTATAATAGGGCCTTTAGCCAATAGATTCAATAGGCACCATGTAATATTTCATGCTTACTGTGGTCGAGCTAAAAAATAAATAAATAAATAAATACTAAAAAAAGGTATTTCCAAAGCAGATGCCCGCTTTAAGGATAAAGCCAGATCTTTAGTTCAGTAACACTAGAATTCCTTTTACCTCTTCGCGGTCCATAATAGTTGTCTTTCTCTGTACTTTCTTCTAACTCTCCAAATATGTTAGGTGTAAAAAATTTGAAGTAAATCCAATTACACTAAAAGGAATGTATAAATGCATATTATATATAAATATCTTATATTATTTAGTGTATACTGAATTACCTTGAATTACTGCATTAATATAATGTAAAATAGAATCTCCGTTTACCTGTATGTTGCTCTGTATGTCTGAACATTTCTTCTACTCTACTGTACTTTATGAAGATTTTTAGTGTAATTACCTTATATTCTTGTACCATTTGTTTCACCACAACATTAATAACACTATGTTTTGCTTAAATTGAAAGTCTGTATTTTTCTGACGTCTCATCTTTATTCCACTTGTTTTTTTAATTAAAGGGGTTTTCCAGGCTTGAAAAAAAAACATGGCTGCTTTCTTTCAGAAACAGCACCACTCGTCCCCAGCTTATGTGTGATTTGTGCAGCTCAGTTCCTTTGAAATGAATGGAGCTGAACTGTAAAACCACACACAACCTGAGGACAGGGGTAGTGCTGTTTTTTTTAAAGAAAGTAGCTGTGCTTTTTTAACCCTTGATGATCCCTTTAACAATTATTTTATTTTTAGATTATTTGGCCCATTTATTATGATATTCCCAATATGGTTTTGTTTCTTCATAATGTTATTTTCTAATGTTTGTTTTAGAACACAAAATACTGTACAGTAATGATTTATTATCCTATCATTTCAGATCATTTCACTAGTAAGCAATGACAGGTGACATATTGAGTGCACAGAGCAAAGAATCTCACTTTCCATAATAAAACTTACTAAATATATATCTGTGTCCCTAGGTCATTTAGAAATTTGTAGCAAAACCATCAATATGCAAGTCAGGCAATGTAGCCCTAAAAGAGTACATATTTCTAAACTGCTATAAAATTGTTCAAATATTTTATACGACAGTCAATGGCTTATGTATCATACAGATAGACCATATAGCTACTATGGCACCATGTGTCCTATCTGCAAACTAAGAGAGTTGAACATTACCCAGAGGGTTTTGGAAGAAACTTCATCTGTTTCTGGTGGTTTGAAGTATGTTAGGGGGTCTCCAATTTAATTTATTGAATTTTTGAAGGGTAAAAAAAAAAAAAAAAAAAGAAAAGGGAGACAAAGCCAGTAAAGACAGTGGCTTATGAGATAACTGAGGAGAACTTGCATACAAATCTTGCTCTTGCACAAGAAAGAAACATTTTGCAAAAAACAGTGATCCAGCTAAAATTTTCACTACACACATATCACCTGTCAGATGTAATATATCATAACAATAGGAAAGAAAACAAGAAAACACAAAACTGTTGTATTAAAGTTTTGAAATTTCTGACATGAACAAGTAAACAGAAAAGATAGATGACAGAAAGGGGGAAAGAAGGTTAGGGTTAAAGGTGTCATAAGGATAAGTTGAACTATGGAAAACTATGGAGAGTTTCAGAGGGTTCACATATAGAGAGAGTGTCCCATGGGTCCCAAACTGGGTGGAAGGCTTCTAATTTATTACTTAGAGGCCATAAGATAATATAGGAATCTGACTTCCTTAATTATAGCCAGTAGGTCTAGACAGGTTGGGGGCAGTTTGTTTCCATACATTAGGAATAAGAGATTTGGCCACTGTGAGAATATGAAGCAGGAGTTTGGAGCATCTTTCCCTATTTTTATTTTAGAAATCCCTTAAAGTTTACCTGTCCCGACAGCCTGCTTGTAGATCAGCGGCGAGATCTTCTGTTAATCCACTAGTTCTGGTCTCCATGGATATGGACACACAATGAGATCTTGTTACTCATCCAAAAGTGGACCATCATGACAGGCAAATATAAATTGGACTGAATGGGATGGAGACATGTAATAGGGACAGTGTTGGATTGGGGTATCTGTGGCACACCAGAGGAAATTATCCTTGGGGCCCACCAGGGAAGAATCAGTGAGAAATGACATATCAGTCAGTGAAGGTTTTAAAGCTGGGGGCCCACCGGAGGATACTATGGTCCTTTGGTGGGCCAGTCTGACACTGAATAGGGAGTCAGCTACAGTATATTAACCTTTGCTATGGACCACTTGACCTCTATGTATACTCTTGACCTTAATAGAGGTGTGAATACACCTATGATCATGCTTCTTCCTTCTAGGTTTCAAAAAATTATTCTGTGAGGCCTACACAATGTTACCACTAAACATGAACACATTCTCCATTACAAAATATAGAATAATATATGATAATGAGGTAAAACAAAGGTACATGGTTCCCACCAGATATAACATACTGCTGGGATTTTTAAGAGGCAAAATACAAAAAAAGCAGACATTTCGGGACAAATAACACAAGTATTTGTGTATATTCTATATAACAAAAATAGTGATATTTTAGGCTTACATCTAGCAAGCTCACATAGTGTGTATATGTTGACTGAATACTCTTTAGCTTTACAGAATGTCCTGGCAAAAGTCCTACTGACCCCAGCCTTAAAAAATGCTATGTATAATAAACATGTGCACTGCCAGGCAATTACAGCATAACAAATCTGTAAATCCATATGTTCCATTCTGAAGAACAAGCAAAAAAAATGCAAAAAAATGTATATATAATTCACACAATCCAATCTCTGACTCATCCGTTCCAAAATCTAAACACTCCCCGAAACCTACGCATAGCTACAAAAGAAGATATATCCTATTATGGAATTTTGCACGTAAAGAAAACAGGTGCGGAACATATTGAGCTTCCCATGCAAAGTATACATTGTTACCTTTGATTCATTAAAACTAATTTTCAGCAAAGCAAAGATAATAGCGTCTATTATGTCTTTATCATCTCTTAACATCCTAACCCTTTGCATCGAGAAACGTCACTCTCTGACAGAGTAAGAAATGCATTTACATGGTTTAAACTCTTAAATTGTCTCTTTCAATTAATTTGCCATCATGGAACAGTCTGGAAGCCATTACTCAGTAACTCTTCATTGTAATTGCTTGCAGCTGAGCATCTATTCCTTGGTAACATAAGAATGAAAGAGAACTCAGTTGGTAACAAGTGCAATTGATTCCATTTAGAAATCCCTTGGTGCCGTGCCATGTTTGGCCTGCATGAGAGGAAACAAGAGGGTTTTTTGGGGGCCAGGAAATGATTTGGCAGACATAAGATGGTTTGTATGTGGCTTGCCTTCAATTTTCAGCTGGTCCTTGTTAAAAGTGAGACTCTGGGGCTCCTGATTTTTATGGTGTTTTTTTGGTTCCAAATAAGCACAATAGATTTTATACTCACTTCCATTGAATCAAATTGCAAATTGAAGTTTTCCTTCTGTAAAATCTGCTACTATTCTCACTTCTCCCAAGGTGTAATCGATATATTACACAGATATTCATCGATTCCGAACATATAAAAAAATTCAAAAAATGCTGACAGTTTATAACCTTAAATATATGTGTAAATGTTCACTTTTAGCTTTACATCCGTAGTATTTTTCTTCTTTAAATAGTCAGTATACAGATGTACAAGTCACTTATTTCATCAGCTAAAAAAAATTCAAATATATGCTATGATATATTCAATTGCTTTCTCTACTGAACTAAAAAGGAGCAAATTCCAAAGAGAGCAGATCTGTCAATAGATCTCGCATGTAAAACTTCAATAAAAGAGGCCTAAAAATCTCAGGAGATTTTTTACATCTAAGATTTTAAAAAATATATATTCTTCTATTTTTAATTATTTTAATTATTTTTTTTGTCTATGTAGACAGTACAGCAGGGTGAGTGTACTGCGTATACTGATGTCATAGACTATTACAATGTCCAGGAAGTGAAAGTGTACAGCTCCTCTCCCAGAGACAGTAAGAGGGACACATACAGAACCTTATCCATCTGTATGGCATTACTACTTGTAACGCCTGGAGTAGTAGATCCACTGGACCGTCACCAGCGATGGCACTAACCTCACCAGGGAGCGGAGTCTAAGGGGCCGCTGGTATTCACCAGAGCCCGCCGCAAGGCGGGATGGACTTGCTGCGGCAGGCGACCCCCAGGTCGCTACCCCTGGCTTGGTTGCTAGTGACGGCAGGCGAGGCGTGGCAGGAGCAGTAGGCAGGAGATAGTGCTGGCAGAGGTCTGTAGGCGTAACCGCAGGTGACCGGCTGAACACAGGAGCAATGGAGTGACAGGGGAGCAGGAACCAGGAACAAGGACTAGGGACCAGGTAGCGGATAGGTATCAGGAACAAGGACTTGGGGCCAGGTAGCGGATAGGAATCAGGAACAACAGGGGGCTGGGCCAAACGCTATGGGAAGCATGTAGAGGCTCCAACACCTGTAGTGGGGCAGGGCTGGAACTTATAGGGGAGTGATTGACATGTGGACCAATTAGGAGCTCATTGCCCCTTTAAATCTGAGACAGCCGGCGTGCGCGCGCCCTAGGAGGCGGGGACGCGCGCGCCGGCCGGCACAGACAGAGACAGGAGCGGAGGAGAGGTGAGGCGCCCCCAGGGGCCGAACTAGCATCAGCGCCGGGTCCCTGCACAAGGACCCCGGCGGCTGCATGGGGCAGGAGGAGGTCGCGGCGGCGGCCCGGAACACGGGACGCCGCCGCGGCCGTGACACTACTCTCTTATCTGGCCCTCTATGAATACAATTAAAGTTGTCCATAAATCCCCCTGCCTTCTAACCTTAATGAAATGATGCTGTTGACTCTCTCCCAATCTACATGATGAAGCTGAAAAGTGGGCAGGAACTATTGTTTTGGGTTCAATTTAGATTTAAGAGTTATCCTTACCTTCAAAACAAAAATCCCCAAAATGTACATGAAAATCTACTTATGAAATAATCAAACATAAGGCAAGGTCGACATTAAAAGAATATTCCAGGAAAAATATACTTTTTGACTTTAGGAGAAAAGTAGGATATCACAGGGGGTCCAACCCAATCTCTGTATCAGGCTCTGCCGACTCTGTTATGAATAGAGTTTGGGTATGGCTTGTGACCCATGGCTCTATTCATTCCTATGGAGCGGATGGAAACAGACGAGTACAGCACTCTTCAGGCTAAAACTTGTTTTTTTCCCATACCATTATGTTATATTGACAAGTTTTTGCTTAGTAACTTTGCACAGTTATACCTGTCCTGGAAACCAAGTTTTGGGTGCTTTCCACTTTCTTTCTTGATCACCTTGTGTCATTTTGATGAAAAGGAATGAAAGGTGCATCGCATAGAGAACTGGACATGTCTTATCATATCTTTAACACACGGATGCAAATATTAAGTTTTGGTTTTTCTGAGCTGGAACCAAAGTCATTTGTTGATGACTGATGTAGAAACTTTTCAGATAACACTATAATGTAGTTTAATTATATTTGTACATGTTGTCTCTATCCTTACAAGGGTTCCTGGAAGTTTTGGAAAACAAGTCAGCAGCACGGCACTTATTATTATTTAATGATTAATCGTAGAATTATAAAATAATGTACCAGTAAGAATGAATCATAGAGAAATCTGTAACCATCAAATCAATATAAAGGGAATTTGGATCTGACCATCGTAATAGAACACAACATATAGTTTAGATGTAATATATAAATAAAATAATTATTTAAAAAAAATACAATAGTAATAATAATACAAAAAGCATTTAAGATTATATAATGTATCAGTGTTTGTGGCATCATTTTGGGGGGGCTATGGAAGGAATTTTTCTCGGTCACGTCATACTGGGCTGTGCTTTGGTTCTTCTTGAATAAATTTAATAAAGATATTTAACTATATGTATGTTTTTTTTATATAAATATTTTGTGAGTATTTGGTAGATAGACATACTCATAATGATAATTGATAATGATAAAATAGGAGGAGAGGATCCTTATCTTTCATACCATGTTTACAGCCAAACAGTCGGTGAGTCAGCTCAGTCTTTTTTCCTAAGAAAAAACATAAACTAAACTGTATGCAAGTGACATGCCATAGTGTGTACCATAGTGTGTACAGTCATGGCCAAAAGTTTTGAGAATGATACAAATATTAATGTTTACAGTCTACTGCTTCAGTTTTTAAAATGGCAATTTGCATATACTGCAGAATGTTATAAAGAGTGATCAGCTTAACAGCAATTACTTGCAAAGTCAATATTTGCCTAAAAAATTAACTTTATCCCCCAAAACACATTTTAACGTCATTGCAGCCCTGCCTTAAAAGGACCAGCTAACATTGTTTCAGTGATTGATCCATTAACACAGGTGTGGGTGTTGATAAGGACAGGGCTGGAGATCAATCTGTCATGATTAAGTAAGAATGACACCACTGGACACTTTAAAAGAAGGCTGGTGCCTGGCATCATTTTTCTCTTCTGTTAACCATGGTTATCTCTAAAGAAACACGTGCAGTCATCATTGCACTGCACAAAAATGGCCTAACAGGGAAGAGTATCGCAGCTAGAAAGATTGCACCTCAGTCAACAATCTATCCCATCATCAAGAACTTCAAGGAGAGAGGTTCCATTGTTGCCAAAAAGGCTCCAGGGCACCCAAGAAAGACCAGCAAGCGCCAGGACTATCTCTTAAAAGTGTTTTAGCTGCGGGATCGGGCTACAAGCAGTGCAGAGCTTGCTCAGGAATGGCAGCAGGCAGGTGTGAGTGCATCTGTACGCACTGTGAGGTGGAGACTCTTGGAGCATGCCCTGGTCTCAAGGAGGGCAGCAAAGAAGCCACTTCTCTCCGGAAAAAACATCAGGGACAGACTGATATTCTGCAAAAGGTACAGGGAGTGGACTGCTGAAAACTGGGGTAAAGTAATTTTCTCTGATGAATCCCCTTTGGGACATCTGGAAAACAGCTTATTCAGAGAAGACGAGGTGAGCCCTACCACCAGTCTGTCTCATGCCAACTGTAAAGCCTCCTGAAACCATTCATGTGTGAGGTTGCTCCTCAGCCAAGGGAATCGTCTCTCTCACAGTCTTGCCTAAAAACACAGCCATGAATAAAGAATGGTACCAGAATGTCCTCCAAGAGCAACTTCTCCCAAACGTCAAAGAGCAGTTTGGTGATCAACAATGCCTTTTCCAGCATGATGGAGCACCTTGCCATAAAGCAAAGGTGATAACTAAATGTCTCAGGGAACAAAACATAGAGATTTTGGGTCCATGTCCTTGAAACTCCCCAGATCTTAATCCCATTGAGAACTTGTGGTCAATCATCAAGAGACGGGTGGACAAACAAAAACCAACAAATTCTGAATGCAAGCATTGATTGTGCAAGAATGGACTGCTATCAGTCAGGATTTGGTCCAGAAGTTGATTGAGAGCATGCCAGGGAGAATTGCAGAGGTCCAGAACACTGCAAATATTGACTTGCTGCATAAACTCATTCTAACTGTCAATATGAGCTTTTGTTATTTATAATATGATTGCAATTATATTTCTGTATGTGATAAAAACATCTGACAAACACACATAAAAACCAGAGGGCAGCAGATCATGTGAAAGTATAATATTTGTGCCATTCTCAAAACTTTTGGCCATGACTGTATTTGATATTGAATAGTGTAGCAACCTGTGTTATTGTACAAAGCAAAAAACTATCCAGACTTATTGGCATTTGATTTCCTCCTAAATACTTAAGACCTGCCCATGGAGGGGCTTAAAGTGTCACTGTCGTTACAACTTTCAAAATCTAAATCAATAGAGAATGTGATATAAAGCAAGTTTGCAACGTACATTCATTATTTTTTTTGTTGTTATCAGGCTGTAAAACAAAGCTATACTTACCAGAAATCCAGGTCCAGTCTCCTGAAGGCACATTTTCTGGTTGAAAAAAACAGACTAAACACAGGAATTCCGTACAGTACGCGCGACTTCCTGTTTTCTGGCTGTTTTCTGTTTTTTGAGAAAAAAAAGTCAGGAAACAGGAAGTGCCATGTTTTCCATGATAACTAAAAAATAAATATTGAATGTAAATTGGAAACTTGCTTTTTATCACATCTGCTGTTGATTTAGATTTTGAAAGTTATAACCACAGTGACACTTTAAGTAAAATATATATTTTTTTATTTAATAATTTTATTATTTTTTCCATTCAAAATTTAAGAGAAAAACATATAGAATACCAACATTAGACAGAAGGATACCAATAACAATAGAATCTCTTACAGTCATAACATTATACTGTTTACCCGATCTGTTTCATTTATCGAGTAAGCAAGTAAAATAATTAGTTCAGAATTATGTATATTTTTCTCAAATGTCAAGAAGACTTGACATATCCTCCTTCCTTTTTGAAGAATAGGCCTGTAGGGCTTGGCTTCCAGCATTGAGCCGTAAAGATTATTCAAGGCGGAGAGAAGAGGTGAAGACAGAAGGCATGCATGCTGAGGCTCAAGACAGCCTCCTTTACAATTGAGCTCTGAGCATGCTTCATTTAAAGGGACACTAAGAGCAAGTTAGAAGACTTTAACCCCCTGATATGTTCCTATAGGTCAGAGGATGGTGAAAGTATAAATAGTTTTCTTACTTTCTTACTAACGATCACCAATATCATTCTTGCTGTGTGTGAATGCACAGTCTTGCCTGCTAAGTGAATGAAACAGCTTGAAAGGTATTGGTGAGTGCTGGGAATTCTTCCTACAATTCTCCTGGAGTTTTCTCTGCCATATGCAACCCTATTCAGCAGAGTGCTGTCCTTCACTGCCTTGAGTTTCCTTACTTTCATTAGGGTACCTTCACACGTACCAGATTCATAGCAGATTTCATGCTGCGAGTTTTCCTAGGTCTATGAGGTTACATATTCGTAGCGGAATTTTCATTCCACTGCGGATATGTAACCCGGCCCCTTTAACCCCCACACATACTTTACCTGCTCAGCGCCACGGCTGCAGTGAGGCTCCCGACTCTCGTTGGTCCCCATCAGCCAATCAGTGCCAGCAGGGGCCGGGCTACATATCCGCAGTGGAATGAAAATTCTGGTACGTGTGAAGGTACCCTAAGGCTATGTTCACACTACGTATGAGACCGGCCGTTCCGTGACCCTGGCCGGGTGACTGAACGGCCGGTCTCTGGCCGGATGATCTGTCCTACCGCAGAGCTCTGATACGGGCGCATCATGGTGCGCCCGCATCAGAGCTTACCATAGCCCACAGTGAAGCGAGCGGCCGGAGCCCCTCGCTTCACTGTGTGAACTGACAGGTCTTTCTGACATGTCATTTTTTTCCGGCGGCATATGGGACCCTGGCCGGAGCGTATACGATGTGTGTACGCTCCGGCCGTGATACCATTGCAAATAAGGCATTGTTCCACACCGCAAAACTACAGCCATAGTTCTGCGGCGAGAACTACGGCTGTAGTTTTACGTTGTGTGAACATAGCCTAAATCTGTTAAATCCTGCATTTTGTTATTATATTTTATTATTGTAAATTAGACGGTTCAGTGCGTTGGGGGCGGGATTACAGCTGTCATGCACGGATCCACCCTCCAGCCCTCCCGCTCAAATATTTATCTGGCACTATGGGGTTATGAGCGTCAGAGTAGCGTCAATGCAAAGCGCCACCCCCCAACATCCCCTCAAGGAGGGATGGGCAGGGTGGATCGGTCCATCAAACAATTTAATTTACATTTTGATAAAATTTAAAGATTTAATTAAAACAGTGCTGAGGATAAAGGTAAGAGAACTACCTTAAAGGAGTAGTCTGGCGGGTCTGGGTCTGGGCCTAGGGGAACATAAAAAAGAAGGTATATTTACCTGTCCTGGTGCCTGCCAACAGCTTGCTTATCTCCTCCTGCTCCTACATCAGGACTCGGCTAAGGGATGCCCCGCTCAGCCAGTCAGGGACTGATTGGCTGAGCAGGCTAAATCCCATTCTTCAGTGACGTCATAGCCGGATTGTGACGTACCCTCAAATCGGGGAAAACATAGCAACCAGGGGGTACAGGAGCCCGGCAATGCGGCGCATCACGGGCACTAGGTCTGGTAAGCATATGTTCTTTGTTATGTTCCCCCCACCCTCTACCCAATATCATTTTTTACCCACTTCCCTGCCAGACTTCTTCTTTAATTTTAAGCGTCCTTTGCTAAGTATTGTCATTTACCCTTTAAGGACGTGTACTAAAATTCTAAATGTACTAAGTCAAGTATGATATAGCACGTTAAGCTTAGGTGTAAAGGTATGGCACCCTATAATATATCCCTCTAGGCTAGGTTCAAACCACATGAAGGCTATGTGCTTGGTAGGTCTCTTTAACCCCTTAAGGTCAATGGCAATTTTTGTTTTTGCGCTTTCGCTTTTTCCACTTTATGTTTAAAAGGCCATAGCGCTTGCATTTTTTCACCTAGAGACCCATATGAGCCCTTTTTTTTTGCAGTACCAATTGTACTTTGCAATGACTGACTTTATTTTCCCATAAAATATGCTGCGAAAACGGAAAAGAATTGAAATATGCTGCGAAAACGGAAAATCAAATTGAAAAAAAAGGGAATTTGTTTTCATTTCAGGGCGTTTCGCATTTACGCCGTTTGCCCTATGGTAAAACTGACATGTTATGCATGTTCCTCAAGTTGTTACGGTTACAACAATATGTAACTTGCATAACTTTTATATTATTTGATGGCTTTTAAAAAATGAAAAACTTTTTATATAAACTAAATGTGTTCAAAATTGCTCTATTACCATGCTTATAGCGCTTTTATCCTTTGGTTTATGGGGCTGTGTGAGGTGTTTTTTGCACCATGATCTGTACTTTCTAGCGGTACCTTGTTTGCGCATATGCGCCTTTTTGATCACTTTTTATAAAATTTTTTCTGGATTTGATGTGACCAAAAATGCACAATTTTGCACTTTGGGATTGTTTTGTGCTGACGCCATTTATCATGCGAGATCAGGAATGTGATAATTTAATAGTTCGGACAATTACGCACGTGCCGATACCAAATATGTTTGTATATTTGTTTATTTATTTATATTTATAAAATAGGAAAAGGGGGGTGATTTGGACTTTCATTAGGGGAGGGGATTTTTTATTAATAAAAACACTTTTTTCCTTTTTTTTTCTACATTAACCAGAAGTCCCCCTGGAGGACTTGTATATACATAGCACTGATCTCTCATAGAGATCAATGCTGTGTATAAACACAGCAATGATCATTGTAATCGGTGATACATTGCTTTGGCCTGCTGCAGGCCATAGCAATGTATTGCCGAGCCTGGATCAGCATCATTGCAACGCGGAGACCCTGCCCGGCCAGAAGCACGGATCTCGGGGGGGGGGGGGGAGATCTGTCCCACTAGACACCAGGGACATGAAGTATAAAGCATTTCAGTGCAGCTGTCAGGTTTGACAGCTGCATTGAAATGCTTAATTAGCCGGCGTGGCAATGGGACCCGCGCCGGCTAATAGAGGCACATCCCGGCTGCAGATACCAGCTGTGCTCTCTGAACTCCCCCTGCGCCACCATGACGTACCAGGTACGTCATGGGACGCTAAGGGGTTTAAACCATGGTTCTGAATGTAGGCCCTAGATGTTAGCGATGACATTGACAATGTTAAAAATGAATACTTAGTATATATTTTTTCCATAAAGTTATATTAATTAGCTGGGTTCACACTATGTATATTTGAGGCTGTATTTGTGAGGCTGTATAGCAACCAAAACCAGGAGTGGATTGAAAACACAGAAAGGCTCTGTTCACATAATGTTGTAATTGAGTGGATGGCCATCATTTAATGGCAAATATTTGCTGTTATTTTAAAACAACGACTGTGGTATTGAAATAATGGCCGTTATTTACTGTTATATGGCGGCCATCCACTCAATTTCAACATTGTGTGAACAGATCCTTTCTGTGTTTTCAATCCACTCCTGGTTTTGGTTGCTATGAGGACCTGACATGAGGACCAAATACAGCCTCAAATATACATAGTGTGAACCCAGTAAAGGTGCAGATAACTGTAATTTTCAAAACAGTTGAGGCAAAGGTACAGTATATCAACATATGCCACACACAAAGACAGTGTCGGACTGGAGTGCCTTGGGCCCACCAGGGGAAATCATTCTTGGGGCCCACCCTTCTGCCACCATACTTATCTATGGTAACATTAATAAGGGTACATAACACGGTGTGATATGGGGCAGCATAGGGCTGCAAATGATTGCTAATCAGCAGGGCAGGTGATGTGCAGCCGACAGCAATGATCTAAGGGCCCTTTTACACAGAAAGATTATCTGACAGATTATCTGCCAAAGATTTGAAGCCAAAACCAGGAACAGACTATAAACAGAGATCAGGTCATACAGGAAAGCCTGAGATTTCTCCTCTTTTTAAATCCAGTCCTGGCCTTGGCTTCAAATCTTTGGCTGATAATCTGTCAGATAATCTTTCTGTATAAAAGGGCCCTTAGCCGCACAAAAGATCAAATTAGCCGACTATGGGGCATTTGCTTTCATGTCAGCAGATCTCTGGCACTTTTACATGGGCCGACCATCGGCTGAATAGACTTCCTAGGAGCGCTTGTTACCAATTATTGGCCGGTGACCACAACCATTACTACCATATTGTTACTGACCAAATCTGCTATACTAAGACCAATGAACACCGCACCAGATTACAAGTAACAAATAATACCACCACATACTGACTAACACCGCCACATACTGACTAACACCGCCGCTGGTACTGAATAAAATCCTCTGAACAAAGATCAATATCCCCTCATACAGTCATATAGAGGTGGCCCCAGCTCTACACAGGCTCTATACTCCATATACATTACAGTGCACATAGATTTAGCGACTCACAGGGGACGTCTTCTCTGATCAGAGTTCTTCCCTTTTCATCTTCTTCTCCATCTGTCCTGGGCCGTTATGAGAACTTCTCCAAACCACGAATTCACAGAATCTGCCAGAGAAATATATTAGGCTCCTCACTCTGTCACCATCCTCATCTCTCTACACACTACACATCTGTATTGGCCCCTTTACACCTTCTCTCAGTGGTTAGCCCTGACTATTTGTAGCGTGTGTGTGTATATATATATATATAAATATATATATATATATATTATGTGTAGACACCTTGTAGATGGCCCCTTGTTCAGTCCTCCATATAGATGGCCCTGTGTGCCTCTACTATAGTAGAAATCCCCCTCTGTGTAATCCCCTTACAGTAGATGACAACCTCTGTGCATTCCCTATATCAGGGGTAGGGAACCTCGGCTCTCCACCTGTTGCAAAACGGCAACTACCATCATGCCTGGACAGCCAAAGCTAAAGCTGTAGTTGTGCAACAGCTGGAGAGCCAAGGTTCCCTATTCCTGCCCTAAAGTATATGGCCCCCTCTGTGTATTCCCTTTATAGATGACCCCTCTGTGTAGTCCACTAAAGTAGATGCCCCCCTCTGTGCATGCCCTATTGTATACACACCGCACCCAGTATAGTTTCCCTTATACATGCCCCCCATTGTTGTCCCCCTCTGTGTAGTGCCCTTTATAGATGCCTCCTCAGTGTTGTCCTCCTTATAAATTGCCCCCATCCACTGTCCCTTATAGATGGCTCGCTGTGCTGTCCCCCTTATAACTGGCCCGTGTTATCCATCCCCCCATATAGATAGCCCCCTTATGTTGTCCATCCCTACCCACCATATAGCCCCTTATGTTGTCTATTCCCCCATATAGCCCCCTTATGTTGTCCTTGCCCCATATATAGCCCCCTTATGTTTTCCTTGCCCCATATATAGCCCCCTTATGTTTTACTTCCCCTGTATATAGCCCCTTATGTTGTCCTTCCCCTGTATATAGCCCCTTATGTTGTCCTTCCCCTGTATAAAGCCCCCTTATGTTGTCCTCCCCCTGTATATAGCCCCTTATGTTGTCCTTACCTGTATACAGCCCCTTATGTTGTCCTTCCCTGTATACAGCCCCTTATGTTGTCCTTCCCTGTATACAGCCCCTTATGTTGTCCTTCCCTGTATACAGCCCCTTATGTTGTCCTTCCCCTGTATATAGCCCCCTTTATGTTGTTCTCACCTTTATATAGCCCCCCTTATGTTGTCCTCCCCCTGTATATAGCCCCCCTTATTTTGTCCTCCCCCCTGTATATAGCCCCCCCTTATGTTGTCCTCCCCCTGTATATAGCCCCCCTTATGTTGTCCTCCCCCTGTATACAGCCCCCCTTATGTTGTCTTCCCCCCTGTATATAGCCCCCCTTATGTTGTCCTCCCTCTGAATATAGCCCCCCTATGTTGTCCTCCCCCTGTATATAGCCCCCCTTATATTGTCCTCCCCCTGTTTATAGCCCCCCTTATATTGTCCTCCCCCTGTATATAGCCCCCCTATGTTGTCCTCCCCCTGTATATAGCCCCCTTATATTGTCCTCCCCCTGTATATAGCCCCCCTTATATTGTCCTCCCCCTGTATATAGCCCCCCTATGTTGTCCTCCCCCTGTATATAGCCCCCCTATGTTGTCCTCCCCCTGTATATAGCCCCCCTTATATTGTCCTCCCCCTGTATATAGCCCCCCCTATGTTGTCCTCTCCCCTGTATATAGCCCCCCTTATATTGTCCTCCCCCTGTATATAGCCCCCCTATGTTGTCCTCCCCCTGTATATAGCCCCCCTATGTTGTCCTCCCCCTGTATATAGCCCCCCTTATATTGTCCTCCCCCTGTATATAGCCCCCCTATGTTGTCCTCCCCCTGTATATAGCCCCCCTTATATTGTCCTCCCCCTGTATATAGCCCCCTTATATTGTCCTCCCCCTGTATATAGCCCCCCTTATATTGTCCTCCCCCTGTATATAGCCCCCCTATGTTGTCCTCCCCCTGTATATAGCCCCCCTATGTTGTCCTCCCCCTGTATATAGCCCCCCTTATATTGTCCTCCCCCTGTATATAGCCCCCCTATGTTGTCCTCCCCCTGTATATAGCCCCCCTTATATTGTCCTCCCCCTGTATATAACCCCCCTATGTTGTCCTCCCCCTGTATATAGCCCCCCTATGTTGTCCTCCCCCTGTATATAGCCCCCCTTATATTGTCCTCCCCCTGTATATAGCCCCCCTATGTTGTCCTCCCCCTGTATATAGCCCCCCTTATATTGTTCTCCCCCTGTATATAGCCCCCCTATGTTGTCCTCCCCCTGTATATAGCCCCCCTTATATTGTCCTCCCCCTGTATATAGCCCCCCTATGTTGTCCTCCCCCTGTATATAGCCTCCCTTATATTGTCCTCCCCCTGTATATAGCCCCCCTATGTTGTCCTCCCCCTGTATATAGCCCCCCTTATATTGTTCTCCCCCTGTATATAGCCCCCCTATGTTGTCCTCCCCCTGTATATAGCCCCCCTTATATTGTCCTCCCCCTGTATATAGCCCCCCTATGTTGTCCTCCCCCTGTATATAGCCTCCCTTATATTGTCCTCCCCCTGTATATAGCCCCCCTATGTTGTCCTCCCCCTGTATATAGCCCCCTCTGATAAAAAAAAACACAAGACAACTCACCTAACCACACGTTCCCCCGTCGGTCGCTGGCCTCCTCTTCTCTCTTCTCCTGACAGATCAGCAGCTCCGTTGCGAAGTCCCGGCAGCGCCATCACTGACCTCAGTGTGCGCCACGGTGGCTGGGACTTCCGATATGCGCTCCATGAACCGGAAGTCCTAGCCGCCACCGCGCACACGAGGTCAGTGATGGCGCTGCCGGGACTTTGCAACGGAGCTTGCGATACTCTTGTGATCGCAAGCAAATCTCTGCTTGCGGTCACAAGAGTGATTGACAGGGCGGGAAGCCTATGGCTTCCCGCCCTGTCAATCAGAACACTGCTAACATTTAACTGGAAGCGATCGTTGCGATCGCTTCCAGTTAAAAAGGGAGGTGCGACCACCAGCCCCCCCTAGGAGCAGGGGGCCGACTCCAGCTCGGGGCCCACCGGGGATTTCCCCGGCCCCCCGGTGGCCCAGTCCGAGCCTGCACAAAGACCAATCATGCACAAAGACCAATCATGGCTTGATCAATTCATACACAAAATTCTGATGTGTTTTTTATTTAGCCAAGCGGCACTAGTATCAGCCATGGGTGTGATGTGCAGCACTCTGTTTCTTCCCTGAGCCACATTTTGTTTCTCTCTTTTCTCCGTGTATTGCACTCCTCCTGGTGAGACCCACATGACCGCAATTAGCAGGAGACACCTGAGTGCACATGGTTTTAATCCCTCCTGTTTTTTTCACATTCTGTTTGCTGCAGCTATGGTGAGCGCAATACCTTATCCAGACTTGTGCTGCTTGGGGGCGACCTTCTCCGCCGGCGGTGCTGGCCGGGTTCTGGTGTGGTGTTTTTGGGTCTGGTCCTGTGGCATGGGGGTCGCAGGGCCGTCCCATGGCCCCCGTTCCCTGGCTGTGCACGCCTGCGGGGTTGGTGGCCACTGACTGGCACGGTGGGGACTTAGTGTAGGGACCCATGTGTATCAGATACCGGCACGAGGTACATGGGGCAGTATGGCTTGATCAATTCATACACAAAATTCTGATGTGTTTTTTATTTAGCCAAGCGGCACTAGTATTAGCCATGGGTGTGATGTGCAGCACTCTGTTTCTTCCCTGAGCCACATGTTGTGAACATGAACTTGTGCCCTATTGACATGACCAGTTTTATTGGCACAGAATTCATGTGTATTCCATGGGGAAATCCCAGTCAGTACCCCATATTGCATCCTAAATACAAAATATTTTTGTGTCTCATTGTTTTTTTTTGTAGTATGTGTATGTAGACAAAAAAATTTAAAGATTTAAATTCCATTTCAACATAATTTTATTCTGAAGCCAGTGGAATTCTATTCCAGCTCACTGTTCTCTGTCATCAAACTCCTATTGTGTGACGAAATGTTCACAAAAAATGCCGAAATTTGTAGGTGAATAAAGGAATTAACATTTATTCTTGCAAACAGGCTTCAGCCTTCTGTCACCATTACAGGATCTGAGTAAATGTGACCACAGGCTAGTTTTGATAGGCCATATTTTATGCCGCAACACTAACACATTCTTTCCCAATTTGAAACTACTCTTCCAAATGTAGCTCAGTCACGTTACAGTCTGCAGTATTTGCATCTCTTATCTGCTGCCAAATACATTTAAGACCTTTATTTTTTAAAAGATTTCAATTTTGCAGCAGCTGGGTTTTCTGGACGGAGCACCTGTGAACTCCTGCTGTTCTCCTGTTCAATTTCCAAATCTGACAAATCAAAGTTCCATTTAGTGAAAAACACAAACTCCTTGGGCTGGTTTTAGTAAATTAAATAAATAAAATAAAATAAAAACTTTTTCTTATACAGTTATGTTGAGTTGCAAAAAACAAAGAACCTCCAGCATTATACTTAAAAAAATTACCATAAAGAAGAGATATCTGACATATATACTCTTTTAGTACCCCATTAGATTGACTTACATGAGTTGCTCAATATATACAAATATATATATATATAAAAGTATAGAAGGAGCAGACTATCATCTCACCAAATACTTACTGCTGCCGATCCAATATTCAATTAACCTTCCAGTTCCCAGTCGGCCTTTTTCATACAGAAAATGCCTACTCAGCCAGTCACTGAGGCCGGTCACCTGACTAGCTGAGAGGACATTTCCCAGGTGAGTACCCTGCCTTTGTAAACTCGTCTGTTGCCTATATAAAAAATGTTTGTTTCACCGAACAGGCATTTAAAAATAGACTAAACTCATAAAACATTAATACCCATTAGTCCATCTATCCCAATGTTTCTGGCAGAAAACAATTATGTGATAAGTGGAAATTCACTTTTTTTATTGCGAAATCTAATTTTTGAAATATTCCTCTTTCAGCCATATGTATTTTCTCTTCGTGTCTGTATTCATTGAATAGCGCCATGAGAGTAGGCATAAGGCCTATATACCTAAATGCAAGCATGTTCTGCAGCAGAGGAGGTCGCATGCCTGGAGATTGCAGGAGTAGTGGTGGACTGGAAGATGAGAAATGAGGTCACTGAATTGGTGGTGGACTTGAAGACCTGGAGATGTGGTGCAGGTGTATGTAAAGTAGTACAAGGGGTTGTCTTTTGAGTTATAAACAAGTCTCTGAAGGGTAGACTGCTGTGGTGGGGGGAACACAGGGAACATATATGTTCCCTGTGCCAATGCAGTGTCGCATCTAGCTCCTGGATCACCACTGGCATTCTTTATATCTCCCCTCTGCTACTAGAGATGAGAGAACCTGCCGGATTTCTGGTTCGTATGAACCAGAAATCTCGGCATCTGACTCCCGCTGTCTGCCGCCTCCGTGCAGCGGGTGGATACAGCGTAAGGAGTGCCTAGAAAACTGGGATACAGCCTATGCTCTCAGTGTACTGAAATAACTGGAATCACCTTGTTGTATGCCAGACTGAGGGTCCTGAAAACAATCACTTCAATATTTCAGTATAATTTTAATACACGATGAGTGATCCGTTCCAAGTTTAGAGTTTATTTTTATTATAAGTTCTGTGGGGCTGAAGGAAACTATACAGGTTGCGGAAAAGATCTATCAACTTACATTAGGTATCCCATATACCAACCCTTTTCTGTTCAAGCCTAAATGTGCATCATGGCACAAAGCATGGTCTTTAAAGACATGGTTGAGTAAATTTGGTGTACAACAATTTGACGCAGAGCCCTGACCTCAACTCCATCCACCACCTTTTACGATGTAGAGTATGAGCCAGGCTGTCTGGTCCAACATCAGAGTCTGAACTCACAAATGGTCTTTTGGATGACTAGACAGATATATTTCAAAATCATGGCAAAAGTGTTCCCTAAAGATTGAAACTATTATAACTGCAAACACCATGGGCAACGCCATAATAATGCCTCTTTAAATGTCCTAAAATCTCCTGTTGTTGTCACGTGTTAGGTGTCCAAATACTTTTAGCCATATAGTATTTATGTTCAATTACATTTGGAAGATGACCACAACAATATATGATAATGTGCATATTGTGCACTATGTTGTGTATAGAAAAATGTTTACTTTTTGGATAAACTTAAATACAATTTGTTGACTAAAGGAAAACATCTCAACTATATTTCTTCCCCAATCTGCTTGGATCTGAAACCAATAAGGAACCCAATTAAAATACCTGGAGTGGAAGAAAGGTCTCCAAGCCATCATAACTATTAGTTGTAGATAGGCTTTGCTTCACCTAGGACGAAGATTCATTTTGTTGCCCCCCAAAAATATTTTAATAGTAAAGTGGCACCCCTGGCACCAAAACTGGGGGCATATACCCCACCAGCGCCTCTACAGAAATATCACAGCTGTTATCTCTATTGACCCCAAAAGTTAACATCAGAGAACTCAGCTCTTAAAAGCCATTAACTGAACAAAACTGTTCCAGTTAATAAAAAGATATATTTTCCTCTAGTTTCCATAAATTGCATACCGTGCTCAGCACAATAAAACATCGCTGAAGTAGAAAGTAATCTATGCTACAATCTAAGTTTCTAAAGAAACTTCAGCTACTGTTTAACTTAACTTCCATTCACCCCCAAGGATTTATATTTGCAGTAGCCCGTACATTAATAAAATTAATGTGACTAAGCATGGCCTACAGGCAAGTTGCTAAATAATAACCTAGATATGAGAATTTATTATTGTGCGAGACGTGTGTGGGCAGAGTGTATTATTTAGTGACCTGCATTGCCCTCATATAATGATCAGAATAAATCAAGTCTAATTGCAATGTTTGGAGGTTTGTATGTGGAGATATACTAGTAATTAACCACAAATAATTTAATGCTCTATCACTACTTAGGCTTCATTTTTGTCTTGTTGATCCAAATATGCCTAAGGATAAAGCTTAAAATCTTGCCATATAACAACAGTAATTGCTGGACATGTAATATACTGAGACTGCACTGAGTACCATATACATTTGAACATGTAGACGGTGGCGCCAACTGGTTGACAGTTCCTTCCTAAATAAGTCCCCAGTGACCCTAACCTTACAGGCAAGAAGAAAAGTCTAGCTAGTCTAAAAGTGGAACAGTATAGTACATAATTATATATGATGCCGGGAGTTCCAATAAACCTTTGTGTTGCACACCATCAGTATATATACCCTGTGCATTAAATGTGGGAATAAGGCCTAAGGGGTGCTGTGTATATTACAACACAGTTGCGGTTGTGTTTTTTTAAGGCCTTAGTAGTAGTGGGTCTAGTAGTAGTGATAGTGAGAGAAGTATTGGTAGTGGGAGTATTAGTAGTTGTAGTGGGAGTAGTAATTGTAATAGGAGAAGTAGTAGTAGCAGTAATGGGAGTAGTAGTTGCCATCTGCACTGAGTAGGGATGGTCCGAACCGAGTTCGGATCGGGTTCGTACGAACCCGAACCTTCGGTAATGATTCCCGCTGTCTGCCCGCTCGGTGCAGCGGGCGGATCCAGCGGGAGGACCGCCTGGAAAAATGGGATACAGCCATAGCCATATGCCATAGGGGGGGGCATGTGCGCTGAGTACAGGGATGGGGGCGTAGGGGTTTGTGGTTGCTTGCTGTCAGTGCCCAGGGCCATGGTGGAGCGCTGTATTGAAGTTTGTGATCTCGCTCGGGGAAGGGGCATACGCCTGTCAGGCTCATGCGAAATGTGGATGGCTGAGGCAGGTGTACGTTAATGAAGGAGCTGTGTCAATAGGCTCAGTAAGTGAGTGCCGATCTAGCAGATGAGCCCTCCTTATGCTGCGCTTACACTTTTTGCTTTAACGCGATAACTTTTCACTTTTCGCGATAACAATCGCATTTGAGCAATAATCGGCTCATGCAAACACTGTGAAGGATCAAGCGACGAGCGAGAAATCGCTCATTTTGATCTTTCAACATGTTCTCAAATCGTTGTTGGACGTTCACTAAAAATTCGCAAATCGCTTGGTGTAAACAGTCTTTCACTAATTTACCCTATACGTGAAATGGGCTTAAGCGATCTTAAAATGATGGCAATAACGAATTTTCCAAACGATATATCGTTCCATCTAAACGCTGATCATTATAAAAAAACACATTGTTACTTTAAAATCATTAATCGTTTGATTGGGCTAATTATCACTGTGTGTAAGCGCAGCATTACACTAGTCATTAGACTATTTAGTGGAGATGTATCACACACAATTTAGATTAAAAAAAAAATTAATCAGGTTTTAATGTAACAAAATAGGGAAAAAGCCAAGGGGGCGACAACTTTTGTAAGCAATGCTAGTTATTACCTGACTATGTTAGTAGCATTGAAGTTAATAAAAAGAGATGAGCGAACCTCGAGCATCCGAGTCCATCCGAACCCGAACTTTCGGCATTTGATTAGCGGTGGCTGCTGAACTTGGATAAACCCGTAAGGCTATGTGAAAAACATGGATATAGTCATTGGCTGTATCCATGTTTTCCAGACAGCCTTAGAGCTTTATCCAACTTCAGCAGCCACCGCTAATCAAATGCCAATCGTTTGGGTTTGGATCGACTCGAACACGAACCTGGTTTGTTCATCTCTATTAATAAAGACATACCTTTCTATGCTCAAAAACATCACCTTTTCATTTTGACAGGAGGCTGATGGATGTATCCATAGAACGGAGAAATCATAATGTGAACATAGCCTATTAGTAAAGACACTGTAGCAAACATTAATGAAGGGAGGTCTAATGATCTTTATATATTTCAAACATAACCAGGGGAAATTCACTACATCCAGAACAAAGATCTATAGAGAGGTAACCTGACATACTTATTCGTTCACCAACTGAAGATTTTTTGATATTTTTGAAGCAATGTAACCAGTCCATATTCTTTTGAAACATGAAAGAAACCAGAGTACCAGAGAAAACCCACAAATGTACAAAGAGAACATAAAAACTCCAAATACATGTATTTTCACCCTAATCCTACTGATGCAAGACAACAATGTTAACTCAACCGCCATGTAATCCAGTACAGTAGGATGGACCATATGAAAAACATAACATCAATAGACATTAGATTGCTTTAATATGGGTCATTGATCCCGAGACTTACTGCACTTGCTATACTTAGAGTCAGGAAGGAATTAGTTTGCCTAATACAAGGACAAATTGCTTATTACCTGCCTTTAAAGAACCTGTAGCCAATTAAATCATAATATAAATGAATGTTTTTGAGTCTAATATAAAAGTGCAAAGAAGCTTTAGACAAGCAGGACATACGCTAATGTCCACTTGAACTTTAAAAAAAAAGTCTGTGTGTCAGTTTCCCAAAATAATAGCAATACGTGAACCAAACAGACTATGGTCCATTGACTTTTGAGTGACCATTTTATTGGGGCCAAGCATGATTTACTCTACTAGCAATTTATAGTTTCCTGGCTACATGTGTGAGACCCTCTGGAATTTAGCATTGGAGAATTGCAGACTGAAGAAATGCATAGTTGTACTGGCTGCTAATGTTTTAAGACAGCAAACAGTGCACCAACATTGAATAAGGGAGCAAAGCCTCTGGTTAATGTCTCCAAAACAGGCTGTTAAGACTGTTACTACAAATTAGGGTCTGGATCATTCTGAAACCAAAATAGACTTCTTTCATCTTCCAGATGGCTGTCTGATTGGGAACTGGGCAGGATCACATTTCAGGTCTTGACTTAATGATTCTGGACGATATTTATGGTTTTCCAGGGCAATAAATTCAAGGTAGGTCTTTAGCTTTATTCAGAACCAACAGAAAATAAACCAATCCATTGGGATTACTGCCTGAATGTGATATTTTAGGTCCATCTTGACCTTCCGAATGAGAGTTTCTATCATTGTAAATTTTTAACAATTTAAGATATAGTTCATCTGGATCAGTTTATTATGGTAAAGCTGATAAGGATTTGTATTTAATTACTACAATTTGCGCTATGATGGACTGAATTTATATGATAGGCTTCTGTAGTTAGGACCACTAAGGAACAAGATCGGGACATGTGGTTATAATAGTTTATTATATTCATGATGTTTTCTAATATTAAAGAATATAATAGTTAGTCATCATTTATTCATGATAGTTATTCCTCATTGACTCTTTAGCATTGTAAGTGTTAAAGGGGTTGTCCAACTGGGGCCCTTTTTTACGGAATTCTCGGGGAAGGGGGTGGGTGAAAAGAATAATATACTCCTGGCTCTGGTCTTGCTGCCCACAGTCTGTCCCCAAAGTGCAGCCATTCAATCAGATTTCACCTTTCATCCTTCAAAGAGTCCGTGAGGAGTGAAAGGTGTAATCTGATTGGTTGCTAGAGGCAACTGAGCCAGTTTCACTTTACACCATGTTTGATGAATCTCCCCCCATAGTCTTTATTTCCACATCTATATCTAATAACAACTTTGTGTGAAAATCAAATTCCCCACCAATGCCCTGAAATGATGTTGTATTCTGTTAAAAGTGCAGAGAGGAGCAGTTACCAGCTATTCAGTTTTATCCATTGCTCCTCTTTCCTATTATCCTATTTTGCTATAATTTGCAGGCAATTTCCTTATATGCTGGATAAGGATATGGTTTTATAAACTTTCATGTAGCCTCAAAAATGTACATGTTTTCAATTAATGAAGATAATTTCATTGCAATGGTCAAAGAAAAAAAACTTCAAAGTTACATCTCCACATGCTTTTAATTCCAGTGCCTTTAACAGTAAATTAATAAGGTAATAGGCCGACCACATGAAGTATGCAACTTTAAGATCATTTTTTTTTAGATCCTCTAATGTTAATTAAAAATATCCAGATTTGATGTGAGTCCTTATTTTCCATAGTGTTACTCCTTAGCCAGGACCGTAGGGAGGGGGGGGGGGCAGCTGCCCCGGGCGCAGAGACCGGGGGGGGGGGGGGGCGTCAGCACAGGGAGCAGAGAGAGAAGGATCACAGTGGATGAGGCAGCCTGGAAGCGTCCTGCCCTCTGTCAGTGAGGGCAGACAGGGGACGATTTTAACTTGATCAAAAGAGATATTTTCCATACTGTACTGTCTCCTGGCTGCTGTATAGCTATAATTTGCGCAAAATCGCTGCATTTTTACTGAGATTTTGCGCAAATCAGGGCTAAACAGCAGTCAGGAGACAGTACAGTAAAGTTACTGTAGATGGTGAAGAACCTTGACATGTGACTATGATGTCACCGCAGGTCCTGTATGTACACTGCAGGAGAAGGAGGAAGAAAGAAAATACACATGTGTGGGAAGGGGAGGACAATCAGGGGTGCAGAGTCTGGGGAGGGGGGGTGAAGGGTGCCCAGTCTGGAGTGGGGAGGGGGGCAGGGGGGTACAGGGTGACTCACACAAGAGAGTGTCTAGTGTCTATTTAGGGGTCTGGTCTGGTTGTACATTATTATATACTTAACCCCTTAATAACTGCCCTCTCCAAATATATATCACATTTATATAAACCTCACTTACTGTCTACAGAGGTAGGGAACCTTGGCTCTTCAGTTGTTGCAGAACTACAACTCCTATCATGTCCGGACAGCCAAAGTTTTAGCTTTCACAATAGTAGTAAACAGAAGAGGTTGGTGGGATTTGTCTGGCGCAACCACCCCTATTGGAACACCGGCCACGTTCCCCTGTGACTTCTCTGAATGAGGAGAACTCCTGGCACTGGTGTGAAGTCAAATTCAGGCTTTTATTTGATGCAACGCGTTTCGAGGGTGCAATCCCCTCTTCATCAGATGCCTGATGAAGAGGGGATTGCACCCTCGAAACGCGTTGCATCAAATAAAAGCCTGAATTTGACTTCACACCAGTGCCAGGAGTTCTCCTCATTCAGAGAAGTCACAGGGGAACGTGGCCGGTGTTCCAATAGGGGTGGTTGCGCCAGACAAATCCCACCAACCTCTTCTGTTTACTACTATTGTGACTGACACCGAGGATCCACTTTGGAGAATCGGAAGGTGGAAGGCAGCATCCCCCGTTGATCCAGAGCGCTTATTAGAGTCGTGCCTAATTGTGTACGACCCACTCAGGTGAGCGTGCATTTGCACACATATGCATGTTTCTCCAAAGTGTGTTTTGACCTGCACATGCAGCGCCGTTTGTGTGTTTTTTTCTTTGCATGTAAAGTTTTAGCTTTGACTGTCCATGTATAATGGGAAGTTGTAGTTTTGCAACAGCTGGAGAGTCAAGGTTCTCTACGCCAATCTATAAAGCACCTGTATCTGTATATACAGCGACCATGATACAAGAGTCATTTTTCTAAATTATTTCTATTTTGAATTTGGTGATGGAATACCTTACTGAAGGTATTGCTGCTGTTGTCTCCGCTGCTGAGTGGAGTTGATGAAACCTCAGGAAATCCTAGGTTCAATCGAACTTGAACACTCACAAACCGGCCGCATTAGATTGCTGATGCCTGCCTGGTCCATGGGGAAGGAGGAGAGTGACCGAGTATCACCTGGAATTCTAAGATTCAGCCTAGGTAATAGCCTAGGTAATAGGTAATAGGCTGAATCCCGAAATTCCAGGCGGTACCCGGGCAGTCATCTTCTTCTTCCCCACGGACTGGGAAGGCATCAGCAATCTAATGCGGCAGGTTCATAAATGTTCGAGTTTGATCGAACCTAGGATTTCCTGAGGTTCGATCAACTCTACTGCTGAGCGTACCTGTGCATTAGGGGATGGCACCATAGAATCACATTACACTGGGTGTCACACTGGAGATAGATCAGGAAGCTTTGCCTCCTAATTTACAGGTACAGACAGCAGGGAGCAGAGACAACGGCGCCTCATCAGGTACAGATAGCAGGGAGCAGAGACAACGACGCCTCTGTTAAGGTACTTAGGGACCAATTTTTAAATGGGAAAAATGGAAGTACTTTAAAAAATGCTGATTGAGCCCAGAGCTGCCTGATAATCATTCTTCATAAAAACATTCCAGGTACACAGTAAATATGACATTATGTATCCCATATTGTGAACACCACACTATTGCTGCCAGTAGAGATAAACAAATGACTCATCTGAACAATAGCTTATCTGAACTTCATTAAAAAGGTTATGGTCAGAAAGTGACAGAAGTGTTGTCATTAGAGATGACTTAGGCCTCACTCACGTTCAGTAATTTTTCAGGACCATATATTATGTCTGCAGTTCTCATCTACAATCCACAAAAAAAATTTGTCTATAGTGCATCCGCAATTTGTATTTTTTTGCAGATCTCTAAAAAATTGGAAGGTTAAATTAAGGTATTTTTGTGGCACTTTACGCCTGTGGCAAAATTTTCTGCACTTTGTGCCAAATCCTTGGTTTACAGACCTTGCACCTTATTTTCAATATGTTTTAAATACTTTTTAGAGACTTTTGCACCATGCCTGACAAGGGGACATGGCTTACCGAAAAGGGGTAATTTTCTAAACGTGGCAAAAATAATTATAACGTTTGTGATTGTTTCCTTCAGTATGTGTCATGACTGTACCCGATGGGACCTTGGCGCGGTCTTGAGCTTATAAGGTTTGACTAAGACTGCCCTTTTTGCCATGAATTAGTGCTTATTCTGTGTTTCATATGCTCCAGTGTGAGCACAGCTTTATCCTTCTGCTCTGCTATTTATATTGCACCTCACCCATCTCCTCCCTGGTCAGTTCCCTCAAACCACTTCATTGTTGATCTCTGTTTTACTTTTGATTGACACTTTGCCTTTCCACTTATCCTTCTCTTTGTCAGGGTGGTTTCTGGATCTCTGTTCCAATCACGTTATGACTGGACCCCAACATACCATATATACTTCTCTGTTAACTCTTTGAAAGCTATTAGTCTTCTTTTTTAAGCGTGCTAGTGTATCCTGTGTTCTCTTCTGACTTTGGCTTATCCTGACCTCGGCTCTGTTACCTGACTATTCTCTTGGATTCTGTTTTTGTATCTTGCTGCCTGTTTAGTTTACACCTAGGCCGGTTTTACCATCCTTGTGTTTGTTTGTCTTGTCTCTGTTCTATGATTCACATTGTTGCAGGTAAGGGACTGTCTCTGTGGTTGTCTGCAGGTGCTTAGGACTGTGCAAGGCAAGGTCAATGGGTGGGGACTAGCCCAGAGTTCACTGTCTGTGTCCACCTCATTCTATCCCTTGGTAAACTCTACTGGCGGTTGTGACAATATATATATATGTTATATATTTGCTTATGTGTTAATGAGTTAATTCTAAGAAGCTCTAGTAAATGCAAAATTCAACCATATACTACATGAGTGAAAACCTTTGTTCATTCTTGTTAATAATAAATAAATAAGTAAATAATACAACCATTCTCTTAGGCACAATGCAGCCCAGGAAACATTAAAAAAAAGGAAAAAGTAGGTCACTTGTTCATAAGATCACAACTTTTTATTTTCTTTATCCAATAAAAACACAACTAGTGCCATAAACAGACAGTAGGATGCGTTTTAGACCCAGATGATCCTTAATTCATTCTCGATGCCGGCTTTATAGTTACTTAAAGTGACTATCTAGTTATGACCTCAGAAATATATAAGTCTGTACCTATAAGTTATGCTTACATGACATGGTTGCCCTTAAGTTTAAAGGCCAACTCCGGTGCAAAAGGAAAAAAAAACAATGGCAAGTGCCATTTTAATACCCACCCTCACTCCCGGGTCTATGACTATTTGAATGTCCCCCGATTGCAAATCCCCTAGGGCTCCCGTTGGTGTATTCATCTCTCCAGCACTTCCTTGTTCTTCAGCCAGCAGCGTCAGATGACTGACAGCTTGCTCAGCCAATCGAAGCTGAACAAAAAATCAGTGATGTGCTGACGTCTCACAGGGGGACTGGCCTGTTGTGAAGACATCATCGACAAAAGATGGTGCCGGCCTTGGTCGACAGGGATCAGGTAGGTATGCGTTTTAATTCTTCCGGAGGAAGGTCGAGGGTGGGGGTATAGGGAAAGGGGGCAGAATGGTAATTAAAGCACAGTTAAAGCAAAGTTATATGACTTGTAATGTGTTTTAAATACTGGGGGCAAAAAAAATCACCAGAGTTGTCCTTTAACACTGTTAAGTAAAGCTGTAGTCTGTAATTACAGTAAGTATCAGGTAGTCTAAGTAACACCCTATCTCATCATTGGTTCAGTTTGCTGTGCTCTCCCTCACCCTACAGCTTTCCCACCTCAGAGGCTGAGGCGAATAAATAAGTAATGGTGGGGCTGTAATGTCTCTTTATGTCACTTTTGTCTCTTATTTGTATTGGAAACTGTTTCCATGTCGTCTAAATATACTATGAATAGAAAAACCCATCAGAAGTCTGTCTCCAAAGTTATGAACTAGAATTATTATTCCAAATAGATAGTCAATGAAATCATAGATGAAGCTAATTAACAACAAAAAGAAACCACTTAACAATACAAAGTATTTACTCATGGAGCCTCTAGCCTCGCAGATAATTGTATCTATAATACTGTAAACAATGGTAGAAAAGAGGCTTCATGCACAGAACATTTGTTGTAAATAATTTCTAAATAGTTTTTAATGATACTTGATTGTAACTGAATGATTCTCTTCTGTGCAACTCAGACATGATTTTTTTTATGTCTTTATAGCCAGCCTTTGCTGGAATAAGATCAAGTGTCTATTCCTTTTGACCATTTCTAAAATTATCATATACTATTCATTACAATGAATTGTGTATTCAACTTATCAATACTTTCTATTTTTGCAATGTGGTGGCCTGTGCCAGTGCCGGATCAAAACCCTCAGAATAGGTCCATAGCCCCAACACTGTGGCCCATTTCAGCCTATGGAATAACAGATGAGATGAGCTTGTGGCATCTGCCATTCCCATCCAATCCCTTCCGGCATGGTGCCACTTCACCAGACATGTAAGCTTAGCCATGACAGTTTTTTTTTTTTTTTGCATTACTACTCTCTATGTTCTCATAAAACTCGAAGGTAGGCCAACTCTTCCTGATAGGATTTATGCCTTTTGCAGTCTTCTTTGTGTCAATGGATCCCATGGGGTTAACAATTTGGGAGAGCTGAAAAACAGCCAACATAGAAGCATATAGAGGCATAAAACTGAGAAACTATAAAACAGTAAGGAAATGGTGTCTGTTCAGGAGAGATAATATGGAACTAGACTGAAGCCTTGACAAGTTAATGAATCCCAAATCGGCCAAGGTCAGACACAAGCGATTCAGCAGAGTATAAGTCAGGGTCACACTGTTATAATATTACATACATAAGAAACACATTTAGGCTATATTCACACAATGTTGTTTTACAGTCATATTTTTGGATGACCAAGTTTTTGAAGCCAAAAGACGGCTACAAATAATGATTATCATTTTGGCACAAAAAAACTATTGTGTGAGCAGAGCTTTAAAAGGACACTAGACAGGCTATTGCTCAGGCATATTGGTAACAGGGGAGTTGTCTAATCTAGGAGGTATCTGGAGGTGATTGGCTGGAGAAAGATTTTACATCCTATGGGCAGAGCCAAGAGCAGCAGTAGGCAGGAGGAGCTAGAACAAAGAAGCATGAAAAAGCACAGACTGTATAACCTTGGGCAGAAGGTAACTCATTATCTGTGTCTGTGAGGAGGGAGCACTGCATCAGCACTACGGGCACGTTCTTTCTCTGAATTTGGTTCCATAGATATGTAGCGTGACACTAAGTCCTGTATTCCAACTGTCAAGGTATCTTTGTCAGTTGTTACACTCTGGGATGACAGATGTTGTTTTTCACTATCCCCACTTGGTGTCTCACTCTCCCCTGTCCCTATGCACAGCTGAAGGATAAAGGGTAAACTTATGTGTTTTTTTACTGTTGTGTCTTAACCGATCACTAGCTTGGGTGCCTCAAATTGTCTTCACCTATCGCACTCTTACAGCTCACTCTTTCTAGCACTTTCCCTACCATCAAGAGTTTAGTCCTGGTAACCCCTATTTAGGAGAGTTAGTTCCTGATGGAGGGGTCTTCTTTAGTGAATGGTGGAGAGAGTCGAGTAAGCAGTTTTGTTGGAGTTTGAGAGAGAGGAAATATAGTCAGGACTATCCAAGGACAGAATTAGTCTGCAGTGAAGCAAAAGCCCTAAAATGAAGCACTCCATTGGATCTTGCTTGGCTTACTTTGGGAATCTTGAAAAGGTTAGCTTCGCCCTGCGGAACTGCGGAACAGATCGGTGTATTACTTACATAATTTTGTTCAGCCATTCCACTAATATGCAGGAGAATAGGATTCTTACTGCACCCATCCCCCAGTCCTCCAGCTACAGCTACCTCCCTATTGTCACGACTGGGGTAGTGGATCCTCTGTACCGTCACCAGCGATGGCATACACCGCACCAGGGAGCGGAGTCTAAGGGGCCGCTGGTTTTCACCAGAGCCCGCCGCAAGGCGGGATAGGCTTGCTGCGGCAGGCGACCCCCAGGTCACTACCCCTGGCTTGGTTTGCTGGTGACAGCGGGCAAGGTGAGCAGGAGCAGTAGGCAGGTGCTCCAACACGAGGGACAGGGCATGCTGGGATTTATAGGGAGTGATTATGTGCAACTACCAATAAGGGGCGGACTGGCCCTTTAAACCTGTGACAGCCGGCGGGACAGACAGAGACAGGAGAGGGGCGAGGTAAGGCCCCCCGGGGGCGGAACTAGCCGCAGTGCCGGGTCCCTGCACACGGACACCGGTGGCTGCCTGGGACAAAGGGGAGTTGCGGGACGCCGCCGCAGCCCTGACACCTATATACAGCATTGACAGATAACTACCAACCAGCAGCTGGTGGGCAGAGTTTTATGCTTCTCATGAATACTGAGGACTGCTGGGCTCATGCACATAATGAAGATGACTACTTATTGTCCATGTTATTCAGGAGGAATCTCTGAATCCACAGAACAATGTAAGTGATACATGAGCTTCTCTGTCACTAGTTTATGCTACCCTTAGATAGGACAACATAAACCTGCTGACAGAGTCTCTCTAAACCGTATTGCATTTACTCAGTAAAGTTCTATCGTTGTTAAAGTGCTGGACTATGTGCTCATTACTATTTGCCGCACCTGCAACTGCACCCACACACTGTGCTACCCTTAAAAAGCCTAGTGCTATTGTATCCGGGGGTGAGTATCACCATTCCTGGACACTGTGACAAGTGCCCAAGTAAAACACCAACAAGCCTACTGCTATTACCACCTAGCAACTCAGGGTACTTTAACAAACACAGGAAACACCAGTAAAGTTGAAGACAACACTTAAAGGGGTTATCCAGGATTAGAGAAAATACAAATATTTTTTCCTTAAACAGTATCACCCCTGTCCTCTGGTTTTTTTTATATTGTATTTCAGCTACATTTTATTCATTGGAACTGAGCTGCATAACCACACCCAAATTGAGGACAAGAGATGTGCTGTTTCTAGAAGAATATGGCCATGTGTTTCTAAGCTTGGACAACCTCTTTAATATTGGCAGGCCTGCATCACAATAGTAGTAAGGTGGGCTAAAGGGTTATATTTTACATTGTTTGGCACCAAAAATGGAAGTGCAGTCAGAGCATTTAGAGAGAATTGGCTTGTCTATCAAGAAAATTACTGTGAGCTGGAGGCCATTGTGGCTTTTCCATCAAGCGACAGTGGGCTACAGGCAAGATCTGCTTGTACGAAAGTGATGGTAGGCTATGAGAGACAGTGGCTTCTCTTCCTTGAGAAAGTTGTTGGGCTGGAGGTCTGCGTGGCTTCATGAGAGAGTTATGAACAGACAGAGAGTTAATGGGGAAGCAGCTCAGTCTTGGGAGAGAACAGCCTGGCCAAATACGTTCAGACTATCATTATAGCATTGTGGACTGAGAAAACTTTCAGTTATATGAGTGATTAGCTCTGAGAATGTGTGACAATGGTGAAAAACCTCAGTCCTCTAAGGGGCCATTACAAGTCATAATTCCAGTGATTACCACCATTAGAGACCAATAGACCTCTGCGAGATTTTCACTTCTATGGAAAGTTGTACAGTAGCTTGGTCAGGCTAGGTTGTGAGAGGGAAGGTTGCTTTAGAAGGATTGACTACCATATTGGCCTGTGGGTGACTTGTTATAATAATGCTGTATTGTAGGTGGACTGGTGGGATCTAGATGGAAAGAGTTAGCATAACTGTTCGAGTAGCATGTGAGTTGCAGGTTGCATAGTTATGATACATAATAAGGTTGAAAAAAGATAGATCCATCAGGTCCAACCTATATTCCAACACTTTTTTTTTCTTCAGAAGAAGGCAAAAACCCTTGTGTTGAGGATGTCAATTGCTCCATATTACTTTCATAACTCAGGTAACTAATTTGTAATATATTTTCCAAAAAGGGCATTTAGACCCTCCTTGTTCCTTGACCTTGTTCAATAAATCACAACATAGTTCCATAGTCTCACTGCTCCTAAGGTGGCCATACACATTAGATTATAAGTACTGTAGTTTAAAGTTTGAACAACCTTTAAAAAAATGATTGTCTGATGATGAATTGTTTTACCAAAAAGAAATACAACTCCTAATCCATGTTAACCATTACACAGATTGAAACTTGTTGTACACTATCAACAACAGGCTGGTTAATATTGGCCATTTTCATTAACCCCTTAAGGTCAAAGCCAATTTTTGTTTTTGCGATTTTGCTTTTTCCACTTTATGTTTAAAAGGCCATAGTACATTTTTTCACCTAGAGACCCACATGAGCCCTTATTTTTTGCGAAACCAATAGTACTTTGCAATGATAGACTTTATTTTCCCATAAAATATGCTGCGAAACCAGGAAAAAATAATTTGCGCTGTCAAATTGGAAAAAAAAAAGAATTGTTTTCATTTCAGGGAGTTTGGTGTTTACGCCGCTCACCCTGGGGTAAAACTGACTTGTTATGCATGTTCCTCAAGTTGTTACGATTACAACGATATGTAACATGTATAACCTTTATATTATGTGATGGCTTGTAAAAAATTCAAACCCTTTTTAACAAATATATGTTCCTTAAAATTGCTCTATTCCCAGGCTTATAGCACTTTTCTATGGGGCAGATTGAGGTGTCATTTTTTGCGCCATGATGGGTTCTTTCTATCGGTACCTTGATTGCGCACATGAGACTTTTTGATCGCTTTTTGGATTTGATGCGACCAAAAATGCGCAATTTTTGGTATTTCGGTCGATTACGCGCGTGGCGATACCAAATATGTTTATTTATTTGTTTATTTATATTTATAAAATGGTAAAAGGGGGGTGATTTGGACTTTTATTAGGGGAGGGGGCTTTTTATTATTAAAAAAACATTTTTATATTTTTCTTTACTTTAACTAGAAGTCCCCCTGGGGGACTTGTATATACGCAGCACTGATCTCTCATAGAGATCAATGCTGTGTATATACACAGCAAAGATCCATTAGATCGGTGATAGATAGCTTTGGCCTGCTGCCTGCCACGTCATTGCGACGCTGAGGCTCGGCACGGGCAGAAGGACGGATCTCCCCCCCCGCGATGCGATGAGATCCGACCCACTAGACACCAGGGATGCACGGAGCTAAGCCTCTAAATGTAGCCGTAAGTTTTGACAGCTTCATTTAGAGGCTTAATTAGCCGGCATGGCAACGGGACCCGTGCCGGCTAATAGAGGCGCTCTCCTGCTGTATATAACAGTCAGGCGCGGCGCCATTCAGAGCGGGGTCCTGGCGGGACTCCTCTCTGAACACCACTGCGGCACCATGACGTATCAGATACGTCATGGGTCGCTAAGGGGTTAAATTAAATTTAATATGTGTAGGTAACCTTACAGTAAAGAATCCCAATTATGTGTTGATGGTGAAAGTTTCTATGCTCTAGACGTAGAGAATGCCCCCTTGTCATAGTTACAGGCTAACTTATACAGAGGTCATTTAGAATCACTGTTTATTCCTATTTTATATATATATATATATATATATATATATAGAGAGAGAGAGAGAGAGAGAGAGAGAGAGAGAGATATATATATATATATATATATATATATATATATATATATATATATTAGTATTAGGTTGCCCCTAAGCCATAATTTGTATATAGAGAAACATTTATTCTTGTCATGTACTATTATTTAAATGGTCAGTATCATTTTAAACATTTGACAGCTTATTTGCTTCCTAACATATGCATAAATCACTTCATTAACCAATGATAAATCCTTACTTCAGAAAAACAGTTTGAAGTCTAGGCTAGGTGTCTCACTTTTCTACAATCTGTTGTACACTGCCTGTTGCCGGGTGAAATCTGTCTTTAGTAACAGTTAGATCAAGAAAGAACACGGGAATTTTGGACAGGTTTACCATGTGATACTGTATGTGCATGACAGAATATGGAAAAGCCTGAGAAAGCCTGGACTGGGCACCTACAAGTTGAGAAAGTCTGGCATTTAAAAATGATCCACACTGTTCCGTAAAGGTAAATCAAGACTACCTCCAGATGCAGGAAGGTGGACTTCTGGAGATGTGGAGCACCGAGCTTGAAATCCAGGTGCCCTATGCTAGTGAGATCTTTGTTGGGAGCGTAAAGGTTTTTTTTTTACTTGCAACATTAGTAATGCAATATATATGTTAAAGTGCCGTGCAGGGAAATTTACGTAGGTCAGACTACTAGACGGGTGCACATTAGACTCAATGAACATAAGGCAATGATCAGGAAACATCTTAAGAAAGATAATGACAAACGCAAGATCAGGCTCTTTAGGCAAGCAGGACATTATGTATACGAATTAAAATAGCTGATCCTTTGAAGAGATAGACGCTATAGGACCTGACGCCAAGATCAGACAGAGGTGTATTAGGAAAATGGAAAGTTTAGAAGCTATGTAGCCTTAGAAAGAGCTATGTAGCCTTATAGCCTTTCTATAAATAATTTTTTTTTTTAGATAGTATATGGCTGTGTTCACACAACGTTTTTTCTGCTCCGTTTAAAATGACGTCTGTCATTTTGAGTCTAGAATAACGGACGTCATTTAGCTGTCTACCCTTCCCTGCAATGATGGCTGTTGGTTCGGTATTCTAGTTTGGGTTTACTAATTGGCCTTAGGGTGTGTCTTAATTGAAAAGTTCATTGAATTTAATAATAAAAACGGAGAAAGGACAGCGGAAAAAAAAAAAACTGTGTGTGAACAACTAATAAAAAACATCCGCTGTTTGCAAAAGACGTCCAAAAATAATGATCATGATCATTATTTTAACGTCTGGGGTAGAAACGTCCGCTATTAAATACATTGTGTGCATCGGATGTCCGTCTTTCCATTGACTTCAACGTTAAATCGAGGCAAAAACGGACGTTATTTTAAATAGCAAAATCGTTTGCCTTCTCTCTATTTTTGACGTTGTGTGAACATAGCCTTTGTCTACTGTATTTGGTGTTTCTGTTATAATATTTTATACAATTATTGTATGATGTAACTTATGTAACTTATAAAGTGTGATGTTTATATGGAAGGGACATATACCAGTATTTAGCTAACTAGGCACCTTACCACTGCACCTCCCACTTCCCCCACCCCTAGAAATGTAATGCAGCAGGCGAAGCAACGCCAACTGAGCCTCCAGCTAATATGAACACTCAGCGTGATATTACATGTCTACTATTGAAAATAAAAGAAGTCAAGATGTATTACGTCTAACCGTGAGTTCTTGCATCGTTCTAATATACTCATGAACTTAACGTGGTTGTGCTTGGAAAAATATTGCATTTATTGTCAACACTGGATAGTGAATATTAGCCTGTTTCCTTGAGCAATAGATTTAATCTGCTGTAGTACACCGGTGAGTTTTTCAGTATAAACCTGAGACAGCCTGTCATTTGAAGATGATCCACACTGTTTCACAAAGGTAAATCAAGACTACCTCCAGATTCAGGAAGGTGGACTTAAAGCTTAAAATCCAAGGTTTGTACCCTAGATGCCGTCTGCTAGGGACATCTTTGTTATGAGCTCCTGTACCCCCAAAAGCTTCAATGGCTGTATGTTTAGGACCCTGTTTTAGACAAAAAATTAAGACAGACTGGAACTTAAACATAGTAACATAGTAAATAAGGTTGAAAGAAGACAAGAGTCCATCAGGTTCAACCTAGGGAAACCCTACTGTGTTGATCCAGGGAAGGCAAAAAACCCCACTAGGGAAACGACAACCCCCCCCCCCCCCCCCCCCCGAATCCAATGGCAACCAGAACAATCCCTGGATCAACGTATCACCGGAAATCTAATGCCCATAACTTGTAATGTTATATTGTTCAAGAAAAGCATCCAGGCCTCCCTTGAACTTATTTAATGAATTAGCCATGACAACCTCATGTGGCAGAGAGTTCCACAGTCTTACCGCTCGTACAGTAAAGAACCCGCGTTGATGCTGATGATGAAATCTTCTTTCCTCTAGACGTAGAGGATGCCCGCTTGTCATGGTTACAGAACTAGGAGTAAAAAGATCACTACAAAGATCTCTGTACTTTCCATTCATATATTTGTACATATTTGACGTCTTTTTTCTAGCGTAAATAACCCCAAGCGTGATAACCTGTCCTGGTACTGTAACCCACCCATTCCCTTAATGACCTTTGTTGCCCTCCTCTGCACCCGCTCCAGTTCAGCTGTGTCCTTCTTATATACCGGTGCCCAAAACTGTACACAGTATTCCATATGTGGTCTGACCAGTGATTTATAAAGAGGCAAAACTATGTTCTCATCTTTAGCATCTATACCTCTTTTGATGCATCCCATTATTTTATTAGCCTTGGCAGCTACTGCCTGGCACTGATCACTAAAGTTGAGTTTACTGTCCACCAATACCCCCAGGTCCTTTTCGGAAGTAGTTTTACCCAGTGTTTTATTATTTAGCACATAACTGTATTTATTATTTCTATGGCCCAAGTGCATAACCTTACATTTATCCACATTAAACTTCATTTGCCATTTCACCGCCCAAGCCTCTAGCTTCTCCAAATCCCTCTGTAATATGATATTATCATCCTCTGTGGTGATTACTTTACCCAGTTTAGTATCATCTGCAAAAATGGAGATTCTGCTCTGTAGCCCCTCATAAAGATCATTAATAAAAATATTAAAAAGAAGTGGACCCAACACTGACCCCTGTGGTACCCCACTAGTAACTAAAACCCAATCTGAATATGTTCCATCAATGACCACCCTCTGTTTTCTATCACACAACCAGTTACTTACCCATTTGCATACGTTTTCCCCGAGTCCCAGCATCCTCATTTTGTAGACCAACCTTTCATGCGGCACAGTATCAAATGCCTTTGAAAACTATATAGGAAAAGTCTCAGGACACCCTTTTGCTTCAGAAGTAAAAGAGAAAATTATATATATGAATACCCTAGCAAGTAATAGGTGAAGAAGCCTATCTTTTAGGCTATATCCGGAACATGACCGCAATCTTCAAAAGTCACCATATTGGATCAAGGTCAAGTTTTCCAATGGTCAGATGGTCATGTAGCATATCAAAGAAGACCCGAATTCACAATCAGATTTGCAATATCCTTTGTGGTTACTTACTGACAAATGACTTACCATAAACAAATAATACTTGTAATATTTGTGCACTAATTTCCTCTGTCAGCAAGTGTTAAGTTCCCTATAACTCCACCTTAGGGCAGTGTGCAGTGTCCACTGAAATCTATAGGCCCAATTACATTGGCCCGCTTGTCGCCTGATCACATCTTTTGAGCTTCGGTAAAAGTTAAGCAACTCTATGCTGTTAGGGATACATGAGGGATGCATGTGGCGACCCATGTTCTTTATGAATTAAAAAGAAAAAGTATCAATGCAATAAAACTAAAATTAACCTACCATATTTTTAAAATTTGTGAAAGACTGATATAATTGTAAACCTATAAAGAGTTTGTCTCTATTCTGATACCTTATAGACGTACTTATTCCTGTAAGTAACTTCAGTAGAATATAATAATGACAACATAGTAACATGTATAACTGATAGGAGTTATAGGGAATAATAGAAATTTGAAATAATAGAATTAGAATTTTTTTTTTTTACATTTAGCTTTGTCATTTGTAAGAATTAAAAATGTTTAAGACTTTTAAGGAGCAGATTACGATCAAAATACAGATTACATTTGAGAATAAAGAGAGAAAGTGAGGTTGTAAGAGTTGAGTGGGGACTAAGCATTGAGGCAAAAGTAAGTAAATAAAAGCAATATTAAACGAATGCTACCTCCCTAGACATAACATTCTGGAATGTTCTATATGTTCTGTTACACACCTGGTGATGGGATAGTTCAAATATGAGGCATGTACTTTGGGGATCTCATCTTGACTTGTGAGCTGTGAAGTCTCATCGTTCAGAACTCCTGCAAATGTTTATAAAGCGTACTCGGGGATAGGAAATTACCAATACCTTTCAGCACCACTGTCAGCTTCAACTCTCCACAGCTTTCTACAACATTCTCATGGTAAATGCTATCAAGTAGTTAACAGATTGACATAGATTGTATATTAGTACTATTTTACACAAATCAGCGTGGAAATTCATATCTGTTATATAAATAAGCCAAAACGTGGGAGCGAATGCTCACAATAGGACATTAGTAGAGATGAGCGAACGGGTTCGGGTTCGAGTCCATCCGAACCTGAACTTTCGGCATTTGATTAGCTGGGGCTGCTGAACTTGGATAAAGCTCTAAGGTTGTCTGGAAAACATGGATACAGCCAATGACTATATCCATGTTTTCCACATAGCCTTAGGGCTTTATCCAACTTCAGCAGCCACCGCTAATCAAATGCCGAACGTTCGGGTTCCGATGGACTCAAGCATGCTCGAGGTTCGCTCATCTCTAGACATCTAGACAAAGTTCCTGCAGAAATTTTCTGCAACAAATCCAGAGAAACATGAACCAGCTAATCCAGACCAAATCGCGGCCATTTTTAGATTGTAATTATAGCAGATTTCTTGCTACAAATTTTTAATGGATTTCCTAACAAGAAAAAAAAACATGAGGGTGCTTTTGTGTGGTGTTTTTCAGGCCTCCCCCCCCCCCCCCCCCCTCCCCAAGGAAAAAGCCAATTTTGCAAGTGCATTTTTTTCTGGTGTCTTTTTACTTTATGTGTGAATGATCTTTTTTTGTGGTTTAGGCATTTTTGTGTGGTGAACAAAGCTAACAAAAAACGCTAGAAAAAAATGCTATACACACAGCAATACCATTTTTGAGACAACCGGAAAAATCCTATTGAAGTCTATGGTAGAAAAAATGCCACAGTTTGCCAAAAAAGCCACACCCTCAGCACGCTGCACTTTGTAAAAACTGCCAAAGAGCCTGTCAGGAATGTGCCTTTGCGCTCCTCTGTTAAGGGCATACAGCGCAGAAGGCACTGAATATGGTGTGAACAGGGCTCTGTTTTTGTCTGTTCAGCCACACCCGCCCTGCCTCTCAGCCTCTGCCTCTGTCTCTGCTAGCTGATTCCTGCAGCTGAGCAGTCTTGTATGTTCCTTGACGGGCAGGTGCCTCTGCCAGTTAAGTGTTTGTTATCTGAGCGCCGCTCCAATGGGGATCTGGAACGGACTCCTTCACCTCATAAATAGGCAGCATGGTCTGCAGCAAGTCGCTGGCTATTAGTTTCACCACTAGGCTAAGCGGTCCTGTTTGTTCCTCTTTACTTTTATCTGACCTCTGCTTGTATCCACTTTATCCTGTTTGCTACCTGCCCTAACCTCTGGCTTGTTTCCATTTACCCAACTTGTCTGCCGACTTTGTACTTCTGCTGCCCACTGTTACCGACCTGGATTGTTGGATTTATTGTGTTTGTTTGTCTGTCGCTGTTCTGTGTTTCACCCTATCGAGTATAGGGACTGCCACCGTGGTTGTCCGCAGTCACCTTGGACTGTCTTGTGGAAAGTAGGCTGGGACGGTGGGCGGGGTAATTTTGCAACAGCTGGAGGGCCGATGGTTCCCCATCCCTGCTGTAAAGCCAGATATTTTGTAAATAAAGGGAAATCGAGATGCATGACCGAAACACAAGGTATCAATACACTCACCTTCCTATCCTCTGTAAAAAGGCTGTTGGCAGTTTCCCTTTAAATAAATCACTTGATCATAGCAAAACTAAAAAAAAAACTAAATAAACAACCCACTTGCTGTGTATACAATGTCCATTAATACTTTTATTGTGTAATTTCTGATGAATCGGCAGTTCTGAAACTCGACATATCTGATAGGAGAAGCCATGAAGGAAAAGAGTCATGAAAAGGAGAGAAAGCTGGTTCTGTTCACTTAACAAGTAAAGAACATATGAAACCTGTAATAAGTGTTTTTAAAGCTAATTGGCATACAAGGGATCACATTTACAAGTCATACTTACTAAAATAATGTCTCAGTTTAAAGCGATTTTTGAGACTCGAGCGAAGCCTGCAATGACATTATTCACAAAACATTGAGGTCAAACAAATTAAAAGTGAACGGCATATGGTATGGTAATCATCCAATGTGTAATTAACAATCCTGGAATGCTTTCAGGACAAACAAGGAGGAGAGGTTATGGTTTTCTTAATGCTGAATCTTAGGTGCACAAATGAAAGCATATGCTGCGGAATTGTAAAGTTGAATATCATTGACTTTAAGGTAACACTTCCATCCAGCCTAAGGGACTGAGAGTTTGAATAATACATATAAATCACTGTAAAATCACTTAGGTGCTATAGTCTTCTAATCTTCATCTACATACTGTACAAATTCACGCATTGCTCAGAATATATGAAAGCTTACCAAGTGCATCAAACATAGCAAAAGCTGAATGTAGCCCCAGTGGATGGAAACCTAACAGACACCATCTTGGAATAGAAAGCCTGCCAGTGTTTAGACATATGTCTTCAATTTAGAAGCAATTCAGCAATTATGTTGAAGCTGAACCTTGATTACACAAAATGGAACTTTTCAACTCACAACTTGGATGAAATTCTTGGGCTTCAAAAATATAAAGAAAACATAAGTTGTGCCCTGTTTACATATTCTTTTAAGGAGGGTCTCTACATACGTTTTCTCATGATAAATAACAGTATGGGATGAAGAATGCCATTGCTTATCGGAGGCCAAGTTTATTTTCCCAGCATAGTGGACAGTGTCTGGTTGCATGGGATACATTGCCTGACAACAATAGTATTGAAAATGAAGTTGTCAGGTAACAGTTCATTAGATATTATTCTGTCTCAAAGTGCTTCAGCTCAAGGCAGATTTGCCAGATTTGAGTTGTCGAAAGAGAAAGGACAAAGAAGTTAAATTACATTGGATAACAATTTTTTTTCCAAAGTTTTGACTTCCTGAAAATTTCAGGTGATTATGATAAATCCAATTGAGCTGTATAATTTCAAATAGTCTGTATGGCGTACAAATTTTGAGAAGCATGAGATAGTTTTACTGATTATAAAGCACTCGTTTCATAGCTGGAGACATATTGGGATATTCAATAAATTTCTTACGTGGTGGATGTGTGTGTGTATGTGAACCACCGGATGATGTTGTGCTGGTGGTTATGATACAGTTCAGCCAGTGATGGTACTTTCCTGACGCCAGTGCTAGCTCAGCACACAGTTTGGGGGTTGCACCTGCTTTTAGGTTATGGCTGGCTATATTATTCCCCAATGGTCGGACCTGCTGGGCTGTGATGGGTCCTTTGGGCTCTTGTCACAGTGGTCCAGAGTGGGGAGATGACCCACCCGGACTGTCGGTACCGCCACCCACAGAAAGCGGAGAGTAACCCCAGGAGTGTGTAGCCAGTATGTGTAGGTGCAATGATCACTGAGTCCCAGTAAAATAAATAAAATGGCTTTACTAATAGTCTCTTGTGTTACAGGATACGCTGGTAATAGACAACTTCTTTGGTACAGACTTGTGTTCACTGGATCTGTGCTGGGAGATATTTTGCTGATGTAGAATAGCGGTGTTGGTGCAGCTTAATAAAGAGAAGAGAAGAGGCGTTTCTCGTGAGAGCCCCAACCCAGGGTAGTAGTGTGATCTGCTGGATCTTGAGAGAGAGATATTTGAGGGAGAATACTTTTCGGAAGAATACGTGTGCCTTGTTTTACTAACCACCGGCTGCCCTTCAGTGTTGGGGTACCCGTCCAATCAGGGTGACACAAGCCCCAGTGTTGATCACCTGAGAGTAGCTAAGTGTCCTAAATTATCCGGTGTCACCTGCGCTGCGAGATAGAGTATGTAAACCTTTGTGCGGTTGCTTTGCTCTGTCCGAGTCTGTTTTGGGGTGGTCTCTTACTTTTCCTCCCTTTGGGGTCTAACACCACATGGTGTATCTGGGAATACTATCAGAAGTGAAAGTCTCTAGGTTCTCCATACACGTGTGTCTCTGACTAACTCACTAATACAACTCGACTGTCCTGGACAGGGATCCGCAGCAAGTTCAGCAGGGATGCCTGTTCTGTGTGTGTAGCCTACTCTCCAGAGAATCAGAGGAACTAATGCTACACTTCCTCTCCCCAAGTGACAACTTCCTACAAGGGTATGTAAGAGCCCCTGTGAGTGTTGGATAAGAGAGTGCGCAAAGAAAGAGGTACAGGGATAGGTAAAAGGAAAAGAAGTATCTCCATTGGACCACAGGATCACAGAATACAAAAAAAAAGTAACCTTATAGTAGCTACAGATGTGCAACACATATATACGAGCTCATACATTAAATACTGACATCAGGTGGCAAAACCAATAAATATCTTCATCATCACCTTACTTTTGAGTACAAGGCTTTTGTGATAGGTGCCATACAAGGAACACCAGTGGTGGGGCACCACACTTATTCTTAGCAGAACAACCAGAGACATTGGTTAGATAGAAATAACAGTTAGTCACATGGTCCTTCTGTTCCTGCCATATCGTTGGGACAGAAAGCGGTATTGATGAGAACCTTTCAAGAACCTTTATAAATAGACCGGTGCTGATAAACAGACCAGCGGTGGAGCAGGGATGCCATTGCCGCGGTCCTTGTATCGAACCGCTGCCTGGTTCCGGCGCCAATCTATATAACCAGAAACTGAACACACTAGGGAGAGGTGAGCCACCTAAGGCCTTTAGGGTGGGAGCCACTGCTGGGAAGCATCAAATGACTATTTACCTAGGTCTATGATTATTCTGAAACACCCAAGTTTTTCCAAGTAAATCACGGTATGAGAGCATCCCACTCCCTGTGTGTGTTTCATGCTGCCTCTAGTTTGGGTAGCATGAAGCTGTTACTTGGTTCCTTTTAAATAAGGTGCAGTTAAATAGAAAAGAAAAAACCCTACACTCCTCATCACTCAGTAAAAAGACCGTCTGCTCACTTTAAGGGCCCGTTAACACTAAGGAAAACAGGCGGAATTTCTGCCTGTTTTCCTTAGTGTGAACAGGTCCTTATAGTGGCTGAAGCAGTGTCCTGTCTTAGCTACTGATTGGCTAAATGGGAAGATCCTTGTGCGGACAGTGGAAAGCAGGTGTTTTGCAATGGGTATCAACAGCTGTAGGGGAGTGAGAAAAGTATAAGTTTTCTTTCTATTTAACTGCTCCCCGAGCACACCTTTTAAAGCGACTCTGTACCCACAATCTGTTCCCCCCCCCCCCAAACCACTTGTTCCTTCAGAAAGCTGCTTTTAATCCAAGATCTGTCCTGGGGTCCGTTCGGAAGGTGATGCAGTTATTGTCCTAAAAAACAAAGTTTAAACTGGCAGCCCTTTGCCAAATGGCCGTGGCCTAGAATATCTGTGTCCTTACTTTGCACCACCCCTCCGTCGCTCCTCTTCACCCTCTTGATCATTAAGAATGCCCCTAGAACATTTTCTATTGTCTGAACATTGCACAGGTGCCTTAACGATCCAGCTAATGTGTTGTGCTGACACAGGTGATGAATAGAAGAAAATCTGCCTGGAGCATTCCTAATGATGAAGAGGGTGGGGAGGAGGGACGGAGGGGTGGTGCAAAGTTAGGGCACAGATATTCTAGGCCACGGCTGTTTGACACAGGGCTGCCAGTTTAAAAGTTGTTTTTTTAGGACACTAACTGCAACACCTGCCGAACGGACCACAGGACAGATCTTGGATTAAAAGCAGCTATAAGAAGGTACAAGCGGTTTGGGGGGGGGGGGGGGGCTGTTCAGATTGTGGGCACAGAGGCTGAAATATTGGCTAAAAAAAGTCAGCTCTTTTCTTTGTGGAAGGGAGTTACTTTGCAGTAGGAAGTTGTGTTTTTTTTTAAAACAAAAAAACAAAAACAAGTGTATATATCCATCTAGAGGGTTGGAATGGAAACCTTTCCACCTGGAGGGATGTAAGATGATAGGACTGACAAATTGTGCTTCCCTATTAGCTGTTGACACTAGGTTATTTCTTAAACTTAATGTGGAGTCTCCTCAAATTCCTACTGTGATTGGACAAATGTAACTCATACCCACTCAGCCTGTGCTTTAAAGTTACTCGCTGAAGCCTAACCTGTAGTTTCTCAGTTATGTATCACTGAAAACAAATAGAAGTGAACAGTATGTCTCGGGGTTCACAAGGTTGAAATCTATTAGCTTAGTCTTGGGAAAAAAAATTGGATCCAGTCTGAAATTGTAACATGTACCGAATGCTGACATTAACACAACAGAAATGATGAAATTAAAGACGCTTGAAAATGCTGAGAAAATATTGTATTAAGTATGTCATCTGAAGATGAAATATTAACCATCTCCATATGTGTTGCCTAGCTTCCTAACAAAGGCACACACATTATTCCCATTACCGTACCCTGTACAATCTCCTGCGCTCTGTCAGAATTTTTTTTTTAGGGGGTTGGAATATTATTCTATAAAGTTTTCGGATTAATTGGACGCATGACAAAATAATGTAAGATGACAGTCTAATTGGAAGAACTTCATATTTCAGTGGCAGTATTATCAAAGCAGTTTGTCGTTTTCATTGGAACACGTTTCCCCGAGAAGAATGTGTCATATTACTGAATTAGCCGAAATTAGGATTCATTTGACATCTTTGTGAAGGCAGAGACATTTTCTGCGCAAATAAACCTGATTAAAAAAGATTAAAATGGGAAATAGATCACGTTACCTTCCATAATGAACTAGTCCTAGCGAATATATGTGGTCAAATATTACCGAACAATCTCTTTTAACTACACATTACAGAAGAGATCACTTAGGCGAAAAGGAACTCTTACCCAAAACACTCTTTAAGTGCATTGTTGGCTCAAGGCTCCGATGTTTTGTGAACTCCCTGTAAAATTCTTCTTGAGTGTGAAATAACGAATTCATCACACATTTTATTTTGCTTGTAATATGACCGCGCTCTGTGTAGCAAACAATATAATACAATCATCTGCAATAGATAGTGTTCTCGAATCTTTCCAAAAACGTCAAGGGATTTTGTGGATTTGAGCTCACAGGGAGTAGTTTAACTATGTAATTTAGTTTTTGTCGCGATTCCATCTCTTTGTTACCTCTACACATGAAGGAACAGTGAAATGTAGACCTTTTCAAAGACCACCCAAAATTACTTCTATGAGGGTGGAAAAGGGACTACTTTTAGAGATAAGCGAATCTTGAGTTTGTGTTAGTTCGAAGCCAAGTGCGTGGTATTTGAGTACCTTTGGCTTCAGAAGTTGGATATCGCTCTAAGGCTGTCTGGAAAGCATGGATACAACCTATGGCTGCATCTATCTTCTGCAGCCACCAGTAATCAAATGCAGAGCACTCAGGTTCCAACCACCCCTATGGTGCTTGAGATTCAATCATCTCCAGCTACTATGTATAGTGTCTAGACTTGAAATCCATAAAATCTGGTCTGGTTAAGGAGGTGTTATTATCAAACAGAGAGGTTTTACTGCATGTATTTGTTAGTAATATTAGATTAGTACACCGGATATCTATAATATCAAAGTGACTTTGTACTCACAATCTGACCCCCCCCCCCCCAAACCACTTGTACCTTTGGATAGCTGCTTTTAATCCAAGATCTGTCCTGGGGTCCGTTCGGCAGGTGATGCAGTTATTGTCTTAAAAAACAACTTTTAAAACTTGCAGCCCTACGTCAAATTGGCATGGCCTTGAGTGTCTGTGCCCTAGGCCTGCGACGAACCTCCGTCCCTCCTCCCAGCCTTCCTCATCATTAGGAACACCCCTAGAACAATTTTTCCTATTCATCACCTGTCTGGAAACTGCACATTAGCCTTAATGATCCAACACATGTGCAGTGTTCACACAGGTGATGAATAGAAGAAATCCTACCATCCTTGAGGTGAAGAGGCCGGGAAGGAGGGATGGATAGGCAAAGCAAGCCTAGGGCATAGACACTCTAGGCCATGCCAATTTGACACAGGGCTGCAAGTTGAAAAGTTGTTTTTTGGGACAATAACGGCATCACTTGCGGTTGGGGGGGGGCAGATTGTGGGTACAGAGTCGCTTTAAAGGAATATTTTTGTAGACAGTTATTGTACGGCTACAAGATATGCTATAAATCTACAAGCCTGAGAGGTGAAGGTGTGCTGTTGTAACTTTTTTATTTTTCATTTTTAAATAAATTACTAGAAATGGGCTTTTTGGAAATACCCACTTACTTATGTTACTGTCTGCTCACACAATGCAGAAGAGTTAGCATATATGTGTGCATGCTTTAGGGTAACTGCAGTACGTGGAAGTTAATGGAAAATTGTTAGTGTTCTTTCTTGTCAGTCCCTGTGCTATTTTCTCTGATGAATGGTAAAATGGCAGTGCTTCCTTTTGTCTAAGGCAGCGGTGTCAAACTCAGATACACAGTGGGCCAAATTTGAAAAACTGGGCAAAGTTGTGGGCCAACCATGATATTTATTGAAGCCTACAGAGCAGCATGCGACCCTTTCAATAGTGTCTCAAATACTGTAGTAGTCAGCCATCCCAAAAGTGCCCTATATAGTAGTCAACCTCCAATAGTGCCCCATATAGTAGTCAACCTCCAATAGTGCCCCATATAGTAGTAAACCCTCAAATAAAGCCCCATATAGTAATGTATTAGGAGGCTTAGGTGAATGGACTGGATTATTGCTAAGGTCAACATCTTCACCTGGAATGCAGTCTGGTCTTTCCCATTTTTGAAGCTTGACCTGCCAATATTCATCTCTGTACAATATCAAATGTAAATTACTTAATTATTCTAGTAACAAATACTGTGTTTCCAGGGCCGGATTAAAAGTAGGGCACCAGGGGCACGTGCCGCGGCGCCTCCACCAGCCTGAACCCTAAAGCGTCGCTGCTTACTGAGGATATGTATGTATGTCATGCAGGAAATGTTGTTTTATTTTCAGTCTGATACAGTGCTCTCGGCTGACATCTCTGGCCGAGACAGGAACTGTCCAGAGCAGGAGAGGTTTACTATGGGGATGCATATAAAACCGAGACAGAGTTCCTGTCTCGGCCAGAGATGTCAGCAGAGAGCACTGTGTAAGACTGAAAATAAAACATTTCCTGCAGGACATACAGCAGTTGATAAGTATGGGAAGTTTTTTTAATAGAAGTAAATTACAAATCTATATAACTTTCTGATATTAGTTGATGTAAAAGAAAAAGATTTTCGCTGGACAACCTCTTTAACACAAACACAATGTGGGAACACACTTTGATACTCAGCCTTCCCTGCTCCTGTCTATATGGCCTGGCATCTTCCTCTGCACTAAAGCTTCTAGTGACCATTACATGCACAACAGAGGAGGATGCTGAGCCATACAGCCAGGAGCAAGGAGGGGCAGCTGCTAAGTCCCCAATAGGAAGCAGTCATCTGTATAGATTGCTGTATAGTTTAGCTTTTGAAAAAAAAAAATATGGAGGGCCCCCAACTAAATTGTCCCCCAGGGCCTCCACCTACCTTAATCCAGCCCTGTGTGTTTGTCTGACAATAAGTCAGTGTCTTATACAATTTTTTTCAAAAGAAAAAACAGGGCTACTGCTTATTTTCAGGGTAGGTATGGTAGTAAGCCACCATACTGTATGTCCTACTGTTGTTAGGCTCCTATACTGTAAGTTCCCCTGTAGTTAGGCCTCCATTCTATGTACCTTCCTCCCCCCTTTGTAGTTCTACCCCCATACTGCATATATCCGCTGCTGCAGTAAGGCCCCCATACTATATACCTCCCTCCCCCTCTTTAGCTGTTCTCCCATACTGTATACACCCCCCTCTGCTTCTAGACTTGATACTGTATAACTCCCTCCTTCTCTTTAGCTATTCTCCCATACTGAATACATCCCCCTTTGCAGAAAGGTCTTCCATACTCTATACCTTTTTCTCTATAGGTGTTCTCCCCATTCATTAAACATCAACCCTCGACAGTAAGGCCCCCATGCTGTATATTTCTCTATCCCTCTGTAGTTGTTCCCCATACTGTATACATCTCCCCTCTGCAGTAAGAACCCCCCATACTGTATACCTCTCTACCTCTTTGTAGTTGTTCCCCTATACTGTATACATCACCCCTCTGTTGTACGCCCCCCCCATACTGTATACCCCCTCTATAGTTGTTCCTCCCCATACTGTATACCCCCTCTGCAGGTAGTCCACATACTTTATACCCATCTCTCCCCTCTGTAGTTGGCCCACATACCCCTCATCCTCCCATGTTCAATGTCCCCTACTGTGCATCTTCTTATCACTCCTGCCTTGCCTGCAGATTGTGTTCAGCAGGTGGTGGTGGGGGGGGGGGGGGAGATAAATCTGGCACTGATTGGCTGATGCTTAGCCACCCAGTGTCAGGGATCGGTTCAGCTGACCCTTACTAGGGCTTATTTTTGGAGTAGGGTTTATATTTCAAGCTTACTCCAAGCCTGCAAAATGAATCTTGGATTTATTTTAAGGGTAGGTCTTATTTTTGGAGAAACACAGTAGTTGTATAAATGTGGAATTGCCTAATGATGCTTACCATTGAATCTTGCTAAGTCACTATTAGTATTACAAACAATAACTTGCAGTAGCATTTCCATTCAATCCAAATTTTCTGTTTGCTCTCCGGCCAAAGATAAATAAAATTATATGGAGTGACTACACAGGGCTGTTAAATAGCTAAGCTGTTCCACCAAAAATATGAAATTGGAATGTAGTTTATGAACGTGAAATCATCAAACCTGCATGATTTCTTTTATTGGGTGATGATAGATCTTAATTCTTTTTACTCATGGTTGTTTTAATTCTGCCAAGAGGTAACTCAAAGGAAAGGGAGTAAATTCATGCCTCACTCTATTATACATGTCAGCTTTAGATGGTCAATTTATAAATCTCCCGAAACTTTCCCTTGATGCATGTTGAAAATATTCCACATTGATGCCATTGTGGTTTCTAGGTTCTCCGTAAAATATCAACAACACATCCACCTCACTGCTTTACATATTTATAAATTACTGACAATATTTTATGTATTTGCCATGACCGACAAGAAATAATATTGGCATAATGGTCTAGATTAACGTATGAACGTTTACTCGCACCATGTAAGCTATTACAAAGAATGAAAAACAACTTTGCCAGAATTGTGTTTAAATTGAATGCATTAGCAACATGGAATTAGCCAAGAGGGAAAAAAAATTTGTGCATCACCCAAAAAGAAAAAGTTGAAAATAATGGGTCCCCACCCTATACATAACTCTTATGCAAGACAAAATGTTGTTACTACATGTAGCACAAAACTAGACCCTAAACAAGACAGAGACATTATTGCACCCAGATATTTAAACCTCAGGTGTTTAAAGGAAATTAGAGATGGGCGTAAATTGAGAATTATTTGGCCTATGGCTGCATCCATTATTCTTTTCAGGGGCATTGTGCATACCTTTTTTATTTCAGGACACTATGTACTTATTTTTGCAGCATCAGTATGTATAAACTATGTATTCAGATCCCTCTTTTAGGTAGTTAGGTCACTCCAATATTTAAACAGGTCTACCAATAGGTAGTTTCCTTTATTACATAGGTAGTAGATATGACCTGTATTTACAGTAGTTTCCCTATAAGTATGCCCCCTTTAGGTAGGTGGCCTGTATATAGCTACCTTCTGTGGGTAGGTACCCTGTAGATTGCTGCACCCTGTACTTAAATCCTCTGCACATAGTTGCCCCCTATAAATTGCTAGACAGGTCCCTCCAATAGATAGCTTCCCTCATTTTGTACATACCCTGAGTGGATAGGTGCACCCTGTAGGTAGGTCCCCTGTAAATAGTTACACCTTGTAGGTAGGTCCCCTGTAAATAGTTGCCCCTTGTAGGTAGGTCCCCTGTAGATAGTTACCTGTCTGTAGTTAGGTCCCTGCTAGATAGTTTTCCCTGCATGTACAGTAGATAGTCTGTAACTAGTTGGCCCCTGTGAATAGGTCCCCTGTACATAGTTCCCTCCTGTAGGTTGTTTTCCCTTACAGATAGTTGTACCCTGTTTGCCCCAAAAAGGTAGTTTCCCCCTCACCTACATAAATTAATAAATAAATAAATAAATAAATAAATAAAAAAACACACCCATATTCACCTTTCCTGGCCCTCAGCTTCTATGCAGTCCTCAGCATGGCGTTTCCTTGTTCTTCTCCAATCTTCAGGTGCAAGAAAACATCTTTCAGTATAATGGTGGAGCAAGAAGCCAATTGTGCTTCCCCCTGATAAACTTACAACTGATCCCTACATTTAACTGTAAGTATGTTACTTTGATGTGCTTACTGTTAGAAGTACTGTTAAAAATACCACTGGCAGCTAAATCCCTACTCTCCTACTAGGGCAGCTGCTCTTAAGTAAGCTGCATCTCATATGACACACTAAAGCACAGGAGTGGCAACTAGAAAATCTGTGAGCTGCAGCATTGGGGAGTGGTGGAGGTAAGTATGTATTGTTTTACAGCATGGGGAGGAACATAGGAAACTATGGGGTTTCCTGGAAAACCCCCTTAATCACTGTATGGAATCACAAACTATTTAATTGCTTTCCTGATTTTTTACTGCAAAAATTATCTGTTCAACAAGATTCTATGTATGGAAGGGCATATGCAGTGTCCCAAAACCCATGTGTCACTGCTGTGTATTCATGTTTGATGTAAGTTGGCATTGAGTTTATTTATATAAACTAATTTCTTCACAGCGAACACAGGCTAAAGGACCTATCATAGCCTTACATTGCATTACCACACTACAGAGGGGACTTAGGAAAACCTTTAATGGCATGTGCTGGCATCCCAGAGAGAGCTACTACCACTCCGAGCCCCATGCCAAATGGAGCAGCTTTTGCATTTACTATCTTGCACCCCATGGTCACTACACATACAGTACAGTTGAGCAAAGAGGGTGGAGCTGCATGGGGAGGGGAAGCCACTGAGCTGTCAGAAGGGATCTGATACTACTATCAAAACTTTAAAAAAAACAACTGTTCTTTTTCTGACTAGTTTTATCTCTTTCTGGAAAGCAACCCCCCCCTCCCCCCCCCCCCCCCCCCCCCCCCCCCCCCCCCCCCAAAGAAAAACAAAAAACCTTGTCTGCCATACAGTATAGGCTGCAGCTGAGAGACCACGAGAATGGCTAGGATCCCTGACATCGTCTCCCAGTTAGCAGGGTTGCGTGGTACACCGCTAATGGATCCACAGCAGCATGAGCAGGTTATGACGTAGATGGCAGATAACACCTCCAGCAATTTGTCACATCAGGCTTTTCTACACAATTTTATGGGGGTCAACACCAAATTCCATGGCCTTTTAAGAATACTGTAATGTTTTTTATCGTAACTGCTCCACCGAAGCGGGAGGGGTATTTTTGTGCTTTCTGTCTTTCATGGTAGTACTTAATGGGTGTTTTTTTAATCTTCAATTTTATATTTAATTAAAATGTTAATGTCAAACATGGGTATATGTTGGAGTGCTGTCTCCCTATTTTGTGCCACCAACCCCTCCTCCACCTCCCACACAACTTGATGGTTAAAGCGAATGCACCATCAGGGACATTCACTTTAAGTATTACCCATGTATAGAACGGTGCCTTTTTTTGAACCGCGGCCCAGTTCCTGTGTAAGGCACTATTCTATTCACAGGTACTGTGCTGGAGCACCGGACTGCGGACAAGTCTCATGGGGGGGGCAGAAGTCCTGTTTTGAGTGTTAGAGGCTCAGTCCATGGGGTTCAGGCCCCACACACAGGCAGGCAGGGTCGGTGGTGGGACCTTTCCCTGAGCTCTTGTCAACTCTTTCTTTAACAAAGAAACATGTAAAGAGATAGCATAAGATAACGTAGATAACATTGTATGCACTGAGAATGAGGAGGACGGGTTATGCTGCCTGTACGTTCACCAATACGTACTTTATAGACTGGATTTATGTCAATGATTGGATAAAATTTACATAGGCTATAAAAGCTGAGATACAGGTTGCTGTAGCTTCACTTGCTCTGGAGGCCGGTTGTCGTGGCCCAAGGACGACTGTGGAAACCGATCCAGTTATTGTAATTCTTTTACAGAAGGCACCTTTTAATGTACAGGAGCCTGGCTTACAGCATCCCATATCTCAGGTGCTTGGATTTCACTAAAACTCCAGTTAAAACCTTAAGGGGGTCCTCCAGGGAGGTTTTTGTTTTTAAGCTATGGCTGGAGAGGGGGTGGATGAGGGGGCGGTTCCAGCACCAGGTCCTGCATCATGCTCTTCCAGCCTGCCGCGCCCAGCCGCTTTCTGGTCTGTGACGCGGCTTGAGACGTTGCGTTTCCAGCCCACCCAACTGTATGACCTAACCTATGTTTCCTGGCCTCTGGCTCTCCGGCTGTTGCAGGGCTGCAGCTCCCTGCGTTCCTTGACATCTTGCGACTGTCGGGGCATGATGGGAGCTAAGGTTTTTCGGCAGCTGGGGAGCCGGAGGGTTGGGGACCAAGCCTTAGGCTATGTTCACACAGTGTAGTGGATTCGGAGGCCAACGGCAGTAGTGGTCATTGAGCACGGCAGCCGTGGGTTTCCGAATCCATTCTATCCAAGTTTTATTGATTTCAATAAAACAACGGCCGTTATTGTGCACAGTGCATCAGCTACGGCCGTTGTTAACTGCGGCTGTGTAAAATAATGAACATCTCTATATTCTACGACCACAGTTTACGAACAATGGCCGTGGGAAATGGACTGTACCCACACTGTGTGACCGTCCTGCTGGCTGTAATGTGAATGTGAGTCGATGGTTGGTTGATTTTCATTCATACCCATACGGCTGGATTCTATGGGTGGAAAACAATGTTCCTACAGCCCATAATGCATTATTGGCCAGATGGAACACGTAATACAGCGGTCGTGTCAAACAACAGCCATTGTATTGCAACGTTTGAACGTAGCCTTAAAGAGATATATAGGATTATAATAACATGGCTGCTTTCTTCCAGGAGACGACACCACACCTGTCTGGCCTGGCCTGGCTATTGTAACGCCTGGAGTAGTGGATCCACTGGACCGGCACCAGCGATGGCACAAACCTCACCAGGGAGCGGAGTCTAAGGGGCCGCTGGTTTTCACCAGAGCCCGCCGCAAGGCGGGATGGACTTGCTGCGGCAGGCGACCCCCAGGTCGCTACCCCTGGCTTGGTTGCTGGTGTCGGCAGGCGAGGCGTGGCAGGAGATGGCACAGGCAATGGTCTGCAGGTGAGAGCGCACGTGACAGGCTGGACACGGGAACAGGTGGAGTGACAGGGAAACAGGAACCAGGAACAGGGACTTGGGACCAGGTAACGGACAGGACTCAGGAACAGGGACTTGGGACCAGGTAACGGACAGGACTCAGGAACAGGGACTTGGGACCAGGTAACGGACAGGACACAGGAACAACAGGGAGCTGGGCCAAACGCTATGGGAAGCATGTAGAGGCTCCAACACAGGGTACAGGGCATGCTGGGATTTATAGGGGAGTGATTGGTGCAACTACCAATTAGGAGCGCACTGCCCCTTTAAATCTGAGACAGCCGGCGCGCGCGCGCCCTAGGAGGCGGGGACGCGCGCGCCGGCCGGCACAGCGGGAGACAGGAGCGTGGAGAGGTGAGGCGCCCCCCGGGGCCGAGGTGATAGCAGCGCCGGGTCCCCGACTATGGACACCGGCTGCTGCATGGGGCAGGAAGCGGTCGCGGCGGCGGCCCGGAACGCGGGACGCCGCCGCGGCCGTGACAGTACCCCCCCCCTTTGGCCTCCCCCTCTTTCTTGCCTGCAGATGGCACAGGAAGCCACAAAGTCTTTGACATCTTGAAACAGACTAGGCCACCAGTAGTGGCGAGAGATCCGTTGGCCGGTCTTACGGACTCCAGGGTGCCCGGCCTCCAACGAGGAATGACCCCACTTCAAAATACCTCTTCGAAGCGCAGGGTGAACATGAGTCTTTCCGGGGGGTACTCTCTGAAGCGAGGAGGTGACGACTGGTGCTAGGCGATCAGGCGGTAAAACATGGCAAGGGACTGTGGGTCTGTGGACGAGGACCTTCTGTAAGTTCTCCCGGTGGTGAGAGGACACGACCTTAGTCTTGGGTACGGAGAGAGGGTACACCTCGGCAGAGAAGGCATCCGCCGAGTCTTGGTCTTCTGCCGGTAGGTCGGGTAGAGGCTTGGCTGGGACAGGAAACGACATAGTACACTTGGTCTGAGGTGACCTGAGACACTGGTTGGAACAGTCCTGACCCCAACTGAGAATCTCCCCGGTTCTCCAGTCCAGTTGAGGGGCATGTTCTTGCAGCCACGGGAGTCCCAGGAGGACCGCGGGGGAAGAATGGGGCAGGACGTAGAAGGATATCTCTTCTTGATGTAAAGGACCCACCTGGAGGACTAAAGGTGCGGTCTGGTAGTACACACGGTCGGTAAGAATTTCGCCTGTGACCGAGGAGATAGACAGGGGCCTGGCTAGTCGGGTCACGGGTAGCCGCCATCTTTGGACCAATGTTGCCGCAATAAAACTGCCTGCTGACCCAGAATCGAGGAAGGCAGTAGTCTGATGATTTCGTCCTGAGAGAGTCCGGATGGAAACTGGCATAGACAGACTTGGAATGGTGGCATTCACACCTAGGGACACCTGTCCCACCGGACCTAGGTGCGAGCATTTTCCGGATGTTTGGGGACGTAGGGGACATCCCAGCCGGAAGTGATCGGAACCACCGCAATAGAGACAGAGATTCTGCTCCAGGCGCCGGATTCTTTCATCAGGCGTCAGGTGAGCCCGTTCCACCTGCATAGGAATCTCAGGAGAGGGTTGGGACATCGAAAGGTCAGGATTCTGGAAAACCGGCGCCAGCTGGGGATGGCGACGGGAACGGGTTAGTAAATGTTCATGCCGAACCTCCTCCTCCCTCTCCGAAAAACGAGTATCAACTCGGGTGGCCAGTAGAATGAGTTCGTTCAGGGAGGTAGGCAGATCTCGGGCAGCGAGCACGTCTCTCACACGACTAGACAGGCCCTTCTTGAAGGTGGCCAATAGGGCGGCCTCGTTCCAGTCCAATTCGGCTGCCAGGGTGCGGAACTGGATGGCGTAGTCACCAACAGAGGAGCTGCCTTGAGAGAGGTTGAGGAGAGCAGTCTCGGCTGAAGAAGCACGGGCAGGTTCCTCAAAGACGGAGCGAAACTCGAATAGGAAGGCCCGGAGATTGGCAGCAACTGGATCATCACGGTCCCACAGTGGCGTGGCCCAGGCCAGGGCTCTACCTTCTAATAGGCTGATGATGAAAGCCACTTTAGAGCGCTCGGTGGAAAACTGACTACTCAAAAGTTCAATGTGCATGGTGCACTGAGTCAAGAATCCTCTGCACAACTTAGAGTCCCCAGAGTACTTGCTTGGGAGGGCCAGTCGGAGTGAAGAAGAAGCGTCAGGAGGTGGTGTGCGCTGGGCAGTAGTCTGCTGCTGTAAGGCGGCAGTGAGTTGCTGGATCTGCTGTGACTGCTTCTGGATTTGTTGCGCCTGCTGAGTGACCACTCTGGCGACATCACGGAGATCAGGCACCTCGCCGGGATCCATGGTTGGAGCCTACTGTAACGCCTGGAGTAGTGGATCCACTGGACCGGCACCAGCGATGGCACAAACCTCACCAGGGAGCGGAGTCTAAGGGGCCGCTGGTTTTCACCAGAGCCCGCCGCAAGGCGGGATGGACTTGCTGCGGCAGGCGACCCCCAGGTCGCTACCCCTGGCTTGGTTGCTGGTGTCGGCAGGCGAGGCGTGGCAGGAGATGGCACAGGCAATGGTCTGCAGGTGAGAGCGCACGTGACAGGCTGGACACGGGAACAGGTGGAGTGACAGGGAAACAGGAACCAGGAACAGGGACTTGGGACCAGGTAACGGACAGGACTCAGGAACAGGGACTTGGGACCAGGTAACGGACAGGACTCAGGAACAGGGACTTGGGACCAGGTAACGGACAGGACACAGGAACAACAGGGAGCTGGGCCAAACGCTATGGGAAGCATGTAGAGGCTCCAACACAGGGTACAGGGCATGCTGGGATTTATAGGGGAGTGATTGGTGCAACTACCAATTAGGAGCGCACTGCCCCTTTAAATCTGAGACAGCCGGCGCGCGCGCGCCCTAGGAGGCGGGGACGCGCGCGCCGGCCGGCACAGCGGGAGACAGGAGCGTGGAGAGGTGAGGCGCCCCCCGGGGCCGAGGTGATAGCAGCGCCGGGTCCCCGACTATGGACACCGGCTGCTGCATGGGGCAGGAAGCGGTCGCGGCGGCGGCCCGGAACGCGGGACGCCGCCGCGGCCGTGACAGCTATACTACTACACACACGCTAACATTGTTTTTGGAAACAAAAACCATAATGTATTGTTATGAATTTTTGGCCATCATGAACCAATAATACATCCAAGAACTTCTGATTCTTTGGTGTGAAGGGGGCATCTGTGTGAGGCGGAATACCCCAGGACTGGTGCTCTTACAGAGGTCATCCTTGTATCCTTGTATCCTGATATTTTTTTTGTATGACTTATTACTGTGGTTTACATTAATTGCTAATACCTGGGGGGGGGGGATTTTTCTTTCTTGAGATGTGTTTTACCAATTTGTTATGGACTTCTTCCAACCTAAACTTATATTAGCCCCACTGGTCTCTCAAAGCTGTACAAGACATTTTTAAATATTTTTTCTCTTGGGTACCACAATTACATATCACCCTGATGGGAGTAACCCTGCTTTTCTTGAGTAGTTTCTCTGTCAGTGTGATTTATTTTATAATACATTTTCCCCAACTGAAAAGTATTATGTCATTGGTGATCATGAACTATTCGTCATCAAATTGGCTTTAGAAGAAAGGTGACATTTTTTTCAAGGAGAATTCAAAATTGATGACCTCTCCTCCAGATAGATCATCAATAAGATCGATGGGGGTTTATATGTGATCCATTCTCCATGCTTTTGAACACCATTGCTACTAAAAGTGCAGAAACAGAGTTCATGTAAACATTAACCCTTTCAGGACTGGGCAAATTTTCGCTTTTGCGCTTTCATTTTTTGGCGCCACTAATTGTACTTTGCAATTGCAGACCTAATTTTTCCATAAAATATGCAGTAAAACTAGAAACAACTAATTTGCGTGTTTATTTGGGGAGGTTTTGTGTTTACACCATTCGCCCTAAGGTAAAACTGACATGTTATATATGTTCCTCAAGTCAGTATGATTACAATGATATGTAATTTATTACAGATAACGTATAACTATTATTTTATTTGATGGTTTTAAAAAAATCTAAATGTTTCTTAAAATTGCTCTATGACCATGCTTATAACGCTTTTATCCTTTGGTCTATGGGGCTGTGTGAGCTGTCATTTTTTGCACGATCTGTACCTTCTATTGGTACTTTGCATGCATATATGCGACTTTTTGATCACTTTTTATTACATTTTTCTAGATCTTGCACTTTGGGGAGTTTTAGCGCTTACGCCGATAACAAATATGTTTGTTTATTGATTTTTACATAGTAAAGGCCCCCTGGGGGGCTTCTATATACACAGCAGTGATCTCTTATTAATAAAAATGTTGTGTAAATAATACAGCACTGATCGATTAGGTAATTCTCCCACTAAACCTCCACGTATGGGGAAAAATAGCTATTTAAATGCAGCTCTTAGCTTTGACAGCTGCATCTAAATAGCCAATTAACAGGCACAGCAATTGTACCGCGCCTGCTAACTGCCGCTGTGCCAGGCTACTAATAGCAGCCGAGATCACGGCGGCACGGCCCCCCTCTGAACTCCCCTACCTCACCCAAGACGTACAGTTACATTCTGGATCATGAAGGGGTTAAAGAAGCTGCAGTGCTGTGGCCCCTTCAAACAGAATATTATTAGGGTACTGGGAGCTGGCCCTCAAGTACCCTGTTTCCCTTAAAGTAAGACATCCCCAGAAAATAAGACCTACTAGAGGTTTTGCTGAATTGCTAAATATAAAGCCTCACCCTAAACCTACACCTTGCAAAGTTTTTGTTTGGAAGCATACCCGCCATACAGAACTCCAAGCCAACCTCAATGTTCCTTTTCATGGCCGTCACTTGTAAATGTGCAGGCAAGGCATCGCTTTCTCTGCTGTGCTGTACGAGTGTGCTGTGATGAGCTCCCCCTGGTGGTCACAATCTGCAGCACCATCCCTGTTGCACAAGTGGTCCAGGAACTGCTGTGGGAGATCGCTGCAGTCTCCAGACTGTACAGTATATAATTTTTTTTGTTCAACAATAAGGGTGTATTCACATGCACAGGATTGAAATCCGCTGCTATCCTGTGTCCTGTCATTCTGTATTGGTTTACATACTTGCCGTGGATTTTTCATTCTACTGCGAACATGTAAAGCCCCTTCCCCCTTAACCCACCACTGTCTGGTGAATACTTTACGTTCCCACCGCAGCCACTGATTGGAGCAGGCTGGAGCGCAGGTGGGTAACGAATTCACCGGGCATCGGTGGGTTAAGGGATGGGGCTTTACATACTCACTGCGGGATGAAAAATCCACTGTGAGTATCTAAACCCATACAAACTGACAGTACCGGGTATGGCAGCGGATTTTGCTGCGGAACTCGCAGAGTGAAATCCACTGCGATTCGGTACATGTGAACCCTAACTGATACATGTATACCCTAACCAGTTCCCCGAAAATAATACCTAGCGCATTTTTTGGGACCAAAAATTTATAGAAGTCACTGTCTACACTGTCTTATTTTTGAGGAAACAGGGTATTGATGGCCTATCCAGAGGATGGGTCATAACTTCTGAAAAGCTGGATAACCCTTTGGGGGCAGTGTGGCTATTTGTGACTTATTAAGCCCTTTCCAGTCTTTAACCCCTTGCAGTAAGAGATCTCTTTGCATTTTATTACCAACCGTCTTTCTAATGGCTTCTCACACTAATCCCTGCTATGACTTGCTGCCCCATGCTCCTGCCCATGTTGTCACTTTTCTGAGCCCCAGTACTTGCTTATTGCTGTGTAACTTACTGCTACATCTCACTGCTATGCTAATTTAAGATGATCACCTATTTCCTTCAATAGCTCTGCTAATGCAATAGATGCTTTAGTATAAACCATAGGGTTTGCTGGTAGTCGAGGTAACATAATTAGGATTTTTGGGGATATATATATACAGACAAGGTGGATTGGGCACTTTCTGAGTCCCAGTGTATGCACATGACAATCTGCTGTTTTACCCCTGCTGTGATAGCATTCCTGTATGTCTTCTATGATATATTGCCTTCCTATATGCATGACGAGGGATGTCAGAGGAGAACTGAGTGAGAACTTGGAACCCCATTTTCTTTATTTGTAACCAAATGCCCTAACCTGATAATGTATATATAAAAAGCACTATGTGTTATCTGAAGTATCAGCGGCATCAAATGTCCTATGGCAGAAGATTCAGAGCTTATCATATTTTCATAATCAGCTAAATAATGCAGAGTTCATGACAGTGACTGGAAGCCACATGATGGTTTACTGTAGCTAATGCATATAAACAGCAAAGAGATTTACCTCAGAAGTGCTCACTAGTATAGTATGATTAAAAAGACATACTGTACAGTATGCTGATCAAGATAAGCCAGTGTAAAAGTGATACCCCCTGTTGGAATAATGTAAAAAAAAAAAATTTCTATGTTCATCAAACTTGTTAACTATTTCATGATAGCATTAATGAAGAAAAAAATCCTCAAATTATCAACTATTAAACTAAATTGATACTATTTTTTTTTTATAAAATGATTTTTAAATTTTAAAAAAGCTCAGGTTTATATGAATTAGAAGTGATGGAAGTGGTGTTATAATGGTAAATATTTATTCTACTTGTTATTTCTCGTATAAAATGGAAGCAAATTGTAGACTGTAAAAATCGCCATCTGGTGGTCATTTGAAGCATTGCACTTCACCGAATACTGGAAATGAAGCTAATGTAATGTATGTAAACATGTGTTAATATATATATATATATATATATATATATATATATATATATATATATATATATATATATATATACAGTATATATATATATATATATATATATATATATATATATATTCCTTTTCACAGTTTTACCCTTCTACCTTGCTTCCCTCTCTCTATGTATAAGCTCAAGCATTTGTATATATGTATCAGTATCAACACAAGAATCAGCTCTAATAATTGATATGTCAAATATTCATGACTAATTATTTCTAAGAACATATGGTTACATACTCTGCAGTGCTATACATATAACATGCACTACCATAAGTCCCTTCCCCCAGTGGGAATTTCAATTGAATTTCCTTATTTCAGCAATACACCCCCCAGGTATTTACTGTGTATACATTAGGTCATTTGACCTAAAAATGTCTTCTCAGTGAAAGGAACAAAATAGTTCTGGGAGGGAAACCACACTGAGAAAACATACTAAATCTGCATATAGATACTAGTGTACATGTCTACAGAGCAAATCCCGATGTCAACCTCTACTTATTTATATCTACCAATTTATGGTAGACATTTTAACTGCTACTTTATACTTTTACCATATTACTGTATACTGTATACTCTATATACAATACTATATAATAAGGCACGGATACTTCTGGAAAGTCTAAAAAAATGGGGTGTTAATGTATCCATGCTCAGATACTTATGCCCACTATTTATTTCAATGACCGAATGTAGTCATCTAGGAACTATGGTTATAATTGCTATTTCAGGACCTATCATCAATTGATTATTGCTTCTGGCTGCGTCCATGTTTTTCAGGCAGCTCATCTCTAATGGGAACCATTTTTGTGACACTTCATAGTCCCATTAGGCTATCTTCAGTTACTTTTACAGGCCATTTTAACCTCATATACAAGACTGATTTGAATGAAATTGGAAAATAAACTTTTAGCTAGCATTATACACAATATTTATCCAGTAATAGGCCGTATGTATATGGCAGCCACAGTGACTGTATTGCAGGATGTGATAGATGTCACAGCGCTCTGGTAGATCCAGATATAGAACAGTTAAAGAGCCACAGGCTGGAGAGCATAGTTATAGACTGTAGTGTTCTCATTATGATGAAAGAAGATGCTTAAACCCTTTCCCTTTTCTAAGTGATTTAAAGCAAACGACCACCAGAGGGTGACTGTACTACAACGGCATGTTGCTTTCTTCATGAAATGTCCACAAGGTGTCAGACTTAGTTAACAATATACTTGCTAAACTAAAGTAGGCACCTTAAATAGTGCGTTTTACATCACGTACAAGCATTGGTATGTGTGCATAAGATTTAAACAGAAGTATCACTGTCATATGGAAATCTTCTAAGATTCTGCAATATGCAAAGCAGCTTTCTGTAAGAATAAGAACAATTTTGCATATTTTTCCCTAGGGAATGTTGCCTGGCCTAATAAGACTGGCTGTGCCTAGCTTGGAGGTTCCGATCTCTTGTCTTGGAAGAAGCAAGGGATGAGTATCAATGAGCCCAAAGGATCTAAACAACAGCTGCTGTGGGGGACCAGAGTAGGTGAGTATCATTTATATCTTCTCTTCATCAGCCCCAGCAATAAATAAATACTTCTAAAAAACTAGAATATGCCTTTAGGATAGCTTCACACACACCGTATTGTAGTGAATTTTCTGCTGCGAATACGCAGCGGATACGCAGCAGATTAGATGTGAATAACTGAACACAGCATCAAATCTGCACCATCAAATCTGCTGCAGATCTGCTGCGCATCGGTCGTGTGTGTTAGCACCCTTAAAGAGTACCTGCCAATAAAAATAACCTTTGACATGTCATCAGCCATGTAAAAATTTATTTATCACAGCATGTCTCACTGCTGAGACCTGATGTAATCATGAGATATAGCCGGGGGACGAAATCTCTCTTTTTCCCATCACAATTAAAAAGGAAAGACTGGAGTATTTATATGCAACATAATAATTTCATAGTAAAGAGGTACTATATTCAGGGGCCTTTTTAAATTTATGCCCAGGGATAGGTGGTATAAAAATAATAAAGCATAGTTACCTCCCTGGCTCCTGCGGCGCCGCTTGTATCTCACCGATCTGTAGTGCTGTTTTGTTGCCTCGGGGTCCTAGGGCTCTGACACTGCAGGCCTGCCCAGCCAATCAGCAGTTGAGATGGGATGGCAGCAATCACCAGCGCCCCACAACTGCATACTCATACTCACCTGGCCCAAGGTAGTCCCCTGGCATTTGTTCTCCCGTGTCAGGGAGCTGGGAGAGGGAAGTAACAATTTTTAAAGCAGCATAAGTCCGGGCAGATGGGAGGCTGGGAGGGCGCTGGCTGGTGCTGGTGCAGGCCACTGTCCCGCTGGAGTTGGGGGTCAGGGGGTTGGTGTAAGCCGCTGTCCTGGGGGGGGGGGGCACAGGAGGATTCTTGATTACATACTTACACCACTGATTACAAAGCTTTGTTCAGAACATCTTTATTTAATTTATCCAGCACTTATAAGCCCCTCTCCTTTTCAGTACTACCATACTATGGCCTTGCTTTCATGGACCCACCGAGGAGGTCGGGGGACAGCATCCCAGCAACCCCTAACACCCTTTTCCAAGTTAAAGTGGGGAAAACATGGGCGTTCAAATGGTATTCCCACCACCCCCAGTTACATCATCTCATTATTATATCCCTTATTTTATCCACATTTTCTATTTCTTTTAACTTTTTAATAAATAAAAAAAACTTAGGGGGAGATTTATAAAAATGTTGTAAAAGCAGAATTGTCTCAGTTGCCCCTAGCAACCAATCAAATTCCACATTTCATTTTCCAAAGGACCTGTGAGGAAAGAAAGGTGGAATCTGATTGGTTGCTAGTGGCAACTGAGACAATTTTGTTTTTGCAACAGTTTGATAAATCTCCCCCTATGTTCCTTTTTATTACCTCCTCTGCGAACCAAATATATTTACAGGTCTAGGGTGGGATTTTATTTGGAGTTACGGGTAGAAATCTGTTCCAGGGCCTCGGGTCTGAATTTTTTTATGGGTCTGAATTTATTTGTGCTGCTATAGAAGCTGGGAATGACTGCATAAGTGAGGAGGATGTCTCAGCAGCAAATTCTGCAGCTGTTAGAAGAAGTCTTCATGGTGATCTGGACTCTGATGATGTTTCCTATGAGTCACTACACACAGGAGCCCTGGCCTCTATGGACCTGCTTGTTATAATAAATAATTGTGTGGCCTATGAAATATCAAATCTGGAGCATCTTAGAATTCTGTGTTGTGCTCTTCCTCTGTTAGGCCGGGTTCACACATCGTATGACACCGGCCGTTCTGTGACCCGGCCAAGTCACTAAACGGCCGGTGTCAGTGAAGACCATCCCGGCCAGTACTCCAGTATCGTCCGGATGATCTTCATTTTTGTTTAATTGGATGCGCCCACATCCCAATTTTCCATTGAACTCTCCATTGTGTGATCTGTCAGGCTTTTGCTGCTGCTATGCCATGAATAGTGGCCGCACAAAACTGACATGTCAGTTTTCCGTGCGGCCAATAGGGATCCTAGCTGGAGCGTATACTATGGGGGACATGAAAGAAAAGGTGTAAATGGCTTTTTTAGGCACAGATGGGACAGATTGTCGTAAAAATATTCGCAAATGGTATTTTCTTGAAAAATTTTTTTGCATCTGCCCCATCTGCACCACCTTCACCAGTGGGGCGGAGAGGGGGCATTACGGGGGGGGAAGGCGGCATGCAGAGGGAGCGCGGCTTCTGCATGCGCCGCATTTATAATTTTTCTTGTGGAAAATGATACTGAAACCTATGCCAGCTCTGAGCTAGGTTTCAAAATTTTCGCAAGGATGGGCTCCGTGCGATTAGGATTTATGTAGAGGCAGTGCGCCTCTACATAAATCCCCTGAGCCAACATAAACGTTCCCCTAAGTGTATACACTCGGGCCGGGATTCCCTCTAATTGCAGCACAATGTAAGTTTAGTATTAATTACTGCCGTTGTTGCAAAACGTTCGTGATTAATACTAAACTTACATTGTGTGAACATAGCCTTATAATGTATGAATGACACTTGAAGACTTTATTTGACTTCTTGCATACCTACTAAATATAAGCGCTGCGGAATCTGTTGGCGCTATACAAATAAATATTATTATTATTATTATTATTATGTTCTATAAACATTAGCCAAAGCAATACAGCTGCAGGATCAGACTACACAGGGTTTGTTGTCTGTCCCCATGGAAACAGGCCCATTTAGGGGCTCTAAAATACAAGTAAAGACTATAAGAATGTTTGCAAAGTTGCTTCATTTCTTCATTTTAGATGCATTGGAATAATAAAAAATGGTTGGGAAGGTTAAGCTTAAAATAGAGCTTAATTGTGGCGGAGCCAGATACAGAAGAAATAAAACCTCACTTTAACATTTAGATATAGTCCTGTAGATTTGACGGAATTGAAAATGCATTGTGTATACCTAACCAGAAAATAAGATTTAATGTTAGCCGTGACCTTTTTACCTGCGTTTCTGAATATTCCAATTTTATGGGCTTAGTAATTATTGTTTAAACAGCCCGGCATATTTCATTCTGGAATTTGGAGCCGGCTCGGCAGGACGCATCAGCACAACTCATTTTCCAGCCCTGTTTTGAATTTCTAGTAATATCATATTTTCTCCGCTATCATCTCAGCAACTGTTTGCAGATATTATGCTCTTTATGCAGCCAACATTTTTTATGTTTACTATCATTATTTAGCATTCTCATTGTTATACCAACTAGGAATATACAGTATTTTATGTATATTTTGTATGTCTGTGTGAGTCTTGGGCTGTAACACAAAGTAAACATCTACACATAGGCAAAAACATGTAAATGTTTAGACATGGACACGTACAGTATATGCACACATAAACTATACATATGTATAAATACATATTTTAAGGGCTAATTTGATTTAGTTAGATCCTGCTCATGGATCCACATGGTCTAATGTGGATCCACATGGTCGAATGTGACCTAGATTAGATCCTGCTGTTGCATTTATTAATTTGAAAATCTTAAAGCGAATTTACCTGATGGTACTTTTGCTTTAAGTATTGCCCATGTATAGAACGGTGCTGGTGTGGGGAAGCCAGGGCCACAGTCCATTTTTTGAACCGCGGCTCGGTTCCTGTGTATGGCACCATTCTATGTATGGGCACCAAGCCGGAGGTGAAGCACTGGAGGGGGCCGGCCATTAGAATCAAAAGAGCCGCATCATAGAGAGGCGAGGGCTTCCACCCGCTGCAGCCGGGCTCCAGTGCTTCACCCCTTGCCCGGTGCCCTTGAATACAACGGCGCAGTACACAGGAACCTGGCCGCGGTTTTAAAAATGGGCCGCAGCACCGCCTTCCCACGTCGGCGCCATTCTATATATGGGCAATACTTAAAGTGAATGTACCTGATGGTACATCCGCTTTAAGGTCCCCATATACGTTACACTAAAGACAGCCGAGCCTAGCACCACTGGTGGGTTTAGCTGACAGTAAATTGGAGACTCCCATCTCTCCAACGACAGGTGATGTTGGTGGAGAACAGGGTCGGGAGTAAAAGATATTCAATGGTGAGTAGTAAGACCTTGTTCACACTTGCTTGGTGGCCCCTTTTCTGCCTGCAGCGCCTGCTGGTTTTGAGGGGGCCCTTGGAGTTTGGACCTGTGACATTGGGATTGCAGGGCCATTCTATTGCCTCCCTTCCCTGCTTATGCTCGCTCTGCCGGGTTTAGCGGTCGCTGACCGACACAGAAAATGGGAGAGATACTGTAACTGTAGGCCGATTGTTCATCCAATAGTTATTGGAAATGTATGGACACCTTTAGAATACTAAATACATATAACAAACTTAATTTCACATTATGGCTGACTTGTCTACCCAAAACTGCTCCTAAAATGCAATAAAGTAGCATATCAACCCCCTCGAGAGCTGCCATAAGTTGTAGCTGAATTCCATGCCTGCTCTGATTTCAAAGTACGGTACACAGGCAGCCACTAAAGAGCCAGATGTAATGGCAGTGGATTTTCATTTTAGACTCAACATGAAAAATGGCAGTAATAGTAATCCCCCCTTATTGTTCCTTTTGAAATTTAACTTTGGAACTGACTATAGCAAAGGAATTTGTCCCTAAAATCACATGGCCTAACCTGAGAGTAGTAAGAGTTAGGAATGAAAGGAATGGGGAAGGAGGGGACAGCTCTGGACCTCTATGCTATAAGGGGCCCTAATGGAGAAACTACCTACCTACTAGGGGACCTACCTACCTAACAGGGGAAACTAACAACCTACCATGGACATCTTTATACCTGATGGGGAACTACTTAACTTTTGGGGACCTTATGAGGGAAACTACTTAACTACTGAGGGACTTGTCTACTTACAGGCACGTTTCCCTACTGGATAACCTAATTTTCTATTAAAGGATCTTCCTTCCTACTGGAAAGACATGCTTTCCTACTAGGAGGACATACCTGCCTAATGGAGGCCTGTGAAGATACTACTGTGTGGAGCCTAACAAGTCTGCCTACAAGATTTTGCAGAGATGAGTCATGGACGGGAGAAGTCTAAATGGTGGAGTGAGTCTATATGGTACTGATATCTACCACTATAAGGGCACTAGTGGAGGGAATTTTGGTCTATATATAGTATGTTTTATTTAGTAAGAGTTAGGTGGCATTAAACTGTGGTCCTGGTATTTTTTGTTTTTAACAGCCCCATATCTTTGAAAAACTCCTTCCTATAGCATTGTGTGTATACAATATAAGGGTGTTATAGAGAAAGTTGCCCTGCTTGTGCTGTATGTTACCACATGTTTACTAAGATGTTTACTAAGACAGATCCTAAATGGAAATAACGTACATTACAAAGTGGAATATCAATAGTCTTGGCTCAGTTTACACCATCTTTCCTATAGCTAATGGTTTTGATTATGTCAACTTACTTGAAGGCCACTTCTGAGTCACTCAGGATAACTCCTCCACTTGACAATGACAGCAATGATGAATATTTTCTCTGATGCCAAAACATGCTCGGATTTCCCAAGTCCACTCATGAATGCGATTCATGAGATTCACTGATGAGACTCAGTTCTGGGTCACATTCACTGGTATATTTTGCCTATATCCATGGCTGTAGATACAATACTGCATTACCTAACATTACATTCTCCACCAGTAGCGTAATTTGGTGGGGGCAGAGGGGGCGGCCGCTCCCGGGCCCACACAGGCAGGGGGCCCACAGAAGATTTCACCAGTTAATGCTACGCGCAAAAGTTGTTGCTTTTGCAGACAGACTTACAGGTGAAGTCCGGCGAAAATTTTTATTAACGTATTGTATTTCCCCCCATCTCTGCCATCCTCATCTCCAGCAGCCACAGCCCGCACAGCTCTGGGAGTCGGGTCGTGAAATCCCCATTTCATCCAGGAAGTGAAGCCTTGATGCAGTAGTAAGTGCAGGGAAAAAAGCACTTTATAAGCACTTCCCGTAATAAGTGTATATTGGTGTTTTGTATAACTTACAATAAAATACAATACAATACAATACAATAAAAAAATTTCACCGGACTTCTTTAACAAATGTCTATTGTCTGTAGGTGGCCCCTGGCCTGCAACCAGTGCTCCTGGGGGGCCCACACGGCCACCTAATGTTGTGTCTGACCATTTAGCTGTATGCGCTTGTATGCGAGGAGAACATATGCAGCAGGGTGATTGACAAGGCGAGGAGAGCTATAGCTCTCCACCCTGCCAATCACTGTTGTGGCCACAAGAGGCCATTTGATCAAATAGAATGTACCAACTCACTGTGTTAAGGTGACCTCAGAGAGTTTAACCTACACTAGCAATAGCCTCTCTCGGACAAATAGGATCAACTGAACTCTTTGTGACACACCTACAGGTGCTTGGTGAAGTGCACGGCTATACAGGAGGTAGCCACACACCCCACATGTGACACACAAAAAAGCAATCAAAAGCCTGCACATTCACACTAACACTTATCTACGCCATTCAGTTTGCACGCATCCTTTGCTAACAAAGAAACAAAACAGATAATTGCTGCAGCAAATTGTAAGTGCCATATAGAATTTAAGTTTTTTTTTTTTAAAGGTTTTTAGCAAACCATTTTATCCTAAATGCCCAGATATGTAGACTTATATTTGGAGATAGGCCATTGTTGGTGTAGGTTCCAATTCTCTGAGGTCACCTTAACG